>NC_085864.1:13466351-13481351 GCF_034702125.1 Engraulis encrasicolus | reverse complement strand
TGAAGAGTACAGTTGGATTGTTGTTTCCCCCTGGACATTTACACATGCCTGAAATAGTGTGGGACTCAGATGGACAGCAAAAGTCAGGGGTGCAGGCCAATCATGCTGTAAGTACATGAACATCAACACAGCATTATCATATCAGTAAGCATGGGTGTTATAGTTCAACTTCGTCATGAACACACACACACACACACACACACACACACACACACACACACACACACACACACACACACACACACACACACACACAAACACACACACACACACACACACACACACACACACACACACACACACACACACACACACACACAGAGAGAGAGAGAGAGAGAGAGAGAGAGAGAGAGAGAGAGAGAATCGTAAACTAGGCTATGAATAGATCTAGCGACGGCGTATTTAGATACTGCAATATTGATTTATCGCTTCAATTCTCAACATCTGTGTACATACGTAAGTGTCAGAATAAAGAACATTATAAGGTGGTAGCTTGGGTAGTAGCCATGTTTGTTTTGCAGGTTTCCGGTTGAGAGTGAGGTGGCGCACAGCATTTTGGGTACAAAGGCAGCGAAGGCAGCATCTGATGGTGCCTTAAAATATCACCGTTACGCCCACAAATGCAGTCAACTGCCAAGGGAGAAAATAAAGCTAATTTTCATTTCAATCCACACTTCATGACTCAATGTCCAGTTAACGCACTGGAAGGACAGCTGCCCTCCCTGTTTCGAACGGACACATAGGGACAGAGAGGCAGGGAGAGACAATGTTCCAGAGCTCCTTCAACTTTATAGTACCCTACAAGTGGTATGAGCTCAGCAAAGGATTCAAACCAGATTCACTTTAGGAAGATAGTCTCTTGAACAGATACATGTTATTCTGCCACTCTATTCCAATAGGGTCACTTGTGTGTGATGTCTGCCACTCTATTCCAATAGGGTCACTTGTCTGTGATGTCATTATGATGTGTCCTTGGAGATGGTTCTACACCCTCACCTGAGTATACAGATACTCATAGCTCAAGTTCAACATGAAGACACACAGACACATACACACACACACACACACACACACACACACACACACACACACACACACACACACACACACACACACACACACACACACACAAATGCAAGTTATTTTATTTAAATTTGAGAACAGTTAACTGAGATATTCACAAATACAACATATACAACATAAAAATGTGTAATATGACGTATAGCCCTACAGCATTCAGAGGCACACAGACACACAAACTTGCTAATGCGCACGCACACACACACACACACACACACACACACACACACACACACACACACACACACACACACACACACACACACACACACGGGGACTCTGTAAGGGCAATATATCAGGGCATTTACTAATGTGCATGAACAGCAGAGGCACAAGAAATGCACGTACACACACACACCAAATACACACACACACTCTCTCTCTCTCTCTCTCTCTCTCTCTCTCTCTCTCTCTCTCTCTCTCTATCTCTCTCTCTCTCACACACACACACACGCGCACAAACACACACACACCAAATACACACTCACACAGCTGCAGGCTATTTAGAGCCTTAGTCTTCTGGGCTGGTGGTTCCAAATGAACTCCTCTATGCGATACCACAGATGTGTGTGTGTGTGTGTGTGTGTGTGTGTGTGTGTGTGTGTGTGTGTGTGTGTGTGTGTGTGTGTGTGTGTGTGTGTGTGTGTGTGTGTGTGTGTGTGTGTGTGAATGTCATCTGCCCTCTCTAGAAGCCCCTTGCCCTCTAAAGTCTTGTGATGTTCTCTAATGCAACACAAAAACTTTACCCATACTCTCTCTCTCTCATACACACAGTCTGTCTCGTTGGTGCAACCCACCCTTAGTCCCTTACAGACACAGACACACTCTTTCTTTCTCTCTCTCTCATACAGTCTGACCCTCTGTCTCTTTCTCTCTCTCCCTCTCTTTCTTCCTCTCCCCCTCCCCTCCTTCTCCACAGAGCCTGTGCTGGTGTTGCCCTGGAGTCAACATCATTTCACATAACATCATATCTGCCTACTCAGTGTGTGTGTGTGTGTGTTGGGTGTCAACTCAGTGTGATACAAGATGTAATGAGGCACATCGAGTGTGTGTGTTTGTGTCTGTTTGTGTGTGTGTGTGAGAGAGAGAGAGAGAGAGAGAGAGAGAGAGAGAGAGAGAGAGAGAGAGAGAGAGAGAGAAAGTGTGGTGTGTGGGTGCGTGTGTATATGAGTGTTGTGCCATTTTCTCCCCAGCGGGATCTTAAGTATACCCCGAAGTCGGCTCTGACCCTCCCTTGCTCTGTGTGTGCGTGTGTGTGTGTGCATGTGCAGTGTCGATGTGCCTTACTGTGTGTTTGTGTAGTCTATGTGCCTCATGTCTAGTGTGTGTGTGCTTTTCAGTGTTTGTGCGTTTGCCTTGCTGTGTGAGAGTGTGCATGTCAAGTTGTGTGAAAATCTGATGTGTGTAATTACACCCTTCCCCCATACACGCACACACACACACACACACATATTTGTTCCCTTCTCTTAAGGCTTCTCAGCAACAAAACAACATTTGTAATATGAATCATGATATGTGCGTCAGCACTGTAAGCTGACATGCAAAATAGGTAATACATAATGCTTTATCAAAAGGTGTAGAGGGATGTGTGTGCGCGCGTGCGTGCAGGGCCGGTTCTAGTCAATCTGGTGGCCTAGGCGAGCATCCGCTTTCCTGTTTGTGCATTTAAAGCAATGAAGGGGAACTCGCACACCTTTCTGCCGAATGCAATGAACGGTGTGCGAGTTCCCCTTCATTGCTTCAAGTTAATCCACTGGAACCTACGCACCCACCAGGCATCAAGTTCAAAGGCGCGGTACCTCCATTGAAAGAAGGTTCACTGTGTTTGTGCATTTAGACATTGGCATCTGTAAACATAGCGTTGTTTTACATCTGATCAAGCACCGGTGATCTAGTGCAGTACATACTGTATATAAGGTATTAATAATCAGTGTCAATTTAATGTTTTATTTCACTTCACAATCTAATTCATTGGGACTTTCAGGCGTTACTATGGTGCCCTCAAGACATGTGGTGCTCATCTCTTGTCTGTTAATGCCTATCGCCATCCCTGTGTGTGTGTGTGTGTGTGTGTGTGTGTGTGTGTGTGTATTTGTAAAGTGCCACAAGGTGTATTGCATGTGTGTTGGACTTGTTGAGAGAGAGTAGACCTGCACACTGCAACTCTGACAGTTTATTCAAGAGATACTTTTCGATCCATTCAGGGCTTTCATTTGGCATATGACTTGTTACCATTACATTACATTACATTACATTGCATTTGGCAGACGCTTTATAACCAAAGCGACTTTCAGAAGAGGACATAATCAAGCCAACATCACAAGCAAATACAAAGTGCACAGGAGATATACAGAACAACAAGTGCAATTACAAAGAGGGGTTAGTTTTTTTTTTTTTTTATAAAGAGGAAGTAATGAGAACACACACACACAAACACACACTCACAAACTAAACTAAACTAAACATAATGTCAGGATTCTGCCCTGGGGCAAGGCCAGTTCAATCATTAGTCTAGTAGATTCTCTCGAAAGAGGAATGTCTTTAGTTGTTTCTTGAAGGCTGCAAGAGAGGTGCTTAGTCTTGCTGCCTCTGGGAGACTGTTCCACCACTTGGGAACCACCACGGAGAACAATCTTGACTGGGAGTACCTAGAGCGACTGGATGGCAGAGCCAGACGGCTTGTGCTGGATGAGCGCAGATCTCTTCCAGTAACATAAGGCGTTAGTAGGTCCTTCAGATAAGCTGGGGCCGTTCCTGTGATGGTTTTGTAGGCAAGGGTCAATGCCTTGTGCTTGATCCGGGCGGCGATCGGTAACCAGTGCAACTGTTACCATGAGCCAAACAGCCACACAGCCACACACACACACTAGAGCATGGCAACCCGACCGAAGCCCGACGGGCCTGGTCGGAACCCGACGGGCCGGGCCGGACTCGGACAACAAAAATAGAATATCTGTCGGACTCGGGTCGGGCTCGGGCTTGAAGCAAACAGACATTGTGAAAATTGTAAGCAACCAGAGGAAACGTTTCAGTTCATGCAAACGGCAGTTTTGTGATTAAAAAATAAGTAATTGAATTTGCATAAATGAAAATGTTGGTAGGCTACTCATGCAAGTGATTATTATTGGCTGTATGCATGCGCCAGTTACCAGTGGCAACATTTGGACGCCCACTCCGAGTCAGCCTACTATGGAAAGCCAAAACGGCCACATTTCGGATCAAAGTAGCACGTTAAGATTGAAATTCGCCCGTTAAAAGCGCCCGTTTTCCCGGAATACGGGCGCTTTTTTCGCCGTCTTTCACCAACAACGGCCGCTCTGTACGCGCGCCATGATGCATTGGAACGACGCACGTCACCGACACCCGTAATTTCATGTCAAAGCGCGCGTTCCTGACGCGCGTCGCTACCGAGACAACGGGCGTTGAAGACGTGCGTTTTCCTAATATGATAATAATGTCCATCCTTCTTTTCCGAGAGCCAATGCATTTGAAGTGGTTGCGGCCAATCGCTGATCAAGACAGCCAGACCAAGACAGTTCATCACAGATGAATAACAGGAAGCAGGAAACTTTCTGATTAAAATATTAGTGCAATCAATGACAAAACACTTGCTTAGGTCAGAGCAGTTTCGAACGCCATAGCTCATGTTCTTTCTCTCTCTCTCTCTGCAAAGGTTTTGTAATGTTCACCATCTTGCTGTTTTGTGTAGGCCTACTTTTGTGGATTGCGAAATGACGTAGGCCTAATAGCGCCGAAAATTGCAGCCTTGTTTTTCGCTTCTCATATTTCTGATATAGGCCTATTTTTAATAATATTAGGCCTACTATGTATCAGAGGTGGAAACAGTAGGCCTACAGAAAATGTGTAACCACTGCAAAGGTTTGTTGAGTACATTTTGACCCAAGTAGCTAAACAGCATAAACGCCGTTGTGCTGAGGATTGCACATGCAGATAGGGTTACAAACTATCCATGACTTTTCACTGGATACCTAAAAAATAAAAGAAAGCTGAGGTGGATCCATCCGGAAAAAAACTTCCAACTACTCACTGAGTAGCTAGCACCTGGTAAGTGTCTTTCAACATTTGTTTTACACTAGTAACCTCTTAATACGTAAAATATAGGCAATTCAAGTGTAAGGTGTCATGTAGATGACTTGTCAACACAAGATGCTTTCCATAAAGCATCAATGATGCAGAGCTATGTTCTACCTAGCTATGCCATAGCAGTAACTGGCGCTATGCTAAGATATTGTTATGCTGAGATATTGAGAGGGCTGTGTAACGCGTGTATATAAGCACGGCATTTTTTAGTGCTCTTAGTAGAAAAGAAAGTTCAGTGTTATGGTTTAAATGTAAAGGTAAACCATGTGTACATCTCTAACGCCGAATTTCCTATAGTAGGCTTACTCTTCATAGGATGCTGTCATGAAATGCACAGGCCTACCCAGCCTTCATGTTGTCCTTGTAATTAATGTTAAGTGTAACACTTAATGTTTTCACAAAATTGTCTGCCTTCCAAAATGAGACATCAGTGGCCTAATGGTTAGGGAGGTGGTCTTGATATTGGGGCAGGTGCGAAACCCATCCTTACCTCTCTCCTCATCTCCATCATGGCTGAAGGGCCCTTGAGCAAGGCACTTAGCCCCACAATGCTGCAGGGACAGTAACCAATTCACTGTGAAAAACTTGGTTGTTTGGGATAAAAATTGTCATTTAAGTATATCTTTCTATTTCTCCAGGTGAGAAGAGCAATGGTCTGATGGCTGAGATTGGATGTATGGAAGAGACCGAGGTCCAGCACACCAAGCCAAGTTTAACCAATTAACTTACCCATGTCAGCGTCTGCACCAGACCATTTCAATGTATTAATCAGATCATTCAGTTGTTCATAGACTTTATTTTTAGACACAAATTACACATGCATTTTAGGGTTACAATGGTGATACGAGGGGACGTCTATCCTGAGATGGACATACAACACATGTGCATTTTATATTAATGAATGGTTCTCTGAACTACTGTGGTATCCTGACCCGAGTTCATATTACTTACATGCAGCATAATCCAGGCACCAAAATACCCATGTAACTGGACATACCCATGTAACTGGACGTACATATGCTGGAGACAATAGAACTAGAGTAATTAGTTTTAGACTAGACTCAATATACTGTAGACAGACAAAGAACATGTTCTAAGTTGTGTACAATAAAATACCAAAGGAAATGCCTGGACGGACATCATTTCAGTTATTTCATATACATGTATGTTATTATCACAACTACTGTGTGTCATCACTGACTACTCCCACAACAGGTACAGGTCAGGAGATGAATGCATCAAGGGAGGAATGTGGGGGTAGGCACGGTGGATAAGGAGACAAGCATCACTGATAGTGAGGCCACAGTGGGTTTACATACAGTGTTCAATCTCGCCCTCCAACCCGTGCCTGCAGTTCACCTAGGGAGCGCTGTCGAGACAGCAGAGCTCATAAGGCTGGCGCTAATAAATGACAATTGTGCTCGCTGTCGGCTGAAACTTGACAATATTACTTTAAGTTCTGAGAAACCAATGTGGATTTAAATGAAATGTACAATAACCTGGGAGTCATGCCCTTCTGATTTCTTACAGCTTTGGCATTTATGAGTCAGGCTCCGCTAGCATCTTGCTAACAAAATTGCTTTACGGCCGTCGTGATCACAGCAATGCAGCCGGGCGACCAATCCAAACGCAGTGTGTGAAGCCACTCGTGATGTCATATTGACAATAAATATGTATCTTACAAAGATCCACCGAGTTTAAACATTCAAACTAAGTGCTGTTTGAAAGGGTAATTTATCCTGCCTTTTAGAAAAATAAAATGAAACGATGATACCAATTCTTTCCCAAAGCAATGGCAGCATCTGTGGTTGAGCTCCATGGGACCCTATTCATTCTAACAGCCTCTGCGCTCCTTGGCCCTCCTCTGCGCTGTCTGGATGGCGCCACTTAGTGGACAGTACCACCCGGAAAAAGTGGCGAGATTCCTCTCTCGTACTACCCATAAACACTCTGGTGAGGCGCTGGCAAAGCCTAAGCGAAGCCTCTCAGGCAACTTCTTCATGATGGCTTCCTGTGCTGATAAAAAAGGAAAACATGTTATTTAAATTAATATGGTAATGCATTGTAATATACATGTGTTAGACAATGAAAATATCTGACATTTTGGTGTGGGAAGTTTCATGGATAAATTGGACCACCTTGGTGGCCAGTGTACATTAATTGCACATTGCACTAAAGAGCAGTGTGTGAAGGCTCAATTAACGAGGAAAGAGCAAAGCACATAACAGCATGGGTGACAAACCAACATTAAAAACAATTCTGGTGCATATTTGACCAAGATAACAAGTCTTTATGATTTATTAAGAGCCACGGTATCCAAGGTAATATCTGCATACCAACAAGAAGGATGATCAGACATGCGTCCACAGTTAATCCTGTTGGATGTGGTTCATCTTGGTGGTATGCAGACATAACCTGGGATAGCCCACCAAGAATTTCAAAATTTTTAACCCATTATGTTGTGTGCATTGCAATATTTTGAAGAGAACTGTGAGAACTCTTATTACCCTGCTAATTGAACCTTCACACTCTGCGTCAGCTTCCGACACCAAGATGTTTCATTGTCTAACTCCTGTACTGTTACAGTACTGATTGAATTAATTACCGGATGTAGCACTATGTTGTCTGAATTTAAAAATGTGATGCCAGCCAGTAGGCTAAATAATATTTATCACAACTCACTATTCATTTATTTACCTGTGCTGCTAGGATGCAATTCTACACCATCCTGACGAACCCTGGGCACATAGAACAGTCTCATCCTTCTTCACCATGACTCATGGTTTTAGTTTGGGTGCTGACCACCTGACTCTGATGAACCTGCAATGACAAAATGATATACATCTATGTATAAATATATATATCCTATTACATTATAGGCCTACACTGGAGGTATAGCATAAATGGAAAGAGAAAAAAAAATGCATGTACCCCTAGATATGCATAAAGTGTAAATGTGTGCAGTTCAGTAATAGATGCTTCAGAAATGAGGATACAGCATAATGATGAGATACACTGATAACAGGTATGCTGTGCTCAAGATTTCAAATGAACCTTTTTCATCACCAGCCAAAATGGCTAATAGATGTTTAATCTCACCAATGGGTCAAAGTGGCTACTAAGTTTTATTTTGTACCAGCCAACCTGAGTTTTCACCAGCATTTGGCTGATTGCAATGTTAATTTAGAGCTCTGGCTGTGCTTTTCTTTCTATTGAGGGGCTTCTCAGGTTTTATTTATGCATAAACTAATCAAAGTGTAGGCTAATAAGCGGTGTAATGTTACACCGCTTATATGCCTACACTTTGATTAGTTTAAGCATAAATAAAACCTGACTATACGAGTCCCCCGTATCAACTGGCGACTCCATGTAAACACAATGATTGGTCAAAACGAAAGTCTCAATCCTGGTCTAAATGAATACACCCCAGATTAAGAGTGACACTTAAATTTACGTCCAATCTCCACTGCTTCTAGCATCTGCAGTCGCCAGTTGTTACGGCCAAAGATACTTTTCCACACCGGTAGTCTGTTGTGTTTCTACATGTCTAACAATTCAACACCTTTTGAACACAATACAACAACATTGAAATAAGCTTAGGCCTACTTCTTGTTGCATTGTGCAAACGTTGCGTCTGAAACAACAATGAAATCCAGTTGGATCAAACGTAACGAGTGAAACCAAGTTAACCTTCACAATACGTCCGAGAAGAAAAATAAAAATATGAAGACCTGTCTGAAGCAAAAAAAAAATACAGCATTGAGTGGTGTTGTATGTTAGCATCTTACCTGTGCCATGAGGAGGATGCCGCCGCGTTGATGAGCCATCAGTGACGAACTGGTGCATAAAGTTGCTTTGTAGTAGGCAATGAAGAGGCTCGGTGTAAAGGTAATACATTTAGTGAAGTAGTTTTAAATTGACACGGAATAAAACAATCCACTGCAGGCAGAGTGAGTACGTGCTAGCAGCAACAACATACACTTCTTCTTCTCCTCCCAGGAACCGTATGCCCCAAATATGCCATCTAGTGGCGCAGAATACAATAAGGTTTTGTACATAATTAAATCTGCGCCAGTGTAGAGTATCCAGCTCAATAATTTTAACATTAGGTAATTTTGGCATATTCGGCAACGCTTATTTTTCTTTTCTTTTATCTCAAAGGCGAGAGAGCAGCCTGCGAGTCCTCAGTAGAACATGTTTTCTACGCAAGATCTGATATCACCAAGGATGAACGTTTTAGCCGGCCAATCAGAAGTCAGCAGCAAGAGAAGAGCCCGCCTACTTATGAAGTCGTACACCTGAAGGAAGGTCCAGCGAGTGGGGTTGGTATCAGTGTGGTAAGTTTATTCTCAAGTTTGGGCTTTATGACAGTAGGCGTTTCATTTCAAACCATCTACGAGTGCAGATATGTCTTATGAGCAGAAAAGACTCGTGTTATTACGGTGCCAATGTATTTTCTTTCGTAAAAACAATACGCTAGTTAATAGTTAGCTACCATAATAGCTTATCTAGTTAGCATAACTACCCAGTACAATGAACAGCTAATAATGATGTGACCTGTACGTGTGCATTTATTGTTTTGGCAAATATTGTTAATCACCGTCGTCACATTTCGTCTTGACATCTGGTGAAGAGGGCAAAAAAGTATTGGGCTGAGTGCAAGCAGCTACATTTAGAACAAGACGAGGGAAAACTCACTGTAACACTATGCTAGGTCCGACAAGGTTTTCATATCGAGTAGACATCTGTAAATAAGGCGTGTGTTGGTTTAATGTAGCGATTGTTTTAGGATGGGGCTCCGTTTAAGTCATTAAATCTGCACGCACATAACCGTGTTGCCCTGGCTGGTCGTAATGGTTCAAAGCGCTTACGTGCAACTTTGAAGTTGCAATTCATCCTCCTGTCACTTTCGAGCAGCTACCGGTAAAATTTGCTGAACCCTCGCTCTCGTACCCGAAACAGCATCATCACCAGTGTTGGGCAGTAATGCATTACAAAAGTAATTAATTGCCTCTACTGTAATGCATTACAGGGCAAAAATATGTAATATTAACTTAGTTACAATGCTTACAAGTTACATTTCAGTGTGGTGGGTCAGAAATAAGCTACTGTATTCCTGAACCTGGTAGTTTTAGTTTGCATGCTGCCAAAACACCTCTTGGGTGGGAGGTAAAAGTCATGACTCATGCAAAAGTAGTGTAATGCCTTATATTTTAAATATAGTAATGATTTAGTGTAAGGGATTATTTTGAAAAGACAGTAACATAACATGTAAGCTTAATCAGTAGTAACTTGCCCAACACTGATCATCACCCATACGACATGCATTTCATTTTATTATAACCAGGGTGCGATTTGTAGTCAGGGATTGTCCCCCCTTGTGGTCTTGATATCGCCACTTTTTCTGCATGATTTTATCACAGTTCAATGTAATTCCATTGATATCGCTTACAATCTGAAACATATTCCCCCTTCTGGTTTTCCAGATCACAAATCGCACCCTGATTATAACCATTGCATTACTCTGGTTATACAGTAGCCCACTACTTTTCATTACATGTAATGATGTAGAGATCTAGAGCTAATATAATGCTTCTCCCAGTAGGCCTAGTGGATCCACACCGTGACCTAAGTGCACTGGACCCTGTTGATATGCAGCCACCTCAGCTTCATGAAGAAACGGCAAGATGTGAGTTAACAGAGCATATGCTATACCTTCTAAGTGTGAGATTACACTAGTAATACTCTTGTAGCCTATGTGCCTACCCATGTTTCATGTTCAAGCCATATGTGGACCAATTGTTAGATATTTAAAATGATCATTGTGGACTAAATAAATTATACAAATGGCCAAGGTTTGACATCCCCGCTCCATGAGAAAGGCCTATACTTTGCACAACCTGGAGTGAATGCCTACTGTGTCTTTTGTTTCCTGCTAATACTGTATCATTGTAATAAACACAACATTCTTTTGCTACTTTACCTGTCATTTCAGTCAGATGACTACACCGTTTCAGATCTACTCATCTCGCTCACCTGTCCACCTGGATGAAGGATCACACTCTGCAGCTGAACATGTCCAAAACCAAGCTCCCAATCAAATTGTTCTAGGTTAATCTCTAACAACAACCTTTTTCTTCCTGCATTGTGCCTTGCTGATTTTGTTTGTTTGCACATGTGACTGAGGTAGCCTGGTTTTACCAGACCACATTAATTGCTTCGTAAGTAATTTTAGGTCTGGATCCTTCGTGTCCTTGAGCACCAGGGCGGGAGAAGTGAGCTCAGCTCTGATTTGAAATGAGCTCTGTCCAATCGCTGACAATTGACGTATGTTATTCTGCCAAGTGCATTCACGCCGGTTGTCAGTGTTGCCAGATGTACGATAATTTATACCATAATTTTGTTCTTCCGCCGGTCAGGTAGCGTATGTCACACTTAGTATACAAAGCTTGACATGGTACCATTAAAGTCCCAAGATGGAGCAAACAACACAGGTGTTGACATTATATAGCATGGGCAACTTATGATGAGGAGGGCCATGTTTTTTTCAGCACCAGCATCAGGGGTTCACATGACCACAGATCTGACTCCAATTTACAGAGTTGGTTGTTCTCTAACTGTCCATATTGTTTGGAAGGAATATAATACTCTACCTGTATACTCAATACTCTATTGGGCAGTCATGGGTAAGCAGTTAGGGTGTCAGACTTGTAGCCCAAAAGTTGCCGGTTCAACTCCCGACCCGCCAGGTTGGTGGGGGGAGTAATAAACCAGTGCTCGCCCCCATCCTCCTCCATGACTGAGTTACCCTGAGCATGGTACCGTCCCGCCTTGCTTCTTTGGGGCACCATTGAGGGCTGCCCCCTTGCACGGATGAGACATGAATGCACTTTCGTAGTGTGCAGTGTTCACTTGCGTGCTGTGTCACAATGACGATGTGAGTTGGAGTTTCCCAATTGGGCTTTCACTTTCACGCTTTCACTCTATTGGCCCACAGTATAATTACAACATATTGATTCAGTAATCGTGTTTAAAAAATATGGTCATTATTTTCTTAATTAGGCCTACTGTTTTATCTATAGGGCGCATTGAGTGAGGAGGCGGGCTGCATGTGGCCCCCGGGCATCCATTTGCCCATCCCTGTTGTAGAGTGAACTACACAGTGATTGCTGTCTATAGCAGTGGTTCTTAACCTGGGGTTAGTGTTGAGGTTATGGCCAAAATTCTGTTTGAGAACATTAAAATTAGGCCAAATCAGAACCAAATTAAAAAATGATGGTCCCCATTTAAAGCCATAAAGATTTTGATTGATGTCTCTTTGTAATTATAAAGGATGATATTAATCACCTGAATCATTTTTAGCCTATTGTTGGACATTGCAGCCTAAAGGTTGTCGGTTCGACTCCCGACCCACCAGGTTGGTGGGGGCAGTCATCAAGCAGTGTTCTCCTCCATGACTGAAGTATCCTCAGCATAGTACCGCCCCGCCGCACTCCTCCCTTTCCGGCGCCATTGTGATTTGCCCCCTGGCATGGATGGGGCATAAAATTGATTGCTTTGTGTGCCGTGGAATGCTGTGTCACAATGACACTGGAAGTTGAAGTTACCCAATTGTGCTTTCACTGGGTTATTTAATGGAAGGTACCGTCATCTATTACCTATTAGAAGTAGAATTTTCCATAATTTGGTATGTTTTTTTTTTTTTACTGATGGTCTTGGATAGTAATTAGAACTGTTTTTTTGCAGCAACTGGATAGCTACAAATCCATCCAAGTTTTGAAATTGAAAGGGTGCCCTCCCCTTTCCACATTTTATTAAAACTGTTAACCTACTGTTAAAGGAGCAGTCCTGCCAATTTCAATATGCTGTTGTATTATTGCTCACACTACCCTTGACTTGTTAGTACATTGCATTTTCCGACTCAGCCCTTTCCGAGATCTGGGCTATTCTAATGGGGGCAGATTTTGTTTACATTAAAAACTATCTACTCCAAATATTGATGCATAACCTTTTGGATGATTTTGGGGGGTAAAAATCTCAGGTACTGACAAGTCCAGGGTAGTGTGTGAGCATGACGACTGCATGTTGAAATTGGCTGAGCCTTTTAGGAAGCCGGTTGCATGTATGTTGGAAACAATATTTGACAGCGTCTTAGGTTGGAAACAATATTTGACAGCGTCTTATACTGCAGCGTCTTATCTCTACTACAAATTATGATGTAAATGTGGATTCATTTTTTATGACATGAATACCAGGCTCTACTGTATTTGAAGAAACTGACAATAAAGCTGCCACTTGTTAACATGGTGTTGCATTTCTGTCTGTTGATCTACAATGACGTGGTTCTCTAGCAATAGCTGAGCCAATCAGTGCAAAGCTCATAAACATTATGGACAAACCGCTTAAGTTCTCCTGAGAGGTGTTTTTGGGCGCAATAAAATGCTTTGAAATACACCATCAAATAGCCTAACTTTCCATCTAAAATAATGTTGCATACCAGGTCAGAGAACACCAAGGATTATGAAAAAAGGTGGACATGGTAATGTAATGTATGTCCTCTACAAGTCTTCTGTTGTCCAGTCTTGCACTTCAAATGTCTGTATGAGCACTGTCTATGTCCATACTGTCTTAAGTCCATGTATAAGTACTGTCTATGTCTATACTGTCTATGTCCTTACCTAGATTAGTCTATGTCTGTATGGGAAAGCAAGAAATGTAATTTCAAATTCTTTGTATGACCAGTGCATGTAAAGAAATTGACAATAAAACCTACTTGACTTGACTTGTAATTAGAGTGGCATGGCCTCTTTCACTTAAAATGTAATTTTAGTAGGCCTAAGTTACTCAGTTACTTTATTAACTTTCCTCTTCCTCTTGTTTATTTTTCTTGAATGTCGTCCTCCATAACCTCTATCTCTTGCTCGGCACCAGCCGTCATCAAATACATTGACACAATATAGTAAAATAGTGGAAATGCTGTGTGCGATCCTGCACAATCTTTCATTTCCGGCGGATTGTGGCATTATTGTGCATGTCATTTAGTCTCTCAGTCATTTTTTTTTACTCAGTCAGGCCAGGTTCCAGTGTAATTGAGTAAAGTAGGCTACTTGGGTCAAAATGTAGGCTACTCAACAAACCTTTGCAGAGAGAGAGAGAGAAAGAACATGAGCTATGGCGTTCGAAACTGCTCTGACCTAAGCAAGTGTTTTGTTATTGATTGCACTAATATTTTAATCAGAAAGTTTCCTGCTTCCTGTTATTCATCTGTGATGAACTGTCTTGGTCTGGCTGTCTTGATCAGCGATTGGCCGCAACCACTTCAAATGCATTGGCTCTCGGAAAAGAAGGATGGACATTATTATCATATTAGGAAAACGCACGTCTTCAACGCCCGTTGTCTCGGTAGCGACGCGCGTCAGGAACGCGCGCTTTGACATGAAATTACGGGTGTCGGTGACGTGCGTCGTTCCAATGCATCATGGCGCGCGTACAGAGCGGCCGTTGTTGGTGAAAGACGGCGAAAAAAGCGCCCGTATTCCGGGAAAACGGGCGCTTTTAACGGGCGAATTTCAATCTTAACGTGCTACTTTGATCCGAAATGTGGCCGTTTTGGCCTTCCATAGCCGAGCAGGGATGCCGAGTGAACTTGCTTGCCAAATCAACAGTTGTCAGTGAACGCATGGTCTTTTGCTGTAGGCCTAGTGTAGGCCATGCCTTCGAGGCTGTCTTGAATGTTGAACATAAAATGACGAAGTTTGTCACTGCATTGTTCGCCAAGGATTACATTTCCAGCATGGGGCTAGCAAGGACAATATGGAT
>NC_085864.1:13451351-13456351 GCF_034702125.1 Engraulis encrasicolus | reverse complement strand
GGAACGGCATTATCTTACCATTTGACACATGGGACACTGCTACTCTGCTTTCAGCTGGCTGAGGCGGTATTCCAGGAATCAATAAGATAGCCCTGATGTCCTTATAAATGTTTCGATTCAAGTCATCGAACAACAAGCAGTGATGTTCGGGGCGCATAGCTTGTTTATAGGCCAGCAGTGCTGCTTTAGTTTCTTCATTTTTTCCAATTGCCCTGAAGTATTCCTCATCTTGCGCCTTTACCAATTATTCAACATAGTCAGTTGTCTCTTTGCAAGACTGTCCTAAATAGACATGAACATAAATTATTTTCCTTTCGAACGATTCACCAGCATCTGAAGTAGGCAACCGCTCAGTAGAGCTCCTTTGATGAATGCAAGACCAACAGTTCTCTGCTAATAGCCTGACTAAGATTTGAGGATGAAGTAGCCACTCGCCTATTTTTGATTTCATGCTGGATGACAAAACCATGTAGGCTATAAACGTGTCTTTTTTGTATTGATTCTAAACTCAACCGATGGTGGTCAATGCAAAGAATGTTACCGATAGGCTACTCTTTCTAGACTGAGAAGCGCGAGCTTCACATGCATTTTAAGGTGCATATCAGCCCTGGATATGAGGCCATAGCCTATGGAAACATCCTGGGTTGGGGCAAACTTAAAAGCAGGGCATATTCGTAACGTTTAGCCCGCGATGGGGAAAACGCGCGTTACTCGCAAGGCTGGAACACTTCACCTTGGGAAAGTGACGTCTCGCTATAGGAGCGGAACACAACAGCCTTCGGGGGCTGAACGCAAGCACATTCATAAAGGACAAGGAAAGCAAAACGGATTAAATCGGCATAGTCTTTGGAGAATGCCATGATATAAAATAATAGATTAAGTCCTGTGGTTCGGTTGTTGTCAGTGTGCTTTTTTATTTCAACTGCTTAAATAGCCTAATGTTCAACAATCAATGTCCATCACCATTAAGCTAAAATATTTAGACAGCTTGCTTCTCTTTGAGTCGAGAGCGGGGGGCGAGAGAGCGAGAGCTTCACTTGAGTCCACGCTATAGTGATGCGCGGGAACTAGAACCAGAAGGAGAGCGAGAGCTCCACATTGGCATTGCTTGCATTCTGGTTCTGTGTGCAGGGGGAGAGAGAGCAAGCACATGTGCATACGCCGTCAATTGGCATTCTACTGCCTCGGATGTGTGCTGATGTTAACAGTGTAATTAGTGTAATTATGACGACTGTCTTTGATCTGACCCGACCGCAATCCGTGGATTCTTAAGAACATAACGGCCCAACCCACCCGCCCCGCGGGCTAACCCGAAGGCCCCGCTGGGTTCGGGCCGGCCCGCGCATCACTATAGCATACCCATATGCGAGTCATTGTATTTTCAGGACAGAAATGTAATTGCCTCTCTGGTCTCTCTTGTAAAAAATCTGCCCCCCTGACCAATTTCATCCCAGCACCCTGCCAGATCCTGCTGTGTAGGCTTGAATTGAAACACCTGCTGCGTATAGAAATTAATGTGATAGATATAAATGTGTAATATTTTGTTCAGTCCTTTTACTGGGGGGAATTCGGAAAAGTGGCCCCCAGTGATTTTAATTGTAGGCCTACCCCTCTAGAATGTGTATTTGTGTGTGGAAAGAGTATATTCTCTGTATCTGTGTGTTAATAATGAAGCTGCGTCACAAAAACTCACTGTGCTCCTAAATTTTTATCTGTGCCCCTACATTTTTTCACTTAGGGGCACAGGTGCTCCTAATGAAAAAGCTAAGCGTAGAGCCCTGGACGTCGCAATGAACACCACCAGCCAGTGGTAACTTTTCGGACACCTCCTGCTTAAAACCCTAAAAGCCAGACGGATCGTGTGTTGTGAGTAGCCCCTTAATGCACGCCGTACCTCCTGAGGCACGCTGTAATAGACATTGAAAGTTAACTACTATAGTACTACACTACTGTGACAGTGCACAGGGCCTTTAGTAATACATTATGACTTGGTCATTGCCATTCTGGTAACAGTTAATTTATTATGGCGTGTCTAAAGGGGTTAATACTGAAAATCAAGATCAAGCGAACTTTTGCCCTTTTTTTTCATTTATCCTTTATTTAGGATTGTCCCATTGAGACTAGAGTCTCTTCTGCCAGGGAGGCAGGGAGGCGACCTCGCCTTAGGACACCTGCTTTACGCGCCCACGCCGCTGGACACCAGAAGTAAGAGCCCGCCGGGAGTTTGTCTACCCGCCACACCGTGTAAGTTAGGAAACAAGATAGACAGACAGACAGAGACAGACAGAGAGTCAGTTTTACCTTCATGGTGTCGAAGTGTCGTCCCAGCACCACATTCTTCCTCATCTTGACGGCGTCCGCGATGATGCTGACGTACTCCTGCTGGCCCAAGGCCTTGCCTCCCCATTGGCTGCTGCGGCCGTCCAGCACGTCCACCGCCTCGTCCCATTGGTCCATCTTGCCCCGGGTCACGCCCTCGGTGTCCTCTCCGGTGTCGAAGCCGTGCTTGCGCAGGGGGGCGAAGTGGAACCGCGCGGAGGGCCTCTCGGGGTCATCCGAGGAGTCCTGGTCCTCGTCGGGGGCGGGGGAGGGGGTGCGGGAGAGCGAGTGCGTGTGTCCGTGTGAGTGCGCGTGTGTGTGCGCGGCGGCAACGCACTCCTGCAGGAGGTCCACGGGGGCACTGTCGTCGTAGAAGCCAAGGACCAGCGTGTTGGGCCGCATGCCACCTGCACGGACACACACACACACACACACACACACACACGCATGCACACAGACACAGGAACGCACACACACATGCACACAGACACACGAACGCACACACGGACATGTATGCAAGATCACACACGCACACGTACAGATAAACGAGAACACATCTATGTATACAGTGTGTGTGTGTGTGTGTGTGTGTGTGTGTGTGTGTGTGTGTGTGTGTGTGTGTGTGTGTGTGCGCGCGCGCGCGGGTGTGTCTGTGTATACAGCGTGCGTGTGTGTGTGTGTGTGTGTGTGTGTGTGTGTGTGTGTGTGTGTGTCTGTGTGTGTCTGTGTGTGTGTTTACCCAGGCCGGAGATGAAGAGCAGGTGCTGCACTCCTTGTCTGACGGAGGATGCGAGAGTGAGGTTGACAAAGGCCTTGATGTTGAGGTGGTCAACTAGAGACAACCAGGACTCATACTGGCACTGCAGAGGATCAGACGGTAACGTGTCTGGAGAGAGAGAGAGAGAGAGAGAGAGAGAGAGAGAGAGAGAGAGAGAAGAGAGGTGTTCAACTAGAAACAACCAGCAGTCGATCACTAAGTTGGACATGTAGGAATGTTCCTGTGAATTTCAACATTCCACTATGTTGACGTGGGGGCGCCACTAGGGATGTGCATTTCTGGCAAAAACACTATTCGAAATTCGATGGCCGCTATTTGAATGTTATTCGAAAATCAAAAAAAAAAAAGACGTGCGTTTGCTGACTGAAGGACTCCCACCGTCATCCTTTGAAAACATGTAAATTCCGCCGACGTATCATTAGGCCTATAAAGAGTTGAATACTTATTTACTGTGGCCTTCCATCTAGCCTACAGTACGAGGGGGGAGCAATCGCTAGACAATTTTTAAGCATACACCTCTGAACGTCCAGCAGCGCGTTCACTGGAAGTGGAGACCAGCGTCCGTCCCCTCCTTCCATTCTCGTGGCACGGCAAAATAAACCCCACTGAAGAACATGTGGTGTTTGCTAGTTGGGCTGCATTAATTAGCAATTGACATTATTGACAGTATCCCGATTGGCACGGCTACAGGGGTGTTTTTTTTACTTCGGAAAAGTTTGTTTTCCAAATCCGAAGGAACTCCATATGAAACGACCACCAAATAGTTGCAGATCATGTAGTGAGCCAGATAAAATCGCCTCAGCTAAGAGTACCATGTTTACTTCGCTTGTTAGCTTCTTATTATTAGCGTTAGAAATATTGAAATAACCTGCCATTGGTGACACTGACATTGCCCATTCCTGAAATGCACGAGACGCGCTTCTCCCTGGCTGTAAACAGTGTGTGGGTCGGTGGGGGGCAGGGCGCTTTCAGACACACTCGCCTTACGTGTTGGAAATGAAAGATGAGCATGAATTCGTATTTACTAGGTTCATTTAATGAAACCCTGCAGTAGTTTTCATTTGTCACTTAACACAGCAAGGGAGGCCAACAGAGATTTTTATTATGTGGGGTCTGCATTTTATGAATGTCAATGTGGATTTTGAGACTGGCTCGATTTTTTTTATTCGACAGGACTATTATAAATTCGAAAGTATAACGAATATTCGAACATTCGAATATTCATGCACATCCCTACGCACCACTGAAAAGATACAAAAATTGGATACATACTGTCTTTTTCTGTAGGGCATGGTGAGATGAAACGTTCTTAAACTACAATGTTTTGACATTATTCGTACTTTATTAACACTTTTCATGTGACATTGTGAGGCTGCGAACACTGGCATTTTAATCTGGGGGGAAACTTTCAGCTAGCACAAGTTCTACATAGCATACACGAGAATGTAATAACACTCTGACTTAGTGAACACACACACACACACACACACACACACACACAGACTCACACACACACACACTCCATCTTACCCAGGTCTCCTATCTGGACGTGTCCCAGTACGTAGAGGCCGCTCTTCTTGATGTCGTTGATGAAGGCGATGAGGCCGACGCTTCCTCTGGGGTTGGCCACCATGAGCAGCACCTGCGGCCTCCAGAACTTCACATGGTCCTTACGCACGTCTAACATCAGGAGGTACTTACGCACCTGCAACAACACACACACACACATATGCACGCACACACACACACACACACACACACACACACACACACACACACACACACACACACACACACACACACACACACACACACACACACACACACACACACACACACAGTTAACTTCACATGGTCCTTACACACGTCTAGCATCAGGAGGCACGCCCAAGTGTTGTTCATG
>NC_085864.1:13441351-13446351 GCF_034702125.1 Engraulis encrasicolus | reverse complement strand
TCAAAAAAATGAAGAGCAGGAAACTGTGGCACTCTGTTGTCTTATTTTTTAATAGTTCAAAGGCAAATAGACTCAGACTCAAATAGACTAATTAAAGCTGAGATATTTCGTTTTTTAAAGGCAGAGGGTCCTTTTTTTCCGAAAAAGGGCCTAGGCATTTAGCTGGTATTTTTTGAAGGTGCCTTAAGCTTAAATGGGTTAAAAAGAGACAAAACAATGACAGGAAAACTGTAGCCTGTAGCTAAATGACAAGCAGATAAGTTAAAGTCGAGCCCTGAACCACACATTCATCTCTCACTATACAGTGTGTGTGTGTGTGTGTGTGTGTGTGTGTGTGTGTGTGTGTGTGTGTGTGTGTGTGTGTGTGTGTGTGTGTGTGTGTGTGTGTGTGTGTGTGTGTGTTAATAGAGTCATTACATCAGTAATTAGAGCATCTTCACTTAATAGGTCTTTAGCACCTACACACTCACACACACACAAACCGATTCAGACACACACACACACACACACACACACACACACACACACACACACACACACACACACACACACACACACACATGCAAACAGGCACACAGACGCATGCACACACTCACCAATACACTAAACACAAACACACAGACACAGACACAGACACACACACAGACACACACACACACTCACACAAAACCATATTTACGCATGAACACTCACGCAAATGTAAGCACACACAATTGCACAGGCACTCATACACACTCACCCACCCCCATACACACTCACACGGCACCCACCTCTCCTCGCTCACACTCACACAAACACACACACACACACACACACACACACACACACACACACACACACACACACACACACACACACACACACACACACACACACACACACAAACACACACACACACACAGAGACCCCCCCTCTCTCTCGCACACTCACTCTTTATGACCTCACAGCTCCCTCTTTCCAACTTGGCCAGCGCCTGCAATTATTCTAAAAGCCTCACACACACTCTCTCTCTCTCTCTCTCTCTCTCACACACACACACACACACACACACACACACACACACACACACACACACACACACACACACACACACACACACACTCACACACACACACACACACACAAATACATATTCACACACCCCCTAACCCCCACCACTCTGTGCACTTACACACCGCTACCCTCCCCCTCTCCACCCTCCTCTCTCTCCACCCCCCCTCCATCTCTCTCTCCATCTTCCTCCTTCCCCCTCTCTTATCCCCCTCTCTTCTCATCCTCCTCTCTCTCCTCCTCATCCTCCCCCGTCTCCTTCCACCTCTCTTCCCCCCCATCATCTCCCTCTCTGAATTTCTCTCCCCCTCCATTTCTCTCTGCCAGTTCCTCCTCCTCCACCTCCCTCATCTCTCTCTCTCTCTCTCTCCCTCTCTATAGATTTCCCCCCCTCTCTCTCCTTTTGTCCTCTGCCGGGTGTGTGATGTCATTTTGCTGCATCAGCAGATCTCAAACTTCCAACCCAACTCTGCCAACAAGCTCCTAGCCAATCAGAACTCTGCAAACAAGCTCCTGACCCTGCCAATCAGAACTCTGCAAACAAGCTCCCGGCCAATCACCACGGAGTGTCTCGCACACACACGCTGACCAATCAGACGTCAGGACCGCACACACACGGACCAGTTACAGGGAGGGCATACCGACGTGGACCAATGACTGCGCAGTACACACAGGCCGGCAGGCAATGGCAATGCCGCAGCCAATGACTGGAACACACTTTGACCATGTGACCAAATGGACACACTCGAACCATCTTCACTTCACTTCACTTACAAAAGTTGTAGCTATGTGAGTGCCGTGCGTGCGTGCGTGTGTGTGTGTGTGTGTGTGTGTGTGTGTGTGTGTGTGTGTGTGTGTGTGTGTGTGTGTGTGTGTGTGTGTGTGCGCGTGCTTGCATATGTATCTGTGTGTGTGTGTGTTTGTGCGTGTGTGTGTGTGTCTGTCTGTTTGAGTGTGCATGTGTGTTTATCTGTATTTGGTGTGTGTGAGTGTGCGTGTGCGTGTGCGTGTATGTGTGTGTCTATCTGTTTATCTGTGTTTGGTGTGTGTGTGTGTGTGTGTGTGTGTGTGTGTGTGTGTGTGTGTGTGTGTGTGTGTGTGTGTGTGTGTGTGTGTGTGTGTGTGTGTGTGTGTGTGTGTGTGTGTGTGTGTGTGTGTGTGTGTAGTGTAGTGTTTACCAGTAACCATGTGAGGACACATTCATCATTGGCTGGTTATCAGGATGACACCAGCATTCACTGGCTAGTTAGAGAGAGAGAGAGAGAGAGAGAGAGAGAGAGAGAGAGAGGGGGAGAGATGGGGAAGAGAGGGGGCAGAAGTGGGTACAGAGAGAGAGAGTGAGCGAGAAGAGAGAGAGAGAGGAGGGAGCAAAGGAGCGATATGAAAATAAAGCAAGGGATGAATAAGAGACAAACAGACCAAGGAAAAGAAAGAAAGAATGACAGATAGAAAGAAAGAAAGAAAAAAGAAAGGGGGACAACAGAGAGAGAGAGAGAGAGAGAGAGAGAGAGAGAGAGAGAGAGAGAGAGGGGGAGATAAAATGTTTTCATGCGTACACATTCGTACCCTTTCCAATGTGTGTATGTGTGTGTGTGTGCGCGCGTGTGCATGTGTGTGTGTGTGTGTGTGTGTGTGTGTGTGTGTGTGTGTGTGTGTGTGTGTGTGTGTGTGTGTGTGTAAGTGTTCTGCTAGAATGAGCAGCAAACTGGGCCTGCACTGCAGAGTTGACCTTCACCCCAGAGGCCCCATCCAATCAAAAGCTCTCTAGCCCCCGACACACACACACACACACACACACATGCGCGCACGCAACACACAAACACACACACAAACACACACACGGGGCCAATCTCTCAGGATGGCAGTGGGTGACTGATAAAACCGGAGCCAAAAATTGTGGCAGAAACAAACACACACTGTCACAAACAGACGCGCCGCGCACACACACACACACACGCACACGCACTTCTGTTCTCCTTTGGAAGGGCTATGTGGTCAAAACAGATTTCGTATTCTCCAAAGGCCAGCTCTCTCTCTCTCTCTCTTAGAAACAACCAACAACATAGCAACATCATGCTATCTAACCTTACGCTACATAGCAACATAATGCTACATAACAACAAAATAGCTTCTACATAACGCTACATTATGCTACAACAACACAATGCTACCTTTCGCTACATAACAACACAACGCTATATTATGCTACAATAAGCTAAATTAAGCTATGCAATTATTGGGCGAACACACCGGCCGCGACGAGATAAAGCGACAGAGAATCGCTAGGCTGTGTAGCGAGAGCGATACAGGCAATATAAGCGACAGAATATGTAAGCAAAATGCAAGCATTCCAATATTCCCATTGGTTGTGGTGGCTGTCGCCGAACCACATCAAAGCTAATTTGCTTGATATTGACTGGAGTAAACTGTCGCTCTAGTCGCGCGAATCGCCTCTAGTCGCCTGAATCGCTTTTATCGTGCGACTCGAAACAAAGTCAATTACTTCCGTCGCTGGACTCGCTCATGTCGCACTTGGTGTATTCGTGCCTTTACACTCTATAAAAACACAAAGCTATACTACCTTACAAAAGACTACATCGCGCTACATACTGTAACAACACAATGCTACATTAGGCTATTGTGGTAGATTGACAAGAGGGAGCATAAGAGATCAAGACATGGGCTGAAGACTTATCTAGTAGAGAATAAACAGCACTGAGTCAAAAGAAACACAACCCCAGTGTGATCACAGCTACATAACAACATAATGCTAAATTAATGAAATCATCTCTTCACTAGGGGCACGAGGGGCACTCATGGGTAAGTGGTTAGGGCGTCAGACTTGTAGCCCAAAGGTTTCCGGTTCGGTCCAGTTCCGCCAGGTTGGTGGGGGGAGTAACTAACCAGTGCTCTCCCCCATCCTTGGGGAGCCATTGGGGGCTGCTCCCTTGCACGGATGAGGCATAAATGCAATTTCATTATGTGCAGTGTGCAGCGAACGCTTGTGTGCTGTAGAGTGCTTTGTCACAATGACAATGGGAGTTGGAGTTTCACAGTTGGGCTTTCACTTTCACTTTCACTTTCACTTTCACTATGCTACATTAGACTAGATCAGTGGTTTTCAAAGTGGGGGCCTGGACCCCTGGCGGGGGGCCACAAGGGGATGACAGTAGGGCCGTGGCAGGTTGGCAGGAAAAACATAGCAAAATGAAATGAATAACTTAATAAATTGGATGACTTAAGTAGCCAAAATAAACCAAAAATAAGCATGGCACGGCCCATGTAAAGGGGTCCTTGGTTGGAATCTACCGGTTGATGGGGGGCCTTGTCATGGCAAAGTTTGAGAACCCCTGGGCTAGACTATGCCACATTATATTAAAATGCTACACTTCACTTAACTGCTACAAAACAATGTTCCATTCTATTAGAAATATGCTACATTATGTTAAAATGCTACACTACACTTTTACAATGCTACATTAGGCTACCAATATGTTCCATTGTGCCACATTATTATTGATGAAACTTTTTTTTATAGATTTATAATGTGTTTTTTTCATAATGCAATTAAAAATAGCATGCATGTCCAATTCTTGCAGAGCTACCTGTTAATTGTTCCAATCCTTACAGGCACATGTGTGCACACCTGTGGGTGTGTGGGTGTGTGCGAGAGAGAGAGAGAGAGAGAGAGAGAGAGAGAGAGAGAGAGAGAGAGAGAGAGAGAGAGAGAGAGAGAGAGAGAGAGAGAGGATATGTGAACAGCTGCAGCATTGTGAGTTCATAAACAGGAGAAGTGTGTGTGTGTGTGTGTGTGTCTCTGTGTGTGTGTGTGTGTATATGTCTTTGTGTGTGCGAGTATTTGTGGGCGTGTACGTGTATATCTGTGTGTGCTAGTGTGTTCATATATTAGGAGAGGCTCCCCCTGTTTGTGTGTGCGTGTGTGTGTATGT
>NC_085864.1:13403851-13413851 GCF_034702125.1 Engraulis encrasicolus | reverse complement strand
CTGGACGGTGGCTGGCCGCTGTTCCCGAGTGGAACGTCCAACTTCCGCATTTAGCTGACCGCGAGCCCGAGTGCCAACTTCTGGAAACTAGAAAACAATCACCACACCAAACTCACAAACACAGGCGGGAGACAAACACGCACGCACGCACACACACACACACACACACACACACACACACACACACACACACACACACACACACACACACACACACACACACACACACACACACAGTAGCCAGCGTCCAGGCTAGGAATTTATTTTAATCCCAGATTCAGCAACAATAATTAAAGGAAGAAAGTGTGTGCCAAGTCTTCCAGTACTTACCTGAAACTAATATCGAAATTACAATAATCACATTACACTGTGATTGTAAAACAAAATCAATGACACTGTAACAAACACGATCACTAATGACAAATAATGACCAATAACAGGTCTTTAATAACCGGTAATAACAGGTAATAACAGGTCTTTACTCTACACAATATAATTCACTAATAATTAAAATTACTTTCGAGCAGTCATGGGAAAGTGGGTAGGGCGTCAGACTACTTGTATCCCAAAGGTTGCCGGTTTAACGCCCGACATGCTGGTGGGGGTAGTTGCCTAATTAACCAGTGCTTTCCCCATCCTAGGCCTACTCCATGACTTATACTGTAGGGTTTTCACACCTGGTCCCCTTTAAGTGAACCAAACTTAGTTCTCTTTAAGTGGACCAAAAAGCGAACCGATAGCAAAAGGACTCAGTTCTGTTTTTGTTCATATTGTGAGTGCATTACAAAAAGAACGGGCTGATCTTTCTGGTCCTTGTAGGCTTTTATGGTGTTTCACTCTTCTTTTGAATCACACCTGGTCCTCTAGGCCTCCTTAAGTGATTACACATAGTCACAAGTGTAACTTGTCAGAACTCATAAGTGAACCGAACTGAGACCACGTCAATGAAGGTGTCAGTACGGTTCACTTCCATGGGGTCTGGGTACGCTTTGGAGCGTTCACATATGCTGCAAAAATGCTGAGTTACTACTCTAAGTTCGCTTATGCGGCTGAAAGGGACCAGGGGCCTCTTGTACAAAACTTACTTGCGCTCACAAAAGGTCCGTAAGTAACTTTCCACAAATGTTTCCAGATGTACTAATACTGACTTGAACAAGTGCATGTGGACTAAATTTCATCAGACATCCCACAGAACTCAGACATACCACATGAATCAGCAGGAAACCCTGTTTATGCATGGACTGATATATTTGAGATTTTCAGGTGCACATGCATTTTTTCAGATTTTCACTTGCGCAAAGATTCAGTAGGAAATCTACGGAAGTCTTTGTACATGAGGCCCCAGGTGTGAAAACGCTGTTAGATACATGAGTGCCTGCTGCACTACTCCCTTGGGGAGCTATTGGGGGCTGTCCCCCTTGCACAGATGAGGCCTAAATGCAATTTTTGTGTGTACAGTGTGCACTTGCGTGCTGTGGAGTGCTGTGTCACAATGACAATGGGAGTTGGATTTTACTCATTGCTAAGTCAATAACAAGGCAATCAGATGAAAATGTCTTGGCCCTCATGGCCACACATGAAGTATTGGTGATGTAATGAACGGTAGCTGCATTACAAATGATTTAAAGTTATGGTTCGTCAGCCTTACAAACTAAATACAAAACAATCTATTTAGCGAATAGTCTGAGTTTTTAATTTTTATTTTTATTTTTATGGTTACCTCAAACATATTTCAAAGACATTTGGTGGTGAAACAGTGGCAGCTGGGTTTTTGGTGGAATCGAATGTCTCGCTCATTGTAATGCTCTGGTGATTAACTGTGGTATCAGTGTGTCGTGTTATTTGCATTCTGTGTATGTGTTGTTTAAATGTGTTTTATTTATTTACAGTCTGTATTTTTTATCTGTAGGCCTACATATTGTTTTGTTGTATCATATGTTGTATGTGTTCTGTGTTTATCAACCAGATAGATAGAACTAAGTAGGAGTGGGGCCGCAGTGGCACAATGAGCTAAGACACGGATCCATTATGTCGGCGATTCGGGCCTGAAGTCCTCTGCCGATCCTTCCCCGCTCTCTCCCACTGATTTCTGTCCTGTCCTGAATTACAAAAGCCCCCAAAACATCTAAAGAATAGGAAGAACTATGTACAGATTAAAGTGTGGCTCGGGCCGTTTTTTTCTGTCCGAGCCCGGCCCTCAGCCGACAGAAAAGTGAACGACCCCGACCCGAGCCCGAGACTAATTAAAACCCGTCCGAAGCCCGAGACCACTGTAATAACAACAGAACCTGTGCGCAAGCAAGATTTTCTATGTGGGCTCCTCCATACTCAAAATAGCACGTGATAAATAGCCAGGATAGGCATTAGACGTTAGGATGAGGCAATTTGCAGTAGCCTAATTTAGTTACACACGCATAGTAAGTATAAACACACACACACACACACACACACACACAGCGCACCTTATGTTTCTGTGTACGAGTTATTGAGCTTGTGAAGGATGGTTGCCTGATGGTCTTGTTAACTTATTATTTATAAAAATGCGACATCGCCGACAGCACTGAGTTATATCAGCTGTCAATCAATGCCGTGCGGAGAGAGAGAGAGAAAGCGAGATAGAGAGAAAGTTTAAGTTTCCAACTTGCTGCAGCATTCCAACGGGACTCCGCGTGCTTTATTCGCGCTCTGCTTGCCTTCATTGCCCGTTTGGACAGCGCCAGGTTAAACTGAAAATGAACAGCGATTTGGGAGGTGGTCACCAAGCAATCTGCGCGTGAGAGTTACACCAGGCGCGTGCACGCATCATTCACAATGTATGATGGAATTACTCGTTTGATGTGGACAAGATAATTTATTGGTCTCCGCCATTGAGTGTGGTGGCGTTGTTGTGAAGGATGTTTGCCGAATTAGGTTAAGTTTCGGCGCTCTTTTCTCTGCTGATAGACGACCCCAGCCATTTAGAATGTAAAGCCGTCTATTCTTAAAACAATGCAAAACGCCACCAATGAAAATATGAACAAACGTCCATAAAAATGACAGCCAATGCATTTTCAAATAAGATCTGGGAATTGATTTTCGCGGCTCACTTCTGAGGGGAAATGTGGCTTGCTGCTTGCCCGAGTCAAATTTGTCAGTAGGCTAAATAAACAACGACGCATGGGGTTGCAGGGTCAGCCAGATGGAAAAAAAGAGATCTTGATGTAGACGTGCCCATAGCCTTGCCTACTTGGCGTGATGCAGATGACTGTGCTACGTGTTCATTGAATATGTATGTAGGCATGGCAGATTTTCTGTTGATTGTGTTGGGCTATAATATTTTTTCTATAACCTTGCGAAGCCGCAGTCAGGCGTCTCTCGCGAGCTGCGCAATGAGTAACACGGGGCTATAAGCTAACCCGAAGAAACAGTAGCCTGTTTGGCCCTCCAAGAGAATGCCATTTCAGCTGATGTCCATGCGGTCAATATAAAATCAGGAAAGGTTGCAGCACGCACAGTAGTTACAACTGTAGCCTACAGTAAAAGTGACACAAATTAAGAACCTACTGTACGTGAAGGACATGACATGTCACAGCGGACAAAATAGTAACAGGAAACCTCTCAGCCCCTACCTTACACTCCACGTAGCGTGTGTGTCTTCTTAGTTATCCATATTGTCCTTGCTAGCCCCATGCTGGAAATGTAATCCTTGGCGAACAATGCAGTGACAAACTTCGTCATTTTATGTTCAACATTCAAGACAGCCTCGAAGCCTACACTAGGCCTACAGCAAAAGACCATGCGTTCACTGACAACTGTTGATTTGGCAAGCAAGTTCACTCGGCATCCCTGCTCGGCTGACTCGGAGTGGGCGTCCAAATGTTGCCACTGGTAACTGGCGCGTGCATACAGCCAATAATAATCACTGGCACAGTAGCCTACCAACATTTTCATTTATGCAAATTCAATTACTTATTTTTTAATCACAAAACTGCCGTTTGCATGAACTGAAACGTTTCCTCTGGTTGCTTACAATTTTCACAATGTCTGTTTGCTTCAAGCCCGAGCCCGACCCGAGTCCGACAGATATTCTATTTTTGTTGTCCGAGTCCGGCCCGGCCCGTCGGGTTCCGACCAGGCCCGTCGGGCTTCGGTCGGGTTGCCATGCTCTAGTACTGTAGGAGCACTCACTTTTAGCAGTTACTGGGTACACCTCTTCATTCAAGTCAGTTTAGTTTGTCCAATTTATTTTATCTGTACTGACTGTATTGTATTATTTTATGTGTTCTGCTTATCAAACAGATGGAACAATTTGGCTGCTGTTATCAGTTACTGAATAGTGACCTCTTCAGTTCTCAGGGGTCCAGTTACTCTAGCCTACCTAGCTGACCCTAGAGTTGCCTCTGCTCACTTCCCTGTCCCGAATAAAGGCATAGAAGCCCAAAAAATATCTTTAAAAAGAACTATAAAAGACCACTGTTAGCAGTTACTGGACACACCAGGCCCACAGCCCCACTCTGTAGGCTACATTCTCACCAGAGTGCAAGAAGAACATAGAATCTCATTATCTCTCTTACCTTCTTGTATTTCTGCTGACTACTACTGCAGTAAATACGACAACATTGATGGGTGCAATTATTAATAGAGACTTATTAAGCAGGCATGTAACTGTTAATAAATGATTGAACGAGTATGTAATTGTTAATAAAGGAGCAGTCCACTATGTTTTGGTTTTCACATATTTTCAGTATTTCCAAATAGACTGCTAAGCATGAATGTGCATACAGTATAATTTTCTTTTCTTCAGAATTTTAAGTTATTAAAGTATTAGAATTATTAGCATAGCTTAGCGTATTCACTGGAAGTGGACAGAACCATTAGCATCAAGCCGCAAGTGATTACTGGAAAGAATTAAATAGCCGTTTTGCACTGGTGAACTTTACATTCATTTTAAAGCGGTTTATATAAATGTTTATTTGATGATTCAATGTTTTGTTTGGTTCCACAGACTTCCATTGAATATGGCTATACAGTTAAGCTTGGCAATGCAAGCACACAGAGAAAAAAACCTATGTATTCTCATATTTTACCAGGCCTTAACTACATATGAGCAATTTCCTGAAATGAAGTGGACTGTTCTTTAAATGATTAAGTGAGAATGTGACTGGATTTTTTGCCCTCTGAGCGTGACTTGCTGTGTCTGCCTATCAGTCGGCCTGCCCCATCTACCCCATTGTGCAAAAATGGAATTTTTCATAGAATGCTGCTGTGGCACAAAAAATATGACTTTCACTTTCACCTATGACTACTTGGTGTGTGTGTGTGTGTGTGTGTGTGTGTGTGTGTGTGTGTGTGTGTGTGTGTGTGTGTGTGTGTGTGTGTGTGTGTGTGTGTGTGTGTGTGTGTGTGTGTGTGTGCGTGCGTGTGTGTGTGTGTGTGTCTTCTTCCAGTAAATCACTCCATGAAAACAGCTCAGAGGTTTCTTTTGGATTTTATTTTTTTTCAGTAGGCTAATTCATGATTTAACATTAAATGTTCCATCAAAATGCCCAAATGAAACTTTGCTCTTTATTGCACATACCTTACAGTGACATCCACAGTGTCCAAAGAAAGTACTGTATATTGGAAAAACTATGACCTGCCGGAAAATGCATTGGCACAATACGCAGGCATAGCCTGAGGACCCTGTGCGCATGGGCAGTAGGTCCAATGCCATGATGGATGAAAATGTTACTCCCATGTTGACTGTGGTGTCCAACATGATGTCCGGGTGGAAATAGAATGAACCAACTTCACTCCCAACCAAGGAGGTAGAGATAGGAGGGCGTACTGACGTCATAACAGCATACTCATGAACAGCGTGACGTTTTCCATGTGCATTACGCCCTTTTTGGGGGAAAACATTGGGGGGGAAAGCCATGCAAGTCAATTGGTGGTGTTCGGAAAGAATAAACGAAAGACAAGGACCTGTAGACTAGCGTTGTTCACATGAAACATGCCGAAAACGTGTTGTGTTGCCGGCTGTCCAAATAATAGCCAAACAGCCATGGCTGACACATGGACTGTGTTCATTTAGGGTAGCCGATGTAGCATGTAAGTTAATGAGACATTCGGCTTGCTTTCCCCCACAAAGGCTCATAACGCACCCGGATAAAGTACCCGGATGGCCATTCATGCGTATACGAGTTTGCTGCGAGGGGAGTCACATTTCTTCTACGGTCAGTACAGGGGGCATCAAAGTAAAATGCAATGCCACTACCAGTGATGGAGTGTGGAACAGTCATTGGACACCGTGATTGTTTGTCAGCTGTCCTTAATTATCCCCCGTAATTAATGTTGACCGACAGCTGCAGTTAATTTGGCCACAAACTAACTGAACACTGACAACCGGATATCCTCTTTCGACTGATTTTGCAAAGTTTCACAATTTTGGGGAGTCACAATTTTTATGCATCATGGCGTCGCACCCACTGGCTAGGCCTATGCACCCAGTGGGCCTTTCTCAAAACCTAGTGCAGTGTCCTTCCAAGTGTATCAGCCTAATTAGTCACCCCAGTGATTGGATACTCTTTAATACTCACACCCAGTGATTGGATATTCCGTAGAGTTCACCAAAGAGTATCCAATCACTGGGCGTGACAAATTAGGCTGATACACTTGGAAGGACACAGCAATAGGTTTTGAGAAAGGCCCACTGACTATGTTACTTTTCCGTCCACTCGTGCCCTGAGGCCACGCCCCCGTACTACACTGTGGCCAATGCATTTTCCATCGAGTGTTAGTTCTTATCCAATCTACGCTCCCAACTGGGATCAGACACACACTCTCTTTACTTGAAAATCATTTTCAATCGTTTTCAAACTGTAATTTTCAGCCCAGGCTTCTACGGTTTTCATGCAGCACACAGTCTAAGCAAGCACTGATTGCTCACACAGGTGTGGCTAACTACTCAGTTAATTATGGTTCCACTGATTGCACACACAGGTGTGGCTATCTACTCAGTTAACCCAGTTTAGCCTGATGCTTCATACTGTTGTTTGACCTTTGGTGCCTGGAGCAACATACGAAGAGCTCTTTTCCAAAACGCTATATACACCATTTTTGACTTTTTGCATTTTAATATTGGAATTGACTGTTAAGATGTCCTATAATCTATGTGTGAATTCTTGCCATTCAAATATTTTGAGAACATACTTCAAAACCTCAATAAAAATGCATTTTGCAATGCATTTCAATGGAATGCCCAATACAAAAATGTACATTTCCCAACATTCTATAAAATGGATATATCTCATTTTGGAAAAGAGCTCTTCATACATTGTGACATATTGAGTTTTTAAAATAAAAAATGTGGGTATGTTAGAGCTGAATGAACACGTTCTAATTCAAAATGATGGTCCTAACTTTTAAATGCAACTTATTTCATATTTGTATGTGCTTCGGAGGCTGCGCTGTTTAGGTTTCAATAGGCAGAGGGCACCTTTTCCCAAAAAGGGCTTAGATATTCAGCAGGCATTTTTTGCAGGTGCCTTGGGCTAAAATGAGTGGATGAAGTTTGGATCCTTGGGTGCATTTCAATATGTGACCTTGCGTCCTCCACTTGTGCTTGTGGCCTTGTACCAGGAAGAAATGCGCCGTGATGACTTCACTGACAACAGCATTATATTTCAATATCTCGCAAACGCTCTATTGTAAAGTCATTTTCTCATTTGCAAACTGGATGGTGAATGAAGAATAGTCGTTTTGGTTAGGCTGACAGTGGGGAAACTTAATTGTTTTTTCCACAGAGGCGGGGCATCAGCAAAACGTGAGGCCAGAAGACACAAAGTCGCATATTGGAATGCAGCCCTTCTCTACCCGAATAGTTAGAAACACCTGTGTGTGTAATAATCAGTGGTTGTCCAATGACAGCTGTCCAATGTCAGTTTTGCAAACGGGGTAGAGAGCTGGCTTTTACAAGCTGCCGGTCAAGTGCAATGCAGGTCCACTAATCCAACACAAGACTACAGAGAAGAAAGCACAAGTCTGCCATACACTGCAGAGCTACTACAACGCCGACCTACATACAAGACAAAGACAACACTGGTCTTCCATAACACAACCTGAGTCTACATAACCCAAGATAACAACAGTTCTCCAGAAGATAGCGTCTACAGTCTACATAAATTACCACAAGAGAGTTGTGAACTTCAGAGCAGCATGTCTCGTCTGCAGCTAGCCGCCTTTGCCCTCTTGGAGCAGATTGAACGAGAAGAGCTCCCCTACATTCTATACTTCCTGGAACACTGTGGAGAAGGTGATGATGATGGTGATCAGACTGTGCAACAGGATGAAGAGGATGATGTTGATGATGATGATGATGTTCCCACTATGACACAAGATGACGGAAATTATGATGACGATGTTGATGCTCACACTTTGGAACAGGATGAAGGTGACATTTTCAAGCATGATTATGAGGATGACGATAATCAAGATGAAGACTTGGACCTTATTGAGGCTGGCAAGGATTTGGAGCTTGATGATGAAGATGATGATGACTTGGAGTTTGATGATGAAGATGATGATTTTGATGAAGGTGATTTTGACCTTGATGAAGATGATGATTTTGACCTTGATGAAGATGATGTTGAAGTCGGTCTCTGGGACAATGAACATGCTTTAGTCCTGGATGACATTATGTTGATGGACGCTTCATCAGGGGCGTAATGTCCACAAGAGATGCTAGGGCTGCAACACCTGCTTAATCCAATAAAACCCCATAATATAATTTATAATTGCACAACTTATAATAATATCATTTTGTTACGTCAGTTATGGGGATATTTTGGAGCACAAGCTTCACAATCTATAATGTGATGACCAGCAACACCAGCTTCATACCATATAATATAATATAATTTATAAAATAATATTTATTTATTTTTTACATCAGTTATGCTGATATTTTGGAACACAATGAGGCAATTGACAGCAACACTTCACAATCTATGATGTGATGACCATTATTATTTGTTACATTATTTTTCAATGTTATTATTTTTCAAATTTGTATTGTTGTTGCTGTTGTTATTTAAAAAATACACGTCTTTTTTGTTGACATTCACTTGCCGTGCCTTGATTTTCTTGCGAATAACATAACCCCCACATGTGTTTCCCCCGCTGCACATGTCTTGCATGCTGTAGTGTGGAGGTGTCCATCGGGTCACACTAAAGACATTGGCCGCCTTTGTGATGGCCCATTGCTGCCATGCATGGGTTCTCAGTGTTTGCAAACACGATGTTATGAGAAGGGGCAAGACACTAGCAGTCAACCACGTGAGCCATTTTTTTTGACCGACAGCGGTTTGCAACAATCTGAGGTTGAGTTGTGCGCAGCTACTGTAGGCTCGCGCTGTCAGGTTATAAACAAAATTTAGAACCCATGTATAGTTCATAAAGGTTGGAGCAGGCTTCACCCAAAAGTTTTTCTCTTCTTTTTAAGGGTGCTGACCAATATATTGTAAAACTGAAAAATGAGAAAAGGTCGCACCATGCATAGGTTTCTTTATTACACAGACGCGTTTCGGTGCCGAAAACGCGTCTGTGTAATAAACAAACCTATGCATGGTGCAACCTTTTCTCATTTTTCAGAACCCATGTACTGTAGAGACCACAGCGAATTCCCATAAATTAATTAGTAAGGGATATGCTCCTTAGATAATCCACCAAAAACAAAACAAAAAAAATCCTCAATGCATTAATGGCATTAGCTGTCGTTGCACCACCCTGACGTCTGCTAAAATGTCATTGCCTCTGGACCCATTGGGTGTGTTATTCATCAGACCTTACAATACTCAGACAGAGGGGAGTATGGGTGTGGGTATTTCAGAGAGGAGTATAGGTGTGGGTATTTCAGGAGAGTATGGATGGACTAGGTGTGGGTATTTCAGGAGAGTATGGATGGACTAGGTGTGGGTATTTCAGGAGAGTATGGATGGACTAGGTGTGGGTATTTCAGAGGGGAGTATGGATGGACTAGGTG
>NC_085864.1:13366351-13398851 GCF_034702125.1 Engraulis encrasicolus | reverse complement strand
GATCCGGAAATTGGGAACACAGACTGTAAACAAAACAAAAGCAAGGACTCCCTGGCAAGGAGACGATCCTGCTAATACTTCTACATTTGCAACTTCTGCAACAGGAAAGTATGATCGCAAATCGAATGTTTAATTTTGGACAAACTCAATGAGACGCTCTTGAAAAGTTGTCTCCATCGTCGTTTTCACCGGAAACACTCCCATGGAATCGTGCAGTCTTTCTAACGACTGCCCCCAGAGATATTGACAATATTGCACCTAATGCACGCGCTTGGTTGCAGTATCTAACTCGCGTAAAATTGACATGAACTATTGAAGTTAACGTGTTCATGCACAAATCGTGCCCGCGCATGCGTATCCTACAGCAAACATACTGAGGGCCTAAAAAGTTAGCCTGGTTCATACCAGACGCTGTGAGTGCGTCTTAATATGCGACCTTGCCTCCTCCACTTGCCTCCTCCACTTGCTTCTCGTCATGATGACATCACTGACAACAGCATTATATTTCAATATCTTGCAAAAGCTCAATTGTAGAGTCTTTTTCTCATTTGCAACTGGGATGGTGAATGAAAAACAGTCCCTCAAAAGTTGTTGTGGCTAGGCTGACAGCTGGGAAACTTTATCGTTTTCTCCACGGAGGAGGGGCCAGGAGGCGGGACGAGGAGACAAGCGCAAGTGGAGGAGGCAAGGTCGCATATTAAGACGCACTCAGAGCGTGTAGCTTCGTGTGTGTGTGTATGTGTGCGTGTTCGTGTGTGTGTGCATGTGTGTGTGTGTGTGTTTGTGCGTGTGCGTGTGCGTGTGCGTGTGCGTGTGTGTGTGTGTGTGTGTGTGTGCATTACGCGGCTCGACCTATATCATTTCCCTACCTGCATTACAGCATTAAGCTGTGTAATGCAATAACTTGTTAGTGCCATATAGGGCTGCACGATTATGGAAAAAATCATAATCACGATTATTTTGGTCAAAATCATAATCACGATTATTAATCACGATTATTGATTTTTACAGATTTTTTAAAAAATTATATCAAGATGAAATATAACCAAGAATGAATTACATACGGGATGAGCAAAATATAATGAATTGTAATAATTATGTAAAGGCAATAGCATGAAACAGCCTGTCAATATGTTCTGGCTTCAAGGACGCTCTCAAAAGTAGGTCACTATTGCCACGATTAAATCACGATTAAAATCATGAGTTCGATTTCACTATGTTATCACGATTTTGATTATTTTTCGATTAATTGTGCAGCCCTAGTGCCAAATATTACAACTCGACTGTTGACGATGCGTAGTGCACCCGGAGAAAGGGAAGCGGCCAGCTCAAGCCATGGCCCGTTTGCCGGGCAGCCCAGGCGATTGGTAGTGGTTAGAGACACTTGGCCAACCTCAGTCCCTACACTACGGTACGCGTGTGTGTGTGTGTGTGTGTGTGTGTGTGTGTGTGTGTGTGTGTGTGTGTGTGTGTGTGTGTGTGTGTGTGTGTGTGTGTGTGCGCGTGTGTGCGTGTGTGTGTGTGTTTGTGTGTAGTCTATCCTGGATGTACTAAAAAAGCTCGACTCCACGGAGCTGATGTGGTATGTGTTTGTGAATATGTATAATTTGTGTGTGTGTGTGTGTCTAGTCTATCCTGGGCATACTGAATAAGCTCAAATCCACAGAGCTGATGTGGTATGTTTGTTTGTGTGTGTGTGTAATTTGTGTGTGTGTGTGTGTCCATGTCCATGTGTGTCCATGTGTGTAGTCTATCCTGGGCGTACTGAATAAGTTCAACTCCACGGAGCTGATGTGGTTCAAGAAGCAGGTGGCCCAGCGGCACAAGGAGAAGGTGAACGCCGAGCAGCTGCTGGACTCTGATTGGCTCAACACTGTAGACTACCTCATCGAACACTTCCGATTGGGCGGCGCCACACGCATCGCTGCCACCTGCATGCACCTGATTGGCCGAGACAAACACTGCGAAGAGCTGGAGGGGATCTGCAAGAGGAGTGAGTAGACACACTGTATTCACACACACACACACACACACACACACACACACACACACACACACACACACACACACACACACACAAACACACACTGCGAAGATCTGCAGGAGATCTGCAAGAGTAGTGAGTAGACACACTGTATTCACACACTTTATACACACACACACACACACAGACACAGACACATGCGAGAGGAGTGAATGCCACATACAGTCCCAGGAAAAAGTTTGTACACCCTTTGAAATTTCTTACATTTCTGTCAAAATTTACCATAAAACATGGTCTGATCTTCCCGGAAATCTCAAGAGGAAACAATCAGAGTCTGCTTTAATTGATTCCACCCAAACATTTACACGTTATCATATTTGTATTGGTCATAAGGCCATAACTTTCACAGGAGAGCAGGGCATAAGTAAGTACACCCTTGCATTAAGTAGGTTTTAACCCTCAGTTTTTTGCAATATCATCAACCAGACTTGTCCTGTAGTTGCAGATCAGATTAACAAAACAATCTGTTTGTATCTTGTCTCCCTCTTCTTTCGAGAACTGCCTCTTGTCAGCAAGGTTTGTGGGATGTCTGGAGTGCATAGCTTTCTTGACTTCATGCCATATAATCTCAATTGTTTTTTGTCAGGGCTTTGACTGGGCTATTCCAGAATGTGTATTTCATTATTATGAAGCCATTCTAAAGTCGATTTGCTTCTAAAGTATGGGTTGTTGTCACATTTCAGGACCATACTCTTGTGTGCTTCAACTGTGTGACAGACTTCCTCACGTTTTTTCTGTAAAATATCACAATAAACTTGAGTTCATTGTTCCACTGATAATAGCAAACTGTCAAGGGCCTGAGGCAGCAAGGTAGCCGCATATAATGATGCTTCCGCCACCATACTCAGAAGAGGAGATGTAACCAAGAATAGCTAAAAATGGGATTCATTCTGCCAATCTAAAATTAATTGGGTTTCTGTCCAAAAAAATATTGCTGCACCTTTGAGGTTTGCGAAAAAGCATGTATATGCTTCATAGAATTACTGTAAAATATTCTGTAGACCAACGTTGAAACCAAAGTTGTATTGTTCAGGGGAACACACAATGTCATGTTTGGAGGAGAACTGGAGAACCACACCTTCACCAAAACATCATCTCCACCTTTGAGTATGGTGGCGGGAGCATCATTATATGCGGCTACCTTGCTGCCTCAGGCCCTTTTCAGTTTGCTATTATCGGTGGAACAATGAACTCAGAAGTTTATCGAGATATTTTACAGAAAAAAGTGAGGTAGTCTGTCACACAGTTGAAGCACACAAGAGTATGGGTCCTGAAATGTGACAACAACCCATACTTTAGAAGCAAATCGACTTTAGAATGGCTTCATAATAATGAAATACACTTCTTGCTGTCCTGTGAATCTTTAAATCTTATGGCCAATGAAAATATGAAAACTTGTAAATGTTTGGGTTGAATTAGTTAAAGCAGACTCTGGTTGTTCCTTCTTGTGATTTCCGGGAAGATCAGACCATGTTTTCTGACCAATTTTGACAGAAAGGTAAGAAATTTCAAAGGGTGTACAAACTTTTTCCTGGGACTGTATGCGTATGATGCACATACTTGGTACACAAATCTACCTTATTACACCTAACCAACCACCTAACCTAACCTGTGTGTGTGTGTGTGTGTGTGTGTGTGTGTGTGTGTGTGTGTGTGTGTGTGTGTGTGTGTGTGTGTGTGTGTGTGTGTGTGTGTGTGTGTGTGTGTGTGTGTGTGTGTGTGTGTGTGTGTGTGTGTGTGTGTGTGTGTGTGTGTGTGTGTGTGTGTGTGTGTGTGTGTGTGTGTGTGTGTGTGTAGTCCTGGTTCGTCATGAGTTGCAGGAGAGTATTCAGAGGAATTTCAACATCGTGTTTGAGGGTGTCCCACGACCCGGAGACCAGGTGGAAATATTATTATTATTATTATTATTATTAGTTGTACTGTAGTAGTAGTAGTAGTAGTAGTAGTAGTAGTAGTAGTATTACTATTATTACCTCTGCCAATGAGGTTATGTTTTCGGTCGCATTGGTGTGTCTGTTTGTTTGTCCGTCTGCCAGCAGGATAGCTCAAAAAGTCATAAACGGATGTGGATGAAATTTTGTGGAGTTGTTGGAAATGAGAAACAAAAATTGGGTGCAACATAGTCAGATGTTCCACCAAACAGCTCCCTTGGCCGAGGTCTGCACTCTGAGTGCATTACTAGTTATTGTTAGTATTACTAGTGTTATTACTATCATTGTATGTCCACTACTACATATGAAACGGGAGGGCCACCATGACCCAGAGATGCTATGACTTCCAATCCGTGTCGATCGGCTGGTAATAGATACTCTCTGTCCTGGTGTGTGTGTGTGTGTGTGTGTGTGTGTGTGTGTGTGTGTGTGTGTGTGTGTGTGTGTGTGTGTGTGTGTGTGTGTGTGTGTGTGTGTGTGTGGTGATAGGCGGGTCTCAATCGCATCTTCACTGCTCCGTTGGTGACTGAGGGGGGTCACCGCGGGGTCAACACGAATCACGAGTACCTACACAACCTGCAGCCGGCGTGGGGGGAGCCGCGTCGCGTGTGCCACTTTAACGACGTGCTGCGCCCGTACCCGGAGGGAAGCAGCGACCGGCCCCGCCTCACCGTGCTCACCGCCACGCCCATGGGGGGTCTCTCCTACGTCATGTCCAAGTTCGCGCTCGACTGGAGCAAAGAGCGCGCCAACCAAGACATACACTTCCTCTTCTACTTCAAGGTGTGTGTGTGTGTGGGGGGGGTTGTGTGTGTGTGTGTGTGTGTGTGTGTGTGTGTGTGTGTGTGTGTGTGTGTGTGTGTGTGTGTGTGCGTGCATGTGCGTGATTAGAGCAAAGAACGCACCAACAAAGACACACAAAGACATTTCCTTTCTCTTCTCCCCTCATCTCATATCCTCTCTCTTCTCCTCTTTTCTCCTCTCCTCTCCTCTCCTCTAATCTCCTCTCTTCTCCTCTCCTCTCTTCTCCTCTCCTGTCTGGTCTCTTCTCTTCACTTCTCTTCTCTTGTCTTCTCTTCTCTTCTTCTCTCTTCTCTTCTCTTCTCTTCTCTTCTCTTCTCTTCTCTTCTCTTCTCTTCTCTTCTCTTCTCTTCTCTTCTCGTATATACTCTCATCTCCTCTATCCTCTTCTCTCTATCCTCTTCTCTCTTCTCTTGCTCTCCTCTCCTCAGTGTAAGGAGCTTCGCTGGTACACGGACGACCAGTTTTCCGTCATGAAGATGTTGAAGCATTTCCACCACGCCATCGAGGTGGTGAACACCATGCTGACGCAGCCGGAGAGCCATGTGACCCTCATCTTCGACGGCTGGCAGCCGGAGCGCCCCAAAGTGGACTGGGAAGCACCCGTCATCACCGACATCTGGCAGAAGGCCCCCATGAAACAGGTACAATACTTCTACTCTATTACCCTACTACTCTACTCTACTACACTACTACTGTACTACTCACTTTACTGCACCCGTCATCACCGACATCTGGCAGAAGGCCCCCATGAAACAGGTACAATACTTCTACTCTGTTACCCTACTACTCTACTCTACTACCCTGCTACTCTACTCTACTACACTACTAATCTGCTACTCTACAAGCCCCCCATGAAAGAGGTACAATACTATACTACTCTATTACCCTACTACTCTACACTACTACTCTACTACTCTACTCCACTACTCTACACTACTACTGTACTACTCTACTTTACTGCACCCGTCATCAACGACATATAGCAGAAGGCCCCCATGAAAGAGGTACAATACTTCTACTCTGTTACCCTACTACTCTACTCTACTACACTACTACTCTACTCTACTACACCACTACTCTACTCTACTACACTACTACTCTACTTTACTGCACCTGTTATCCCTGACATATAGCAGAAGGCCCTCATGAAAGAGGTACAATACTATACTACTCTATTGCTCTACTACATATAGCAGAAGGCCCTCATGCAAGAGGTACAATACTATACTACTCTATTGCCCTTCTACTACTCTGCTAGAATACTATACTATTACTACACCCGTCATCACCGACATCTGGCAGAAGGCCCCCATGAAAGAGGTACAATACCATACTACTCTATTACCCTACTACTCTGCTACACTACTACTCTACTCTACTCTACTCTACTCTACTCTACTCTACTCTACTACACTACTACTTTTTTTTTACTGCACCTGTCATCACCGATATATGGCAGAAAGCCCCCATGAAACAGCTACTTTGTAATACCATACAATAGTAGTAATCAACTTCACTAGTCTACTACACCACTTTACTATGCACCCGTGATCATGGGCTCTACTCTACTCTACTACACTGCACTACTCTGCTGCAATACACTTCTCTACTGTACTACGATACAATACTCTACTCCTGTGATTTTCAAACTGAAAAACCTGAACAATTCAAGTAGGCCTCAAGTTGGAAAAGGTTGGGAACCCCTGCTCTACTCTACACTACGGTACTCTACTTAACTCTAATGCTACTCTACTCTACGCTACTCTACTCTAATGCTACTCTACTCTTCTCTACTACTCTACTCTACTCTACTCTAATGCTACTCTACTCCACTCTACTACTCTACTCTACTCTACTCTAATGCTACTCTACTCCACTCTACTACTCTACTCTAATGCTACTCTACTCTACTACTCTACTCTACTCTACTCTACTCTACTCTACTCTACTCTACTCTACTCTACTGTACGGTACTCTACTTAACTGTAATGCTACTCTCCTCTCCTCTCCTCTCCTCTCCTCTACTCTGCAGATCCTCGCTAACCTCATCAGAGGCGACTTGTTGCCAGACGCCAGGCTGCTCATCACCTGCAGAAGACACGACTTGGACACCATACCACACTATCTCATAGGCCGGGTGTTTGAGGTACACACACACACACACACACACAGCTTTTTCTGACCTCGACCACTAGCAAACCGAGGGAGGTGGGTCAACCATGCCGTTTGGAAAACTTTATTCGTTATGCTCTTGGTCAGATCAACATCTCGGTACAAGATTTTAAAGTCGATGATAATTAAGTAACTTCCTGCCTGAGCAGAATTCATGACGTGTGTGTGTGTGTGTGTGTGTGTGTGTGTGTGTGTGTGTGTGTGTCTGTGTCTGTGTCTGTGTCTGTGTCTGTGTCTGTGTGTGTGTGTGGATTGCGCAATCCCTCATAAACAAGCTTGTGCGCATGCGCCATTTTGCTCGTTCTGTGTATGCAACCTGGTAATATTGTATTAAACGTTTTTATACAGGTAATAGAAATATGTATGGTGTGCCCTCATTTTCCTGATAATTTTTAACTATTTTCTACGTGTGATTATCATTTCTTTACTCTGAACGCTTTGGCATAACGCCCACTGAAAGATACAGTGGTGAGGCCAGCAGCAGTCTGGCCGCAATCTCATTCTGTCATTGAGAGTCTTGCTGGCAGTTACGTCATAGCGAATCTGAAGTTCAGTCGGTCGTGTCATTAGTGTTGGCTAGCTTTGTTCACTTTGACTGCTACCATGGAAGTGGATTTCATAACGAAACTAGAATGGGCACTCAGTAGAGCGCAAACCTTCGCCTACGCCACTTATTTTTTTCTGGCCATCTTCAAAATGTGGGGCATAACATTCTCCAAATTTTGGTGTTAGTTTCATTTAAATCGGACCGGAATATCGTAATATTACATTTTTGGCCCAGTCTTGACCTCTTATTCAATTCAGCATGCACACGTTCTTCTGGCATATAGTGCTTGGCAAAGAAAAACGTTTTTGACCTTTTTGTGACCTTGACCTTGACCTTTGACCCAATCACTCCCAAAAAGTAATCGGTTGTTCCTTGGGTCATGACCAATCATCCCACTAAATGTCATAAAAATCGGCTCAATTTACGTTTTGACCTTTTCGTGACCTTGACCTTGACCTTTGACCCAATCACTCCCAAAAAGTAATTGATTGTTCCCTGGGTCATGACCAATCATCCCACTAAATTTCATAAAAATCGGCTCAATTTACGTTTTTGACCTTTTCGTGACCTTGGCCTGGACCTTTGACCTTTGACCCAATCACTCCCAAAAACTAATCGATTGTTCCTTGGGTCATGGCCAATCATCCCACTAAATTTCATAAAAATCGGCTCAGTTCTTTCTGAGTTTGACCTTTTCGTGACCTTGACCTTGACCTTTGACCCAATCACTCCCAAAAAGTAATCGATTGTTCCTTGGGTCATGACCAATCATCCCACTAAATTTCATAAAAATCGGCTCAGTTCTGACTGAGTTATACGAAGTACAAACAAACATTTTGACCTTGACCTTTGACCATTGACCCAATCACTCCCAAAAACGAATCGATTGTTCCTTGGGTCATGACCAATCATCCCACCAAATTTCATAAAAATCGGCTCAGTTCTGACTGAGTTATACGAAGTACATACAAACAAACATATTCACAAATAAATAAATAAATAAATAAATAAATAAATAAATAAATACACAGCGGTCAAAACATAACCTTCGCCGACTTTGTCTTGGCGAAGGTAACTAAGAGCTTCAAGTAACAGGAATTAACAGGACAGAATAAGGTAGGAAATCCGTTTTCCCCCTGATGTGCTCGCCGAAGCACTATGTTTACTATTTGGTGGCAATGTTGTTATCGATGTTGTCTACTTGTCTTCCGTCTAACTAGCCCTCACTTCAATTAAAAGGAAAGCACCTGTGCTATCCTGTCACCAACCTAACACCACTTTCAAAAATGCACACCTTTCCTGAATTCATGGTGGGCTGCCCGGGTGGTTTAGTTACCATATGTAATGTGATGTGTGTAGATTCGCTTGTGTTTGTTGGGCATCTGCGTGTGACTGGAGTGAACAGTGTACAGTGCGAGGCAGCGAGAACAGTGTCTGGCTGCGCAAGCTACTTGTAGAACCTAGTAGTAAACTAACATTTAGCTCCACTAGGCAAGCTACATCCAATAGAAATATTAAGCTAGCTCCATCTGTAAAATGTAGCGAACTACATCATTACAAGCTACTTCAACTAGAAATTCAAAATCACAGCATATTTGTATTATTTGGGCTGCAAAACTGACATCTGATATGTCTGTTGGATATGATAGACCCATATTATATTTTTGGCCATGGTAATATATCTATGGTCAATCAGCTGGCTTCTTTGCTCTCCTGTCTCCCCCCGGTGTTTGCGCATTTTGCCTCGTCATTAGTTTTGCGAGTTTGATTGCGAGTTTTGATACCGGTCTGATGGAGGTAGAGTGACATAGCGCATGAAAATGTCAATAGAAACAAAGGTGTGGACATTCGGGTGTATGATTTGATTGCTCGAGACATTTTTGGGAGATAATAGTCCATGGTCTGGCAACTAGCCGTCTTCCTCCCCTGCCTTCAGTGTGTGTGTGTGTGCGCGTGTGTGTGCCTGTCGCGTTTGAGAGTTCCATTGGCGCACGGCACGAGCATATGGCAAGCCGTTTTAACATATAATAGCCAGAATGGATATGTTTTGCAGTTGCGCATGGAAATGTTCCGTTTCTCCGATGACGTTTTTTTTTTTTTTTTTTTTAGCTTCCCCAACAGTCTTGCTGTAGCGCCGCCTATGTGTAGGCCTACCTTATGTTAAGAAAGCTATGACATATGAAACTTATCGGTAGGCCTATTTGGCAAATATTTACTAATACTGTAGCTGTATATTTGAAAATCTGATATTGGAAAAGTCAGTGCCTCACCAGCCATAAAGTTCACCGCACGTTACTGGTGTGTGTGTGTGTGTGTGTGTGTGTGTGTGTGTGTGTGTGTGTGTGTGTGTGTGTGTGTGTGTGTGTGTGTGTGTGTAGGTGCGTGGCTTCTCTGCAGAGCAGCGTGAGGATTTCTTTGCTAAGCATTATGATCGTGATATGACTGTTGGCGCTCGAGTACTGGAGAAGATCAAGACCCAACCCAACATCTTCTATATGTCTCAGGTATACACACACATGCATACACACGTGTACACACACAAATGCACACATGCGCGCACACACACATACACACACAAACACATACGCAACACCTTCTACATGTCTCAGGCACACACACACACACAGACACTCTTAGGAGTGATTTACCCCCATCTCCCTGTGTTTGTGTGTGTGTGTGTGTGTGTGTGTGTGTGTGTGTGTTGTGAAGTTGCCGGTGTTTGTGTGTGTATTAATGTGTTTGTGTGTGTGTGTGTGTGTGTGTGTGTGTTGTGAAGTTGCCGGTGTTTGCGTGGGTCACTGCCTTCTTGTTTGAGCGTCGCTGCTTGCGGAGTCCCCAGTGGGCCGATCGCCATGGACACGAGACACTCCTTTACGTCCACCTCGTCATGCTATTGATCAACCGCTGGTTCGAACGTTACCGGGGCGACGAGCAGGACAACCTCAAGTGGCAGCAACACGACAAGGTCAGTTAACTGACATTCATACATGGACTGTGTTCTCCCGTTGTATTCCATTCAACAATTTTGAAGTCTCCGCGACTGATCGGCGAGGATTCTTCTGCCCTAAATGTCCGCATTTGTTCCCTATCAACGCTGACAACCAGCACTGATAGGATGGTGGTTGTGTTTGACGGTCAATAAAAAGAATTCTAAAAGAACTAAAAATAACTCTAAAATAATTCTAAAATAACTCCCAATCAAGTAATTTACCAAAGGCCAGTGGTCATTTAAACAATTTAAATAGCTCTCTGAAATAAAGGGTCAGCAGAAAAAGAATACCTGGCTTGTTTGAAATGGACGGGAAACTACCGTTTGTCCAAAGTAGAGTGTGTTCCTGGGGACGTGGTGCGTTTGGGCTGTATAACTACTAGTGGTGTGTGTGTGTGTGTGTGTGTGTGTGTCTTCCTCAGGACATGATGATGTGTTTAGACTGTATAACTAGTGGTGTGTGTGTGCGTGTGCGCGTGCGTGTATGTGCGTGTGTGTGTGTCTTCCTCAGGACATGATGATGTGTTTGGGCTGTATAACTAGTGGTGTGTGTGCGTGTGTGTGTGTGCGTGTGTGTGTGTGTGTGTGTGTGTGCGTGTCTTCCTCAGGACATGATGATGCGTTTGGGTCGTCTGGCCTGGAAGTCTCTGGAGACGCGACAGACACGCTTCTCACACGCACAGCTGAAGGAACACGACCTGGACTCTACAGACCTTATACGCATAGGTACACACACACACACACACACACACACACACACACACACACACACACACACACACACACACACACACAGCTGAAGGAACACGACCTGGATTCCACAGACCTCATACGCATAGGTACTCACACACAGACACACACTCACACACACACACAGCTGAAGGTGCACCACCAGGACTCTACAGACTTCATACGTTGGCCTATCAGTAATAAATAATAATGGTCCAATCGATCGGCCGCCAATCATGATCCGCCGATATCGCCTAAAAATAGCGTGATCAGCAGTCTCTATAAAGCACCGATCAAAAAGCCTCCTTCAACTTTCTTACAGCTGACCTTTGTGTCTCTGTGTGTTTCTCTATGTGTGTGTGTGTGTCCATGCGCTCTTACGTTTCTGTGTGTGTGTTTGTGTGTGTGTGTGTGTGTGTGTGTTCTCTAGGCATCATGGCGGCAGAGCTCCCAGAGTGGAAGCCGTCGGAGGCGGGGTGTAAAGCTATGACGGCCGAATGCAACCGACCAATCAGCTTCTCCTTCACACACCACTCCATCATGGAGTTCATGGCTGCCTGGTACGTACATACGTGTGTGTGTGTGTGTGTGTGTGTGTGTGTGTGTGTGTGTGTGTGTGTGTGTGTGTGTGTGTGTGTGTGTGTGTGTGTGTGTGTGTGTGTGGTACGTATGTACAGTACGTGTGTGTGTGTATGGTTGTGTGTGTATGTTTCCTGGTATGTACATATTTTCCATAACAAGGACCATAATGTTTTCCCTCTGTGTTCCGCAACTTGTTGATCATTTTATATTACATCACATTTCACTTACCTGACGCTTTTATCCAAATCGACTTAGAGATGTTTTTCGCACAGGGTATTGGTTACAGTCCCTGGAGAAATGTGGTGTTAGGTGCTTGGCTCAAGGGCACTTCAGCCATGTATGTAGGTGTAGGGAGAGGGGTAAGGGTGGGCTTCGAACCTGCAACCCACTGATCTAAATAGCAACAGCCTAACCATTAGGCCACGGTTATCCCATAGTATTGTTCCTTTTCATCTGCAGGTTTCCATCACTGCCCTCAAGTCTCTCTCTTTAATACTCTTCACGTGTTGATAACAGGAATAAACAATAATAAACAATAATAATATACATTTCTTTTACTTACAAAGGGCACAATGCGTTTGAGGTAGCAATACACAGCTATGTCATAATGATAATGATAAGGATAACCCTAACTCTTTTACCATTCAGGTACGTCTGCCTGGCTTTTCCATTTTCACAGATGAATAAACAACAATAAACAAATAATAATAAAACCTGTAATAATAATAATAATAATAATAATGTATGTGAGGGCCGAGGTGGTGAGCAGCTCCAACATATATTGGTTACACTTTACTTGACGTGTCGCTGCGTAAAGGTGCCGGTATGCTTGCTGCGAGCTGTAAATTACGCGCTTCACCGCGAGCAACCGACAGCACATGCTTGCTTCAAAAGTAGTTGACCAAGACGCAAAATACTGGCGATATCATCCAGGGGGCAGAGAGCATGCAGCATTGGGATGCGGAAATTGGGAACACATATAGCAAGGAAAACAACAAAACAAAAAGAGGGGCTCCCTTGGCAAGGAAAGAATACTGCTACTACTCCTGTATGTGCATGCTCCTTTTTCAAAGTGCAACAAGGAAGTATGATTACAAATGTTTGAAATTTCGGACAAACTCAATAAGACGCTCTTAAAAGTTGCTGCCATTGTCGTTTTCATATCAACCACACGCGTGGAACTGCGCAGTCTTTCCTACGATCGGCCCCAGCGAGTTTGAACCTTTCAAAGACCAGGCTCATGCCCATGCCTGGTCATCATGCTTTAGCGTATGTATCGCACGCTAGTGCAGTCAGCGTGTTGGTGCGACGCATTTTGCGTGCTCCCCAACGCAACGGTAAAGCGCTTTCATGCACTTTTGACACGTGACGAGGTTTGCGCCGTGTCGGCGATTTTGTTTTGTCACAGCGCATTTCTGTTACTAAACGCAAATATGCTTTGCTGTGCCCTAACCAAAACCACTCCTAAACCTAACCTGTCAGTAAAGCAATGTTTCTGCTGCATTACTTTTGCCAAGAACAGCGAGATTAGGCGAATTTCTGCCTAAATTGTGCCTAAACCAAAACCAACCCTAAACCTAACCTGTCACAGCGCGTTGTGGAGCACGACTTAACTTGAAAATGCGTAGTGGACACACGCGATAGTGGGTTCAAATCAGCGTGTCATAGATACGCCTATGCATGATGACATGTTGCAAAGACATGGGAGATTAAAGGACGGCATCTTTCAAAATCAGTAATCATTGAGGGTTCAGAACAAAACCCGCAATGCTGCTTTGTTGAACTTTTATTTTTTGACAAGTTGCTGTCCTTCCGTCCGTTAGGTTCATGAAAGGTTCTTAAAATTATGGTCAGACTTAGCTCCAGTTGTGGCTGTTGATAAGGTCTGCCAAAGATTCCAAGGCACACTGCTGGTGAAGTTAAAAAGCCTTTCATGAAAGGCTTTTTAACTTCACCAGCAGTGTGCCTTGGAATCTTTGGCAGACCTTATCAACAGCCACAACTGGAGCTAAGTCTGACCATAATTTTAAGAAACTTAATTTCCTTGAGCCAAAGAGCACCTGCTAAAGAGACAAAAGTGAAGCAGCACTCCTCCATGATCAACATTCCCCAGTGAACAGTTGATTTTTTTAGCATATGAGGTTCATGAAAGGTTTGGTATGAATGGGTCATGAAACAATCATGAATGCTTCGTGCAGACTTCATAACAGCTGCTGTGAATGTGTTATGCAGGAACATGTCAAGTTAAGTGTTACTGATAATATCCTTAACCTTAACCCTGACCCCTGTGTACCTCCAATAAACGAATTAATACCATGTGGTTATCTGCAGTTTCAAGATCATAGCCTAACCCCTTGCAAATGTAATTTCTCAGACTGCTTTACAAAACACGTATCATATTTCATGTGAAACTGCATTACATTGAAATTATATTGGGAGCCGGACAAGACGGCCTCACGGGCTGTAAATGGCTCCTGAGCCACAGGTTCCCCACCCATGCCGTAGAGCAGGCGCGACGCGGGCAATTATTCTGACCAAAGGACCACATTGAGTTTACCCAATGACCAAAGAGCGAGATGTGATGGACAACTTGCTCGTGTCAATAATAAGAAATAGTGTAAACATAAGCTATGCCATGACTGCACATTGTAATGAAATGTATTAAGATGTAGCCTATGTACTTGGAAATGGTTAATCTAAAGATTAAAAATCTTAATATTCAGGGAGCCATTTTAAGAATGTTGAGGGACCGTATGAATATGTAATTAAAGGGTGACGTGAAATGGCTCGGCGGGTCGCATGTAGCCCATGAGGCATAGGTTTCCCACCCCTGCCGTAGAGGCATGTAACGTGTTCGAGGCGATGCTCTGCATCTCATGATAATAGCCCTAACCCTCTTCCCCATAGTTATAGCTGGTAATAAACCTTAACGAGATGACCATCCACAGCTCCACGATAATAATAATAATAATATAAATAATAATAATATGTGTTCTTCTCCAGGTATGTGTATCTGGGATTCCGTATCGAGGGCCGCAACGTGTTCGAGCAGTCCATCCGCAGCACAGTGGTGTCTGCGCTGGTGAAGGACCGCAGCATCCTGGACCTGTACAAGCCGGCGATTGAGCGCGCGCTAGTTAGCCGTGACGGACACCTGGACCTCTTCCTGCGCTTCCTGTTCGGCCTGGCGCTGGACTCCACGGAGGACAACATTCGAGGCACCATGCTGCCCCATCGCCACCCCTCTCCCAAGGGCCTCCAGGACTCCAAGACCTACCTGAGGAGGCGGATTGAGGAGCTGGAGCCAGCTAGCGCTGTTATCGCTAGCGGCACTAACGCTGGCGCGTCTAACAACTCTAGCGCTAACCTGGTTAGCGTTCACCCCGACCGTGTCTTCAACCTCACACGCTGCGTGGAGGAGGTCACAGAACTGGTGGACGATATCTTCATGTAGGACACACGCACTCTTTTATATGTACACACACTCTTTTATACATACACACACACACCTGGAAGGGATCACAAAATTAGCGGTGAACACAACCAGTTTTACACTCCCACACACACACACACACACATACACACACACACTGAAGGGATCACAGAACTGATGGTGGAATACTACTGACACACGTAAACACACACACACTGTTTGTATACAGTGTATACTGTCCCCCCACAAACAGAGTTGAATGTAATTCCTTGAAGTGCTTTGAGATTGGTATTGCGCAAGACAATCTCTTGATGATGATGATGATGATGATTAAGTTTATGATGATGATGATGACAACAGTGCCTTACTGAAGAGGACTATTCCTGCAGAAATAAAACTGTGCTGACACACACACACACACACACACACACACACACACACACACACACACACAGCCACGCACCCATGTGCACACACTAAACATGGGTGGTTGACATGACGCCCTGTTTTTACGTAACATTAGGCCCGAAAGTCCAGGAGCATTAAACCGTCAAAATACGACATTAAATTTTACATTTACAATGATCATATATTGGCACTCCAACCTGTCAAAAAGTTAAATGTGAAATGAGCGAAAAGTAGCCAAAGTGCTTCTCCTCATCAATCTGTCTCATTGGCAGAACAAGGTCAAAGAACTCGCCAGTCTCCTCTCTGTTCTGGTGCAAAGGACGAACATTCCACCGTCTCTTATGTTTTTGCCTCCTCCATATATTGGCACTCTGTATACAGTATAGAGTGTCTATAAAAAGTCTACACAGCCCTGTTGAAATGACAGGTTTTTGTGATGTACAAAATAACAGAAAGTCAGAATAATAAATAATAATAAATCAATATAACTTGTACAGTGCACAAGTTACAAAACAAACACAGCACATTAAAGAGGGGTAGGGGGTAGGAAGAAAATGCTTTAAAGCTTATTAAACACTGTGAGTTTGTTTTTCAACTGCATTGTACAGGACAGGTTATAGCATAGCCTATATTAAATCTGGGGAAAAGTCGATATTGTTTTAAAATCTGAAAGTAGACTGTTTATAGCTGCACAATCCGATATACTATGCAGCACTATGTTTACAGATGGCATCCTCTTAATGCACAAAAGGAAAGGGACAACCAAATTGACTAGAACCAGCCCTGCACTCTAACGCACACACATAAACGAAACACTCAAACACACACATACCATATGGGAAGGTGTCTCTTCCTTTGCTGAGTTTCTCTTCGCTTTGCCAGTGGAATTGAGTCCTCTCAATAAACTTGTTGTGTTATATAATAACATTTTACTGTGTGTGTGTGTGTGTGTGTGTGTGTGTGTGTGTGTGTGTGTGTGTGTGTGTGTGTGTGTGTGTGTGTGTGTGTGTGTGTGTGTGTGTGTGTGTGTGTGTGTGTGTGTGTGTGAGAGAGAGATGGTATGTTGTGTAGATACGTGTGATTACGGTTTAATGCAGTAAGGGTCAGCCTGGATTCAGAAGCTCCATTCCAGTGACACTTATTCCAAAACACCTGATCTTACCTGCCAAATCCAGTGCCACATATTCCAAAGTATCTGGTTTTCTATGTCCAAATCCAGTGCCACATACTCTAAATGACCTCCTATCGTCCTTTTTCACATGATGTTAGATACCTTTGAAGCAGAAAAAATGCATCGAGTCGGCACGCACTCAACAGTGAATCAATTACCTTAGACCTCTCATTATTACTTTGATATTAAAATCAACATTGTAGTATTCAAATATCATCTACTATCTCAAACTATGTGTAGCCTACTTCAAATGGTCATTTATTTTTCAGCCTTGCGTCAGCCAACTAGCCTACGTAAAGTAATGCTGTGTGCTGGCAACACTATACACAACAGTCTATAGCAGTGGTCTCCAAATGGTGGCTCGCAGGCCAGATCCGGCCCAGGTATGGCAAACATTTGGCCCGCCATGAGGTTGGATCACATGAAAACATACATGTGTTCTATCTGTAGCTCTATCTGTTGCTCTATCTGTAACGTTTGGGTGATTTTTTGGCCCTCAGCCTCATTTGCGCCACATAATTTGGCCCTTGAGCAAAAGTAATTGGAGACCACTGGTCTATAGTCACTGTTTGGATATGGTAGCCTATAGTAACACCATCCACTACAAACAGTCACAAGTACACACACACACACACACACACAGACTAGGAACGCAAAAACACATACACCACTAACACCATGTTACACCACTGTAGTCATACAACTGTAATATTAGCATACAACACAGCAATGCGTTCTGGGAGGATATATATATATGGACAGCATGATCAATACGACTGGATGTGATTTGGATAGCTTGAACATCACATAGATGATAAAATTGGGCATAATTTTCATTTAAAGGTGCACTGTGTAGGATGGCCAGAGTAGGTATTGCAACTATGCTGCTCATTGAAACTGCGCTGCCTATTGCCAAATTTGATCTTTTCATGAATACTTACTAAAGAATGAATTAATATTTACTAGTATGACCCATGAATAGTAAGTTTTGCAGGTAAAAATTTATATTTCTTAAAATGTAAAATGGCGGCCCATGGAGAAGATTCCCCTTCTTATGTATGACAAGTGAAATTTTTTCAGTCATAATGAATGCTTAACATTTAGTAGGGTTGGAAAGGGGGGTCCACGCGCACCCCCCGGCTTTTTTTACGCCACCTGATTTTTTTGTATCTTTAAAGTGTCTACTTTAAGAATTTGACAGGTGCCAAGCTGAAAAAATGTCCCTTGGCCTTCATTTTTAACCATTTAATGCACCTGACAGGAACCCAACAGATTGAAACAATGACAGAGAATAGGTCATAACTTTTGAAGTAAACTACATACAGAGATAAATTGACACATTTTCCCATACAATATTGACCTGAGGAATGAATTTAAGTTGTTGTTTTTGACTTTTGACGGCATTTAAATAGCATATTTGCTCATAAACAGCAATAAAATGACCCAAAATATGTAGACACTCAACTATCTTTTCATTCTTTTGAGTTTTGTGTCTTTTTTTCCACCACCCGCTCTTCCTTTATCATCGGCAGTGTAAATGTGAGTATTATATCGGGTATTAAGCTGAAATTATGACCCCCAGTCACCATTTTGACCCTTTAATGCGCCTGACTGCAACCCGACAGACTAAAACAATGATACAGAATGGGTCATAACTTTTGAAGTAAACTACATACAGAGACAAATGAACACATTTTCCCACACAATATTAACCTGAGGAATGATATTAAGTTGTTGTCTTTGACATTTGACAATATTTAAACTGCATTTTTGGTCATAATCAACAATGAAATTGCCTAAAATATGTAGACACTCAAGTATCTTTTCATTCTTTTGAGTTTTATTTTCTTTTTGTCCACCACCTGCTATTCCTTTATCATTTGCAGTATAAATGTGAATATTATATCGGGTTTTAAGCTGAAATAGATCCACAGTCTCCATTTTAACCCTTTAATGCGCCTGATTGGAACCCGGCAGATTGAAACAATGATACAGAATGGGTCATGACTTTGGATGTTAACATCATACAGAGAGATCAACACATTTCCCCATTCAATGTTGACCTAATGAGTTATATTAAGTTGTTGTCTATGACATTTGACAACATGTGAACTGCATTTTTTTAAATCATATTTGGCAATAAAATGTCCTAAAATATGTAGACATTCAACTATCTTTGCGTTCTTTCGGGTTATATTTATTAATCAACCAGTGCTCTCCCCCATCCTCCTTCAAGACTGAGGTACCCTGAGCATGGTACCGTCCCACCGCACTGCTCCCCAAGGCTAACCCATTTCCCATACAATACTGACCCAAGGAGTGCAATGAACATTTTTTTGCCTTTCATCAACTTTTAAATGCGTTTCTGGACAAAAACGGATGACTACTTGAATAATGCACTATCCTGATCCAAGTTACCAGATTTGTTAAGTTGTAAAGAGTGTGTTTCACACTGGCATGTTTCTCTGTCCCGTATATTTGGCATAGCAAGCCAAACAGTCTATGTCTGAAGAAAAAGGTGGAAGACACAGCTTCATGTTCATGCAGCTACAAACAAATTACGTGTGGAGGTTTTGCGATATGAAAAAGGAAAGAATACACACACACCACAGATGCTCCCTTGTCGTGAGACACCTGACGAAGACCTAACAGGTCGAGACGTTGTGTCAGCATTTCACACATTAAATCATGACAAGGGAGCTTCTGTGGTGTGCGGATAGTCCTTCCTTTTTTCTTGTGTGTTCTTTTATGTCCTGCAGCAATTGCTTTTTGGGATGTGCCTTTGCCTCACATTTTTTTGAAGGTTCTGCTAATAAGTCATTAACCCATTGATTGGCCCTGGCGCCTGGAGCTGCATGACGCACCATTCAAGCTCATGAGATTTTAATCAATTTTGTTAAAAATCTTGGTAGAGATGAATGAACACATTCTAATGCATGATGAGGGTCTTTGCATTTAAATGCAACTTCCGTTTAAATGCGTTTAAATGCAAATGTGCTTCAGAGACTGAGACATTTAGGCTGAGGGCAACTTTTCTTAAAATGGGCTTACTGTAGGCATTGAGCAACCTTTTTTGCAGGTGCTTTAAGCATCAATGGGTTAAGGAGCCTTCTTTGTTTCTTGAACCTCTGAATGATGATGGTGTTAGTTGGTTATTAAGTGGAAGATATATTTTTGAAAATGAGATACTGTTTCAATCTGAAACTCAATATAATAATCAAATGTATACTTTAAATGAGCAATAAGAAGCACCCAATAAAAGACTGCTTATTTTCTACACATTTTGGGTATTTTAATGCTATTTTGTCCAGGAACACGGTTTAAAGGTTGATGACGGTCATTCACAAGTGCTTCATTGAATTTATTGGTTCAGTATTGTATGGGAAAATGGGTTAGCTTTTCTTCTCTTTGTGGTTTACTTCTGAAGCCAACCCACACTAGGTCTTTTTATAAAGTATTATAAGTTTAAATGTTGTCAAATCAACAACTTAATTTCCTTTTTCAGGTCAGTATTGTATAGTACAATGTGTTCATTTATCTCTGTATATAGTTTAATTCAAAAGTTATGACCCGTTCTGTATCATTGTTTCAATCTGTTCGAGTCAGGCTCATTAAAGGGTTAAAAATGGAGACTGTGGGTCCTTATTTCAGCCTAAAACCCGATATAGTCACATGTGCACTGCAAATGATAAAGGAGGAGCCGGTGGTGGACAAAAGACAATAAAACTCGAAAGAAAGACAAGATTCGTGTCTACATATTTTAGGCCATTTTATTGTCGATTATGACCAAAAATTAAGTTCAAATGTTGTCAAATGTCAAAGGCAACAACTTAATATCATTCCTCGGGTTAATATTGTATGGGAAAATGTGTTCATTTGTCTCTGTATGTAGTTTACTTCAAAAGTTATGACCCATTCTGTATCATTGTTTTAGTCTGTCGGGTTGCAGTCAGGCGCATTAAAGGGTCAAAATGGTGACTGGGGGTCATAATTTCAGCTTAATACCCGATATAATACTCACATTTACACTGCCGATGATAAAGGAAGAGCGGGTGGTGGAAAAAAAGACACAAAACTCAAAAGAATGAAAAGATAGTTGAGTGTCTACATATTTTGGGTCATTTTATTGCTGTTTATGAGCAAATATGCTATTTAAATGCCGTCAAAAGTCAAAAACAACAACTTAAATTCATTCCTCAGGTCAATATTGTATGGGAAAATGTGTCAATTTATCTCTGTATGTAGTTTACTTCAAAAGTTATGACCTATTCTCTGTCATTGTTTCAATCTGTTGGGTTCCTGTCAGGTGCATTAAATGGTTAAAAATGAAGACCAAGGGACATTTTTTCAGCTTGGCACCTGTCAAATTCTTAAAGTAGACACTTTAAAGATACAAAAAAATCAGGTGGCGTAAAAAAAGCCGGGGGGTGCGCGTGGACCCCCCTTTCCAACCCTACTAATTTGATGGTGGTGGTAAGTATCTGTGGAAAAGGTAACATTTCTGAATGAGCAGCATTAATTCTGGAAATAAACCACTAGAAATATTACACAGTGCACCTTTAATGAAGCCCAATGCAGACTTAAGGGCTCTGCATACTTCACGTGCGCACTTTGGCGCGTTTGGCGCCAGAACCATTAATGACGTCATCACTTGCGCCAGACTATTCATACTTATAAACGTCAGTTGCGCCACAAATGCAATTCTCTCCAGACCAGCGGGCGTCACTGTTGAGAAAAGGAGAAGAACTGAAGGCCGGCAAGAACCTCGCGAGGAACGAAGAAAGCGTACAAAAGTGCTGTCACGCGAGTTGCTAGTGGAAGTGTCGGTGCCCAACGGGTTCCGCCTGCCCGATCCGTTCCCTTTGCACACTGCACATGCGCAGTATGACGTATACGGAAGGGAAATTGCCTGATCTGTTCCGTTATTTTTTTTACTTTGTCGTTTTAAGTGTTTATTTTGCCGGAGTGCCGTTGTCGTTTTAAGGGTTTATTTTGCGTTTTAAACTGTCTGTTTTATAATAATACAGAACCGTCACAGAAACGCCAAATAAGGTCACCAACTGGTCAGCTAACCAACTAACTATTCAGAGCACAATATCACGTTATTTACAGCGACAAACGGCATTTGATGTGAAACAACGGTATAAAGTAAAGGTGTAATATAAATATATAACATATCTCTTTGAGTTAATGTTCTGGCGGCTGTAAAATAAACATTTAAAACGTGAAAGTCATTAGGGAACCGATCAGGCAGGCGGAACGCGTTGGGCACCTACAGGAAGTGTGCCAGCTACGAAATGAAATCGTATTGAATATTTAACGGTATATGCGTCGCAGAGCGAGGAGGAGGCAAAAACAGAAGAGACGGTGGAATGTTCGTCCTTTGCACCAGAACAGAGAGGAGACTGGCGAGTTCTTTGTCCTTGTTCTGCCAATGAGACAGATTGATGAGGAGAAGCACTTTGGCTACTTTTCGCTCATTTCACATTTAACATTTTGACGGGTTGGTTTGCCGTCTGTGTCACAAAGGAATAGATAATCAAACACAGGTTGTAGTTTTTTTCCCCGCAATGTGTCTGGCGATTTCACTCCAGGAATTGGCCGTGGCAATCTTGTCCCAGTGCTTTCTATTTGCCGTGTCGTACAGATGAGGATACTGCCTGACCCACTCGGTCACCTCTCTCTCTTCCTCGTTGATCCTGCTCATTCTTCCTGTTGTTTCTGTCAGCTGTTTCCGCTTTGGCGCGCCAAGTTAGAAAAATCCTCTTGTGCACGACGTTGCGAAATTTTGGGTCACGTGACGGCGCGCGCCATCGTCGCGAGTGAGGTATGAAGGAGGGTAGCGCCAGTCACGCCAAGTATGAATCCGCCTTTACACCTCCATCATCTGAAGACACTCACAGAGACTTAGGAAGTGTACAAATCATTTATTTAAAAAAGATTTTATAGGTATAAAATCACTTCAAGCTCTGTGTGTGTTGGGGGAGCGGTCTTAGAACTTCAGTGCTTTGCACATACATTCGTGTGCACACACCACACACAGACAGATTTGAATGGCTGCATTTTAAATGTGTGTGTGGGTTAGTTCAATCATATTTAGTGTGAGAGCACACAGTCATTATCAAGAGTTTTGTCTGTGTGTGTGTGTGTGTGTGTGTGTGTGTGTGTGTGTGTGTGTGTGTGTGTGTGTGTGTGTGCGTGCGTGCGCTGGTGAGAGAGGGAGTTAATGAAAGTTCATGGTTGTGTTGGGATCAGGGCTTGACATTAAGTTCACCAGACAGTGGCTAGTGGGTTTCCAGAGTCACTAATCATTCAGCCTTTCTACTAGCCAAGTTTATTTGTCTGTATTTCCTAAGAAGTACTTATTTAACCAAGATCTAAGCTCAGAAAATAAAGTGCTATGATTGGTGCTACAATTAGTGCTATGACCATAGTGTGAAACTACCTACAGTATATCAGACAAATTGATTTTTTTTTTAAATCTCTCTTGAACCTGAATATATCACGAGGCGGGGGTACTCAACTGAGATATGTCATACCCAAGAATGCCAAAGTGGCTCAGTGAGACCAGGCGCGGAGTGGCCATCGGGAGATCGGGGACTTGTCCCGGTGGGCCGCGGCCGCGAATTATTTTACAACGGCCGTATTATGTTCTCAGCCGGCCCTAAAGTATTCAGCCGCATTATATTCTCAGCTGGCCTAGCGTCGATACTAATGCGAACTAGCTACAAATCAATTCTTGATTATTTAGAAGTTGACTCAACAGTATATATACCGTTTACCCGACCGCAATACCTCAGTGACGGTGTCAAACAGTAAATTGGCCACACCCCTTCTCTACTGATAATGTTCATACACCGTAGTTCGCGGAAGTTTACTAGATCTTAGTAACATAGTTTCGTTTTCAGTATTTCAAGAACCTGTGATATTTAGATTGGTTACCAAGGAACGGAAATATTAGTCAGTTGTGATTTATTTTCCGATTTCCACATGACTGTTACAGTTTACAGTCTGCCACTCCAGATTCTCTTGTTCTGTGGTTATTGACTTGGGTTACGAACATACTCCACCAAGTGGTAAGGAAGTGAACTGCAGCTAAGCAGGAAAACACGTTGTACATGTTTTGATGGCATTGTTTTGTTAAAACTAGAGGTATATCTCATTACAGTCGAAATAATGGTATATCAAACATACATTTATATATGGCACATTTAGGATGTAGCCTATGTAATGTCTGAAGAAATGGAACAAAATAATTACCACACAAGAAGATTCTGATGTGAGCAGTGCTGGGTGTGTAGCCTAAACTGTGGATTAAAATGTAATTGCAAGAAACAAAGACATTTGCTGCGACGAAGACAGCGTTTTAAGGTAGGCCTACACCGTTTGGTTATACATTTTGTTGACTTATGGTTGTGCTTTGAAGTAGCTAGGTTTGGCTTATTTGCTGCATGGTGGGTTTATTGCACAATGTAGACAGACTTTTTGTAAACTATAGGCTACTATATTATATTTTGTAAGCCTACTCTTCTAAAAATCCCCACACTCAAAACTTTGTGCCCATGCTCATCCGTCTTCCTTAAACGATATTTCAATTTCAAACTGTCAAAATGACAGTGGAGTGCACATTTGCATGGAACAGTAGGCCTAGCGTGATGTAGCCTAACCTAGTAGGCCTATGAATGCTTTGGACTGTGATGATGTAGTCTACTTTTTGAAGTGGGTATACTGTATATTTGAGCATTTTTTATGTGTACTGTATACATTTGTGCTATTGTAAATAATGGATCAATCCATTTTAAGTGGGTATACTGCAATCCCTGACATTTTGAAATGGGTGCGTATACCTGCGTTTTACATAGACTACACCACTGGCTGTGCATTTCATCAAGGTGTAGGCTAAATTCTCCAATTCAGGTTGATATTTTGACTACACTAATGTTCACATGTAGTACGACTGCAGATTTCGTGGCTTTTGTCTTTTTGGTTAGGAAACCATGTTGTTCGCTTTTTTTTGTTTGTTTGTTTTTTTTTTGTTTGTTTTTTTAAGAGGGCCGCCAAGGGGAAAATTCTCCCGGTGGGAAAAGGTGGGCCACTCCGCCCCTGAGTGAGACTAAAATAATGACTAGCCACGGCCAAGTTTGGCTGGTTGGTAGGCAACAATGTCAAGCCCTGGGGTCCGTTTCTCGATTCTTGTCGTTGCTAACCGTCTTAAGACCATCTTAAGACCGTCTTACCATTCCCTTGGATTTAGTGGTGAGCGTCGCTGTCGAGAGAGAGTCGCCCTTACGAAGGACGTTGCTACCGTCGTTAGCAAAGACGCTTTCGAGATGCGGACCCCTGGTTGGGACTACAGGGGTTAAACAATGAAACTGAAACACCTGACGTGTATATTCACCTTGTGGAGCTCCCTACAGACAGTTCTGGTGGAAACAGGAGAGTTGAGGTGCAATTCTGCTGTGATTTGGGCAGCTGTGGTTCTATGTTTTTTATTATTATTATTATTATTATTATTCAGTCCGGGTTAGCACCCGAACATCCCTTTCAGACAGCTTCCTCTTGTGTCCACAGTTCGTCCTTCTTGGTGGTATGCTAACATTACTCAAGACACTGTGGCTCTTGATACATCACAATGACTTGCTGTCTTGGTCACAGATGCGCTGGGAAGACGTGCACAAACAATCTGTTCTCTTTTGAACTCTGATATGTCACCCATAATGTTGTGTGCATTTCAATATTTTGAGCAAAACTGTGCTCTTTACCCTGAGAATTGAACCTTCACACTTTGCTCTTACTGATACAATGTGCACTTAATAAAGATTGGCCACCAGGATGGTCCCCTGTATAATACAGGTATGTTAGACTTTGTGTGAAGGAGGACTAGGTGACAAATTGTGTGTGTGTGTGTGTGTGTGTGTGTGTGTGTGTGTGTGTGTGTGTGTGTGTGTGCGTGCGTGCGTGCGTGCGTGCGTGCGTGCGTGTGTTGTGGTGGTGTGTGTGTGTGTGTGTGTGTGAGTGTGTGAGTGTGTGTGTGTGTTATGGCTGTGTGTGTGTGTGTGTGTGTGTGTATGTGTGTGTGTGTGTGTGTGTCATGGTGGTGTGAGAGTCATAGCAGCTGCCTGTACAGTGAAGGTTGCGATGCTGAGTTGTCTCTTCACTTCCCTCCAGGCCTCCGCAGGGTGCACTTCCCTCTTCAGACTGTAGAGGGCATCATACACACCAGGAAACGACGACTCTTCAGGACTACTGGGGGCGAAGATCACATGCCTACACGCACACACAGGCATGGGCACACACGCACAAACAGACACACACACACATACACAAACACATACACAAACACACATGATTATTAGTTGACTGTTTGTACTCATATGACAAAGATTTCAGATATGAAGCTATGAAGGTGTGTGTGTTTGTTCACCTATAGAAGGGTTGACCCGGTAAGCCCAGTGTGTGTGTGTGTGTGTGTGTGTTTTCACCTATAGAAGGGTCAGCCAGGTAAGCCTAGTGTGTGTGTGTGTGTGTGTTTGTTCACCTATAGAAGGGTCGACACAGTGTATGTATGTGTGTATGTGTGTGAGTGTTCACCTATAGAAGGGTCGGCCCGGTAAGCCCTGTGTGTGTGTGTGTGTGTGTGTGTGTGTGTGTGTGTGTGTTTTTTCACCTATAGAAGGGTCGACCCAGTGTGTGTGTGTGTGTGCGTGCATGCGTGCGTGCGTGTGTGTTCACCTGTAGAAGGGTCGACGCAGTGTGTGTGTGTGTGTGTGTGTGTGTGTGTGTGTGTGTGTGTGTGTGTGTGTGTGTGTGTGTTCACCTGTAGAAGGGTTGGCCCGGTAAGCCCAGTGGATCCACAAACGCTCTCTCCAGATACATCAGCTGGTCGTTAGCCATACGCAGAGCTAGCTCACTAAGCACGCACGCACGCACGCACACACACACACACAGATTTTGATTTGATTTTTAACAGCCATTTATTTTGAATGGTGACACTAGTTAAAAGGGTACATTACACTGCACAGAAATTGAAGACCCCACTCCTTCACCTCATCTTTACCACTAGAAAATGAGATTACTATCATCATGAATTACCCAGAGTCCCTTGTCAACACACCATTTATCTTCAAACATTGAGAGATTTTCTGTTGCTTTAAAGTATGCAAATTCAGTTACAATTCTTGTTTCGACTAGGGGTTTAAACATATCTCTTAAATCCACCACTTTCCCTCTTGTTCCAACCTATAGCATTTCCAAATTGACAAATTAGCCTGCCCAACCAGAAAATGCAAACAGGTACATAAATGTTTGTTTCTTTTTGAGTACCTCACTCCAAAAAATGAACAATTCTTTTGTAAAAACAGACCCAAACCATGTGCATATTTTCATTAATAACAGAGAGAGAGAGAGAGAGAGAGAGAGAGAGAGAGAGTATCTGAGTAGGATTTGCTTACTTGATGTATGTGTAGTACTGTGTTCTTAAATGTACCCTGTGCTTACTTTAAAGGGACACTGTGTGAGATTTTTAGTTGTTTATTTCGAGAATTCATGCTGCCAATTCACTAATGTTACCTTTTTCATGAATACTTACCACCACCATCAAATTCATTCATTCACCATCAAGTATTCATTATGTGTGTGTGTGAGTGTGTGTGTGTGTGTGTGCATACTTGCTGGTGTCCAGGCTTCTGAGACGCAGGTGGAATTCTCGTGCTGCTGTAGTGAAGTTCTCAACGGCAGAGAAGAGGGGATCTAGAGATGGAGAGAGAGAGAGAGAGAGAGAGAGAGAGAGAAAAGAGAGGAGAGAGAGGGGGTGGGGAGAGAGAGAGGGGAGAGAAAGATTGAGAGGGAGAGAGCGAAAGGAGGGATGGAGAGTGAAAGAGGGGGTGGGGAGAGAAGAGAGGGGAGAGTCAGATGGAGAGAGAGAGAGATGGAGAGAGGAGAGAGAGGGGGTGGGGAGAGTAGAGGAAAGGAGAGGGAAAGATGGAGAGAGATATGAAGAAGGGGAAAAGATAGAGAAACAGGCATTGAGACGGAGAAGGGGATAAGAGGGGATACAATGGATTATGCAGAGCTGTGTGTGTGTGCACCTACCAAAGCTGACATTGTGCGTTGTAGTGTGTGATGTAATTGTGTGTGTGTGTGTGTGCGTGCGTGCGTGCGTATGTGTGTGTGTGTGTGTGTGTGTGTGTGTGTGTGTGTGTATGCTTGCGTGAGTTTGTGCGCCTACCAAAATTGACGTTGTGCTGTGACGTGATGTCTGTGCGTGTGTGTGTGTGTGTGTGTGTGTGCGCGTGCACCTACCAAAGCTGACGTTGTACTGTGCCATATCGGCGTGTGTGTGTGCCAGGTCTCGTATGCTGGTGGCGTATTTCTTCAGGGCAGCTGCGTACTCCTCACAGTCCAGGGGGAGGAGTCTGTCATTGGCCAATCGGAAGATAAGCCCCGCCCTGACGCGAGCGACAGCCTGTAGCCTGCGGAAGGAGGGGTCATAGGCCCCGCCCACCAGCTCAAACGTCTCGTAAACACTGTGGTACAGCGGGTAGTTGCTGTAACGCTCTGTCTTCTATAAGACACACACACACACACGCACACACACACACACACAAACACACACACACACACACACACACACACGCACACATACACACACACGCATGCACAAATATTTATATTATATAAGTGGCTTTGGATAAAGGCGTCAGCTAAGTGCGAATAATGAGCATTACACGACAACCATAAACACAACAGGTCAAAAAAGTAGAAAGTGTGTGTGTGTGTGTGTGTGTGTGTGTGTGTGTGTGTGTGTGTGTGTGTGTGTGTGTGTGTGTGTGTGTGTGTGTGTGTGTGTGTGTGTGTGTGTGACCTTGTTCTTGATGTATTTGGCTCGTCCTGCTGCGATGCCCAGTCGGATGAAGAACGGCTCAAAGTCACTTCCTGACCCCAGCTTACTGATCCTACACACACACACACACACACACATACACACACACACACACACACACACACACACACACACTGGGAGCTTACTGATTCCGAATATGCACACACTTATTTATTAACCCAATATGTGAAACCAGTTGAAACAGTTGAGTAGTCTTATAACACGTGTCATCATTACAATATCGTGGACAATACGTTTATAATATACTGTTAACATAGCTTGCTGATTCTAACAAATGCAGCCACACACACACACACACACACACACACACACACACACACACACACACACACACACACACACACACACACACACACACACACACACACACACACACACACACATGTGCACGTGTACAGCAACCCTCTTTCTGACCTGGGAGCATCTCTGTCGTTGGTCCAGTTGTCTCGTTTGTGCCAGCTGTCATACAGAGACGTGCCCTCCTCTCCCTGCTCTGGACTGGAGATCTACACACACACACACACACACACACACACAGACACACACACACACACACACAGACACAGACACAGACACAGACACACACACACACACACACACACACACACACACACACACACACACACACACACACACACACACACACACACACACACACACACACACACACACAGATGAATGAATACACTTGTGGGACCAGTTGCAAAGTTTTGGGCGAGTGCTGTTCTTCACTTCTTTCATTCATCCACAGTAGGCCTATGTTTTGTGGGATTAAGCAGCCATCATCAGGCAATAGTGTGAGCGCGTCTCTTTCACTTTTCAAAGTTGGGAGACTGGCAGAGCACAATAGCAAATGGCTGACTGCTGGTGCACAAGGACAATATTCAAGAAGAAAAAAATATTTGTATATAACAAAGCAAATTGAAAGTAACAACGTAACTTTTACTCAAATTACATTTTTCAAAAGTATTTCTTTTTTACGCGAGTAGGGTAAAATAAAGAGACTTTAACTCAATTTACATATTTTCAGCAGTCTTTCGACCTTATTGGTTAATGACCAATAACATCAGTCAGCAAAAGTACCAGTTCTCTTGTTCACCATCCTGAATGTGTTGGAATAGTGTAATGGGTGGATCCATTAGGCTAGCTTCCCTAATATGGAGGTGTGCATTAGGCTAACTTCCCTAATATGGAGGTGTGCTGCATATATTTGACTAGTTTCACTGATATGGGGGTGTGCATATATTTGACTAGCTTCACTGATATGGAAGTGTGCATGTATTCAACTAGCTTTAATGATATGGAGGTGTGCTGCATATATTTGACTAGTTTCACTGATATGGGGGTGTGCATATATTTGACTAGCTTCACTGGAAGTGTCAGTGGTGGCCGCCTATATGGCAAGTCAGACCAGGAAATGCTACAAGTATGTGGGGTCCAGTGGGACAAAAAGAATGATCCTCCTGAACTTCGTCTAAATATACATACTGTATATGTAGGTCATAGACCATGATGTGGAGAATACACAGACAGACAGACAGACAGACAGACAGACAGACAGACAGACAGACAGACAGACAGACACGCACGTATGTACGCACGTACGCACATATGGCAGATATGGCACAGTACACACACACACACATGCACACACAGGCACACACACACACAAAGGAATATACACACAGTGAGGCCTCACCTTCTTGGTGATGTCATAGACCAGGGTGTAGAGAGAGGGGGTGCAGTCAACCCTCAACGTGTACATACCTACACACACACACACACACACACACACACACACACACACACACGCACGCACGCACACACACACACACACACGCTCTCTCTCTCACACACACACACACACACACACACACACACACACACACACACACACACACACACACACAGGTATAAAGTACGTACATGTATGTTAGTTAAACGTATGCTTTAGGTCATCGGTTGACAACTATTTTGACCCAAGAGCCACATTAAGTTTATTAATCGAAGGACCAGACCTCGCAGGCAAGTTGCCATGTCAATGATAAGAAATAATGTTTGCAATCAGACACACACACACACACACGCACAGGCACAGGCACAGGCACACACACACACACACACACACACACACACACACACACACACACACACACACACACACACACACACACACACACACACACACACACACACACAGACAAACACACACACACACACACACACTAACCCTCTATAGCAGAGTCAGCGTTGATGTATGCCACGGCTCTCTCCTGTAGAACTTTGGCATTTTCCTGCAAAACACAAATAGCGGGTATGTGTACGTGTGTGTGTGTGTGTGTGTGTGTGTGTGTGTGTGTGTGTGTGTGTGTGTGTGTGTGTGTGTGTGTGTGTGTGTGTGTGTGTGTGTGTGAGAGAGAGAGAGAGAGAGAGAGTCAAACAGAGAGACCAATATAGACAAGTGCATGTACGGTGTGTGTATGTGTGTCTGTGTATGTGTGTGTGTACCTCTGCCCACTCTGTGGATCCCAACATTCCGAACTCTTCAGCGTCCCAACTGGCAAACACCATCGTCCTCCTGGGCCTCCAACCTACACACACACACACACACACACACACACACACACACACACACACACACACACACACACACACACACACGACTATCTGTAGGAGCTATTTTATTCTCACTTAGAGCAGAGAACCTGGAAGCTATGAGAAGGAAACCTCCATTGGTGCCCATTGTAGCCACAATTCCACCTAGCTGCCACTAGTTGGCAAGCGCAGGCAATTGGAAACAGAAGCGTCTGAGTGGAAAAGGAATGGATTGGAAAATGGAGTCCATCGGTGCTAAAAAAAATGCTACTGCCATTTCCAGTAGCAATTCTCATAAATAAAAGATTCCTGGTGAGAACTATGGCTGGTGTTATATAGGAGGCTGTATTTTTTATCTTTTTCAGGTGTCCAGTTTTTCCAACAGGGCAGAAGATTTCGACCTGTACTCGCTAGCGTTCTGCTAATGTTTATGGATTTGGCCTCGTAAATTGAGCTTGCTGACCCAGTATATAATGATCTAGTGGTGCAAAAAATTCTAAATAACACTCAAATGTGTTCTTATTAGCTCTAGCTTCAAACTGAATATTAACATTTCTGGGCAAAAAATTATACTACGAGACAAAAAATACTGTTGTAGGAAACACCACTGACAACCATTCATCTTTCACTTGCCCGCAATAGCCAACCACTGCAGTACCACCACTGACTGCCAGCCAGTGCTCATTCTCATAGCTTCCAGGTTCTCTGCTTATTGACAGGTTTTAGTGTAGTTTTAGATTTAGCCACTTGGGGGAGCACTTCACTTAAGCTTAGGTCACGCAGGTCACAGCTATAATTGCAGGTGCCTGTGATTAGTAGGCAATGAGGCTTGGACTGGGGAAATGCATGGTTCTTACCGTAGCCGCGTGGAACCAGCTAAACCCAGCCAGCACAGTTTAATGCCCATTTTAGCTTTTGTATAAAACTTCATTTGTAATAAACAGGGAACAACTCGAAAAGGATTTTTCGACTGGAACGGCACTGCTACGCGTGAGAGAACAACTTCAGACCAAAGCCGAGGCTTACAGGGCAGCCTCCACACTATCTCCTTCTCTCGCTCCCACCTCTGCTATGAGTGTAGCCATTGGTGCGTGTGTGTGTGTGTGTGTGTGTGTGTGTGTGTGTGTGTGTGTGTGTGTGTGTGTGTGTGTGTGTGTGTGTGTGTGTGTGTGTGTGTACCTGTCTTCAAGAGG
>NC_085864.1:13353851-13361351 GCF_034702125.1 Engraulis encrasicolus | reverse complement strand
GTTGTGTTCGGCGATATATTTAAAAATTCTGCCGCCAGAACAATGCTATCACATGGTCTTGGAATGATCTGGCAATGTAGGCTACAACAAAAAAATATATGTTTCAATGTGGTAAGTGAGTCACAAGTCAGACGTTCAGTAGCCCTACAGCAGCCGTGTTTGGCTTTCTATTTTATACATCCGTAGAACTCACGCTGCCGTTTCTCTCATGAACAGCAGAGGGCACTTCCGACAATGCGAGCGAAAGCCTTCTGAAGTATGAATAGTCTGTCGCAAGTGATGACGTCATTAATGGTTCTCGCGCCACACGCGACAAAATGCGCACGTGAAGTATGCAGAGCCCTTAAGGCCTACTGCGCGTTGTTTAAGCCCGGTTTGACAGTCGGGAACAACAGCACAAGAAACATGGAGGAATATTAAGGTATGAAGACATACAGGCAAATCAGAAAATAATTTAAACCGAACATTATTAATGCCGCATGTGTCCTTGTCTTATCACTGCACTAATTAGTCTCGAGACTTTCACAAGACAGACTGACGTGTTTTCCTCTCGCCTTGGTCATTTTAATGTCCACTACTACTAAGTATTGTACTAATGACAGATCGCAAAACAAGTCAGTTGAGATGAACTTCGCTACTTTATTTTCAGGTGAAGGTTTTCAGTGACATTTCCAAACGCACGCTGATGTGCCGGTAGCTCGCTGCCACTCCTCTTCGCAAGACTAGCTCTATCAGATTCTTGGCGTGCGTGAGACACAGGTGACACGTGACACAGGTGCTTCATGGGTATTGTAGGCTCGCGAAATCGCATTGTATTGCTTTTGTAGCAAAGACGGTCCGAAGAAAAAAACTACAAAATGCGGTACCTCATCATTCAGAATAGTAATGGACCCGCCAGAATGGATAGTGAACCATCGGTATCTACTAGCCAACGCTGAAATTCACCCGCATTTTGCGAGTGTTAGTGTCAAGCCCTGGTAGAAAGACTTGAAAAAAATGAGAATGTAACAGTCAAATGTTCCATCAAACAGCTTCCTTGGTGGAGGTCTGCACTCTCTGAGTGCATCTCTAGTTATTATTATGACGTTATTATGATGTTGGGTTGTTGTTATTAGTGATGTAAGACTCATCTTGATAAGCCCCACTCCTCACAGGAAGTGACATAACACTCTGGAGACCACACTAAGCACTGTTATTGGTAGGACCCCTCTGTCACTCACTTCAGAAGGTGGTAAGCATCATTGTAGCCAATAGGATGCACCGGAATCTTGGGAAGCCCCACGCCCTCCTCGGGATCACACCTGTAAGTGTATTCTAAAACAAGACGGTCAACACACACATTTAACACACTCTCTCTCTCTCTCTCTCTGTCTCTCTCTCTTCCTTACACAGACGCACGCACGCACGCAGGCATGCACACACACACACACACACACACACACACACACACACACACACACACACACACACACACACACACACACACACACACACACACACACACACACACACCTTTAGCAGGGTATCCAGGTGTGAGTGGGTCTCCTGCTCCGTTGTCGTTGAGTACATTTCCTCTCTGGACGCCCCCTCCTGGCAGGTTCCAGCCTTGTGGGTAAACTAACTTCCGGCGGCGGCGCACGTAGGTTGCAGCAGCCCCTTGCTTTCCCAACTTTCAGTGTTTATTTGTGTTAAAATGTGTCTTTCGGAATGTCTATCGTCGGAAAATATGTCGGAACGCACGTACAGTCGGCAACAGCTGTTGCAGATAAGAATGGACAACTTAAGCAATGTATTGGATGTACCAATGAAGACCCTGGAAGAACTAGGAATTCTCCGGCGGCATAGGACTACATCGGACCCGTCTGCCTTGCTATGCCGACGCCGAAGAATTAGGAAAAGGGGCAAACGAGGTGGCGTCGAGACACGGCTTGCAGCCAACCCAACTCGTCCAGCAATACCATCAATTCTCTTGGCAAACGTCAGATCTCTGGACAATAAGATGGATGACATACGGCTACTAAGATCAGCGAACAAAACCGTGAGGAACTGCTGCGTTACGGTGTTTACCGAATCATGGCTGAACGACGGCATACCCGATTCGGCTTTACATCTGGAACAACTAACGTGCCACCGAGCGGACAGAGCCCTTGCAGAGAAAAAACGAGGAGGAGGAATATGTGTCTACACACATGATGCTTGGTGCAATAATGCTACGGTAGTACAGAGGCACTGCTCTCCACGAGTGGAGTTCATGATTATCAAGTGCCGACCCTTCTATCTACCCAGAGAAATCTCCGCTATCCTATTAGTCGCCGTCTACCTCCCACCCAGCAACAAAAATGGCGTCAAAAGCGAGGCACTGAACGAGCTGCATCGGGGCATCAGTGAACAACAAGATGCACACCCAGATGCCTTCACAGTGGTACTAGGAGATTTCAACCACGGAAATCTCAAAACAGTACTTCCAAAATTTCATCAACATGTCAACTTCCCAACAAGAGGACAAAACACCCTGGACCTCGTTTACACAAATCAGAAGAGAGCATACAAGGCAAAGCCCATCCCCCACATTGGATCATCAGACCACACGACAATTCTGCTACTGCCAGCTTACAGACAAAAGGCAAAACTCACCAAACCAGTTCTGAAGGAGGTGAGAAAATGGCCTGAGGGAGCCATCTCACGACTTCAGGACTGCTTTGAAACCACAGACTGGGACATTTTCAAAACAACTGCCACCCACAGCAATCACATTGACATTGAGGAGTACACAGACACCGTGACCTCCTACATCACAAAATGCATCGATGATGTTACAGAAATAAAACACATCACTACCAGGGCCAACCAGAAGCCATGGTTCACAGGAGACGTTCACCGACTGCTGAGGGCCAGAGACAAAGCCTTCAGAGCAGGAGACGTAGCTGGCCTAAAGACAGCAAGGGCTAACCTGTCCCAGGGCATCAGGAAAGCAAAAAAGGAATACTCAGACAAAATAACAACACACTTCAAAGACAGCAGAGATGCACAGAGCCTGTGGCAGGGCATACAGGCCATCACGGACTATAAGCCTGCACCACGAAGCTGTGACAACAACACCTCTCTGCTAAACGATCTGAATAGTTTCTTTGCCCGCTTTGAAGCACAAAATGACACTCACCCACAGAAAACTCCCCCTCCCCCCCATGATCAACCCCTTTACCTGTCCTCTGCCAGTGTTAAGAGGACACTGGCCACCATCAACCCACGCAAAGCAGCTGGCCCAGACAACATACCAGGCCGAGTGTTGAAGGATTGTGCAGAAGAGCTGAAGGATGTCTTCACAGACATCTTTAACATCTCTCTGGAGCAAGCAGTCATCCCATCACTTTTCAAAGCTGCTACCATCATACCTGTGCCGAAGAAATCATCACCATCATGCTTCAATGACTACCGTCCTGTAGCACTGACGCCCATAATCATGAAGTGCTTCGAACGGCTAGTCCTGTCACACATCAAAGCCACCCTACCCCCCACCCTAGACCCCTACCAGTTCGCATACCGAGCCAAGCGATCCACGGAGGATGCAATTTGCTCTGCCCTCCATCCAGCCCTCACCCACTTGGACAATAAAGACTCATATGTGAGAATGCTGTTCATTGACTTCAGTTCAGCATTCAATACCATAATACCACAACAACTCATCAGAAAACTGGACAAACTAGGTTTCAGCACCTCCCTCTGCAACTGGCTGCTGGACTTCCTGATGCAAAGACCACAAGCAGTACGGGTAGGGAACAACACCTCGAGCACCCTGACCCTGAGCACGGGGGCTCCGCAAGGCTGTGTTCTCAGCCCCCTGCTGTTCACGCTGCTGACACACGACTGCACAACGACCCACAGCACTAACCATCTAGTGAAGTTTGCGGATGATACAACACTGGTGGGCCTCATCACCAAGGGCGATGAGACTCACTACAGAGAAGAAGTAGACCTGCTGGCCAGATGGTGCAAAGACAACAACCTCCTGCTGAATGTCAACAAGACCAAGGAGATTGTTGTCAACTTCCAAAGGGTCCAAAAACAACTGCCACCACTGACCATCGACGGCGATGCTGTGGAGAGAGTGAGCAGCACCAAGTTCCTTGGAGTGCACATCAGCGACGACCTCTCTTGGACCACCAACACTACATCACTGGCGAAGAAGGCCCATCAGCGTCTCTACTTCCTGCGCAAACTAAAGAAGGCAAGTGCTACACCCTCCATCATGACAACATTCTACAGAGGAACCATAGAGAGCGTCGTGTCCAACTGCATCACAGTGTGGGGAGGAAGCTGCACGGAGAAAAACAGGAAGACACTCCAGCGTGTTGTGAACACAGCGAAGAAGATCATTGGAGTACCACTCCCCTCCCTGCAGGACATTTACACCACACGCCTCACCCGGAAAGCACTGATGATCATCAAAGACACAAGCCACCCTGCACACAAACTGTTCAGCCTCCTGCCCTCTGGAAAGAGGTACAGGCGCCTCCGTTCCCGTACCACCCTGCACCAAGCGATCAAGTTACTGAACACTCAACCCACTCTCCCTCCACTGTCAGCCTCTAGCCAGCAAGGCCACTGACAACCCCCCCCCCCACTGTCAGCCTCTAGCCAGCAAGGCCACTGACAACCCCCCCTCCCCATCCCCCACCACCATATCTGCGACTGAACATTCCACCTGCACTACTATACTTGTGACTGAACTTTCAACCTGCACTAACTCAAAACATGCACACACACACACACACACACACACACACCACACACACCACACACACACACACACACACACACACACACACACACACACACACACACACACAAGCACACTGCACTTTCTGCACTAAACCCAACATACACACACTGACACACACACACACACACACACACACACACACACACACACACACACACACACACACACACACACACACACACACACACACACACACAGACACACGAACACACACACAAGACGCACACCGCACCTTCTACCTGCACTAAACACATACACACACACACACACACACACACACACACACACACACACACACACACACACACACACACACACACACTGCTGCTGGTGTACTTGACAGACCTTTTTTATATTTATTTTCTTCAAAATGCTACTATTACCATGTCAGAACGCTATAAAGGACTTTTTTTAGGAAAAGCACAAAAACACAACAAATACCTCTTAATGTATGTCCTCTACAAGTCTTCTGTTGTCCAGTCTTGCACTTTAAATGTCTGTATGAGCACTGTCTATGTCCATACTGTCTTAAGTCCATGTATAAGTACTGTCTATGTCTATACTGTCTATGTCCTTACCTTAATTAGTCTATGTCTGTATGGGAAAGCAAGAAATGTAATTTCAAATTCTTTGTATGACCAGTGCATGTAAAGAAATTGACAATAAAACCTACTTGACTTGACATCAACTCCCTCAGCACAGTAATCAGCCGGGTCAGAATACAATATGATGCCTATGGCTCCCCATAGCATGGCATTCTTAACCTGAACACACACACACACACACACACACACACACACACACACACACACACACACACACACACACACACACACACACACACACACACACACACACACACAAACACACACACAGTACAGTACAATATGATGCCTATGGCTCCCCATAGCATGGCATTCTTAAAGGTCCACTCTAATAGAAAACCATTCTTACATGTTATGTGCACCATTATTCAAAACCCATAAACCTGAATCATTAATTAAGTAAAAAATAATTTGGGTTTATAATTTTATAGGTTTTAGTTAATTTACAAAATACACATTTCTGATTGGATATCACATATGTGACGTCACAAGCCGAATTTCATGACTCGGGATTTTTTTTTTTACAAGAATTAAAACAAGATTTTTTGTAATGCTTCAACGCTGTTTTATATGGCATTGTAGGCCTACTGTGGGTACCGGTAGTTGGCAAACCACTAGGTGGCACCGTTACCTCATATTTCAGAGCCATGGGGAGTGCTGTTGTTTACTCCAAGAGACGAGGCAGGTAGAGCTACTGAGCTAGCAAGCCAAAGTGCGACTCGAGATGAGTTGCAGACATGACGCTGTCCTGACTGACTAAAGTTTGAAAATGTACTTCCGAGTCTACATTACAACTTAGTTCTTACAGATTTGATCACTTTTCAAACACAGTATGTTGATGTAATTTGTAAAGACCGCGATTGTTGTCCTGGCCATTGCAAAAACATACAGTAGCAGCTGGAGAAATGACAAGGCTAACAATGTGAAACGATAGCAGCACGAAGACATGGGATTGACGGCAGGCAAGAATGGGGTGTTCGATCGTTGAAATTATAATTCATAGGAACCCTGACAGATACTGTATTTGGAAACGGATCGTGAGACTGCTAATGGTGCTCGCCTGGGTCTCAGTCAACACATCGGTGAGTAGGACTAGCTAGCCTGCTAGCTTCGTCGACCTACTGTGCTTTCAGGGTTGGGTGGGTGGAATAGCTGTAAATATGATACAGTATGTAACAGATGAAACACTTTCCGTAACTTTGGCTCCCTTGATTGACCGTTCAGCTACCGTATACCGGTGTGAACATATATTGTAAGTGTGTCAGATAGGCCTACATAATCTCCGTGTGACATGTTCTACTCTTTTGGTGCTACTGGCTATTCCAGACTGTTTAGAAACCCCATGTTGCTACTACGTGTCTTTTGAGGTCAAGCTTACAATGTAACGGTGTTAGATATTCACCCCAACAGCGAAAATGTCGGGGGGCAGATTTGGTATCAGAGCTATTTGTTTCACTCCATGTCTGTGGACGGTGTCCTATATTTTATACAGTGGTGTTGTGCTTGGAAGTTTGCTTGGTAGTGTGGAGACGTGGGGAAAGCTAATAAGCTAGCCTTGTAGTTGCAGAACTCGTGCTGTTAGACTTTCTATTTCATTGAAATTGAAAACATTTCTTTGCAAACTGTTCGCCGTCTTGGATAATGAACACCATGCACTCTATAACGCAAAGAGATAGTATATTTGAACTATAACATCACTATCGTATCCGCACTCAAATTTCACAGCTCCCACAGTGTGCACAGATCCAGTTAGCCAAGGCGCTGCTAATGACCCGGTCCGCGTTCCATTCCCCGCACTGTGCACTGTGTACTGAGATGCAGTGCACTTCCCACCCTCAGCTTAACGGCAAATAAGTGCAGATATTTTGGCTGACACAAGTGCGTGGATTGAGACGTGATTTTTCATCTTTTGACATCAATTCCGGCTCGTTTTTGTTTTTGGGGGGCGGGACTAAGAGTATTGAAAAACGGTTAAAAGGTCAAGTCAAGTTTATTGTCAATTTCTTTACATGCACTGGTCATACAAAGAATTTGAAATTGCGTTTCTTGCTCTCCCATGCAGACATAGACTAATCTAGGTAAGGACATAGACAGTATAGACATAGACAGTACTCA
>NC_085864.1:13338851-13348851 GCF_034702125.1 Engraulis encrasicolus | reverse complement strand
TTTTTCATGAATACTTACCCCACCATCAAATTCCAAGTATTCCTTATGACCGAAAAAATTGCACTTTTCTTACATGTAAGGGGGGATCTTCTCCATGGTCCACCATTTTTGAATTTACCAAATAGCAATGTTTAGCACCAAAACATGACTTTACTTGGACCATACTAGAAAATATTGTTTATTACATGGTAAATGTTCATGTAAAGACCAAATTCGCCAATAGGCAGCTCAGTTCAACGAGCAGCATAGTTGCAGTTCTTTTTTTGACCATTTCCTGCACAGTGTACCTTTAAAGATCACGCCGGGCTTTCGGCCTGCGCCCGGTCGCATCGAGGGATATTGTAGCCGGTTGCAATGCCTTGTCTATTTCGAGTTATTCTGATCACAATGGGCTACATATACACCGTCCAAATTTAAGTAAATAAATTAGTGATATCCGTGGGAAGTACATCGATGATGACCGTTAATAATCATACTTAAATTATACATGAAACTCTGCCCATGGAGTCCTGTCAGGGTTCTGATCCCATTGGTAGCCATCTATGGGCTAACCCTCTCACTCTGTACACCACTCGTGCCCTTAGGCTTCATTGGAATCGTCAGGGCGCTCGGACTGTGATGTGTCGTATTGTGTTTGTTTGCTCATATCTGGTGATGGTGGTCTCTGCTGCTTTCCCGTACACTTTCACATACACGTGCGCCTGCCGCTCCACGTAGGGCATACGCTACGTCATGCACTGGGCATCGGCCCCAACGTCGGACTGGGCATCGGCCCCAACGTCGGACTGGGCTCTGGCCCCAACGATGGACTGGGCTCTGGCCCCGACGATGGACTGGGCTCTGGCCCCGACGATGGACTGGGCTCTGGCCCCGACGATGGACTGGGCTCTGGCCCCGACGATGGACTGGGCATCGGCCCCGACACTGGACTGGGCATCGGCCCCAACGTCATCCTGGGCCGGCGACTCTACATCATCCTGGGCCGGCGACTCTACATCACCCTGGGCCGGCGACTCTACATCACCCTGGGCCGGCGACTCTACATCACCCTGGGCCGGCGACTCTACATCACCCTGGGCCGGCGACTCAACATCACCCTGGGCCGGCGACTCAGGGCTCGTGCATCAACGGCACACCTCAGCATTGCTCTGGGCTGTCGCACCTCAACACCACGGCTCAACATCACAACTCGGCATCACAATGGGCCATCGCCTCAGCATCGCACTGGGCTGTCGCCCCAACTTTAACGCCAGTCACCTGGTTGTATCGGTATCCTCATCCATCCTGCATGACGAACTTATCGCAGCTACCCACTGGTAGCGAGTAGGAGTTTATGTCTATTTTGATATGCCGTTTTTGTTCTGGTGCCGTTATTCAGTGATGTTTCAGCTTTCTGCTCTGTCCCTCTCAGGTCTCGATAACCGGCTCTCCAACTCTCCTCTGTCGTAAGCTCGCACTTTCTGCATTCTCCTGACTAAGGTGCCACCCTTTTTTTTTTTATTGCTAGTCTAATCATGCAGTTACCGCAAGTTGTTTCTCTAAACCAACCAGGGCATCCGCCCCACTGCCTGTGTCCATGCCTGCTTTGCACAAGCATTCACCGCGCCACACCGCGTAGGTGTTTATCATAACTGACATGGTGTTATTATTCTTGGTCGAGATGTTTTCTTGGTGTTTCATTCATTGTTCGTTTCAGCTACAAGCTCTGCTCTCTCCCTCTCTTAGGTCATGATTACCAGTTGTCTGCCGATTCTCCTCTGTTTTAACCTGACCTTTCTGCTATCCTGGCCGAGGTGCTCGTCTTTTAATGTTAGCCACTCATGCTTTGTCTAAAGCTGTCTCTCTCACCACTCTGGGCAGACGCCCGCATAGTGCAGGCTTTCAGCTGCTGGTCGTCCGACACAGTGCGTTTTGCATTCGGCTCGTTCTTCGCTTTGTCATCTGGCTCAGTGTACTGTTTCTGTTCTGTTAACTCTGTTTCGTTCTTCTCGTTCCTCGCCCAAGAGGTATACAGCACGCTCGTTCAAAATCGGCGTGGCCACCACGGCCGCTAAGCGGGGTCTGTCCCCTACTGCGATCAAGGCGCTGGGCCGTTGGTCGTCTGGCGCATACGCTTCCTGCATTTGCCTCACTCCTCATCACGTCGTTGAAGCATGCTATATCTGGTCTGTAACTTTATGTTTTCTATTCTCATTTCTGGTGACGGTGGTATTTTGCTGCACCGGCGGCATTCACTCTATCTCTTGGGGGGCTATCGCTCCGGTCACCCGGTCATGTCTGTATTCTATCCTTCTCTCATCTATCAGATCGATTTTATAGTGGTCTGTAAGCCTGTTATCTCTATATTTTGTAACATTGAACCAGCCTGGCTAGTTGCCATGGTTGTTTATCCATGATGTCAACTATCATACCACATATTATAGCCTACATTCATTCATCCATCCATTCATCTACTCATTCATCACCATGTTCTACTCTCTCTCCTAGGTCACGATTCCGGCTCTCTACCTACTGTCATAATCTAAGTTTTCAGCGCTCTCCTGACCAAGGTGCATCTATCAATCAAATCATAACGCTCTGCTGTGTCTCTGCTCTCAGCGCATCCGCGCCATGTCTTCTCGCATAGCCTAAGGTACCGACATTATCATCATCACCATCATCATCACAGGCTTCATGCCTCCGCTAGACCACCGCCCATAAGCTTAAGCCTTAGAACATCCCTATCATTTATAATCTCATTTAATCTATCATCATTTGTCTTCCAACACCTATCACTTATCACTCATCATCATCATCATTATTATTATTATCATTGTCATCATTGTCGTCATTGTCATCATTATCATTATCATCTTTATCATCATCATCATTATCGTCATTGTCATCATTATCATTATCATTATCATCTTTATCATTATCATCATCGTCATCATTATCATCATTATCATCATCATCATCATCGTCATCATTGTCATTGTCATCATTGTCATTGTCATCATTATCATCATCATTGTCATCATCGTCATTGTCATCATTGTCATTGTCGTCATCGTCATCATCGTCATTGTCATCGTCATCATTGTCATTGTCATCATTGTCATTGTCATCATTGTCATTGTCATCATTGTCATCATTATCATCATTATCATTATCATCATCATCATTATCATCATCATCATCATCATCATCATCACCTATCATCCTTCATCTTCCGTCTATCATCAATCAATCATCTAACTAACTTTTCATGTCTTTCAGATGGTGTCTCCTTGTAAGCGGTAGGTGAGTTCACTTCTAATCTCTATTTTGGGGCAGGCTACGCCCGCCTCCATCTCCGCTGGAGGATATGCTGTCCTACCCCGGAGTTCAACGCGAAGACGGGAACCTTCGCCAAACAGATTCATGCATTTTGTATCAAGTGTAATTGTCGCCAAACGGATTCATGCATTTTTGTATCATGTCTATTGTTCAATAAATGTTAATAACGTTCATTTGCCTCTCGAGTCTTCATGGTAGAAATGGGAGCTTGCGTAAATTCTACCAGGGAGACTCGAATTTCTCTGCTGTCAAACTTACTAGGCTAACCATCCAATCTCCCTTTTGACAGATCATACATGCGTCATCATTGCCCAGGGTCGTCAACCAATCACAACGCGAGATTCGGGAATCCCCGTTATGCATCACTCATGCATCGTTCCCTCTCATCCAATGGATCGCATTCACGTTAGTTTAAAAATCAGTCACTCATTCTGTTCTCTGCTTTCCAGTTAAGCCGAATTTGAAGCCACCACCACCCCTCCGTCCACCGTCACCAGTGGTTCCCGTCTGTTAGGGGGCAGGCTACGCCCGCCTCCATCTCCGCTGGAGGATATGCTGTCCTACCCCGGAGTTCAACGCGAAGACGGGAACCTTCGCCAAACAGATTCATGCATTTTGTATCAAGTGTAATTGTCGCCAAACGGATTCATGCATTTTTGTATCATGTCTATTGTTCAATAAATGTTAATAACGTTCATTTGCCTCTCGAGTCTTCATGGTAGAATGTCATTTCCCCTGATGTCCATGCGGCCAATATAAAATCAGGAAAGGTTGCACGCGCATAGTTACAACTGTAGGCTACAGTAAAAGTGACAAGAATTAAGAACCTACGTGAAGGACATGAAATGTCACAGCGGACAAAGTAGTAACAGGAAACCTCTTCGCCCCTACCTTAGGCAACTCCACGTAGCGTGTGCGTCTTCTTTAATCCATATTATGCTCCTTGCTACCCCTTGCTGGAAATGTAATCCTTGGCGAGCAATGCAGTGACAAACTTCGTCATTTTATGTTCAACATTTAAGACAGCACCGAAGGCATGCTAAAACATGGCCTACACTAGGCCTACAACAAAATACCACGCGTTCACTGACAACTGTATTTGGCGCTTATTAAGAAAGCAAGTTGACTCGGCATTCCTGCTCGGCTGACTGGGAGTGAGCGTCCATGTTGCCACTGGTAACTGGCGCGTGCATACAGCCGATAATAATCACTCGCACGAGTAGCCTACCAACATTTTCATTTATGCATATTCAATTACTTATTTTTTAATCACAAAACTGCCGTTTGCATGAACTGAAACGTTTCCTCTGATTGCTTACAATTTTCACAATGTCTGTTTGGTTCAAGCCCGAGCCCGACCCGAGTCCGACAGATATTCTAATTTTTTTGTCCGAGTCCGGCCCGGCCCGTCGGGTTCCGACCCGGCCCGTCGGGCTTCGGTCGGGTTGCCATGCTCTGGTGTGTGTGTGTGTGTGTGTGTGTGTGTGTGTGTGTACCTGAGGTAGTGTCGGAGGTTGTGAGTGTTTATCTCCTGTAGAAAGGATTCCAACTTGTCCTGATAATGAACTGTTGCAGGCCTCGACACAGGACGCCCAAACCAGCCTGAGAGAGAGAGAGAGAGAGAGAGAGAGAGAGAGAGAGAGAGAGAGACTTAAATCGCCCCAGGTGTGTGTGTGTGTGTGTTTGTGTGTGTGTGTTCTACATTTCACCTTTGTCCATCCTCAGTCATATGACTTGGATACACTCTATTGCACTCTGCAATAGACATTCACATTGGAGTGTGTGTGTGTGTGTGTGTGTGTGTGTGTGTGTGTGTGTGTGTGTGTGTGTGTGTGTGTGTTGTGTTCGTGTGTGTGTGTGTGTGTGTGTGTGTGTGTGTGTGTGTGTGTGTGTGTGTGTGTGTGTGTGTGTGTGTGTGTGTGGAAGGGGGGTCACTGGTTCACCACACACACACACACACACACACACACACACACACACACACACACACACACACACCAATGTGATTGTCTACAGTGCAATAGAGTGTATCCAAGTCATATGACTGAAGATGGACAAAGGTGAAATGTAGAACACGCAGACGTACATGCGCGCACGCACGCGCGCACACACACACACACAACTAACTTTGTACAAAAATACTACTACTACTGTTTGTTCAAACTTGATTGCATTTTAGTATCTGTGCACGTGGGTGCTAGAACCCTGCCTGTCCGTGATATAATACACAGTCCATGAAAAAATGTTTTGTTATAGCCTTCACACGAACGCAATACACCAGCCTATACTGCACACACACACGCACGCACGCACGCACACACACAATCTATCTCTGCGATCTATCCATATGTTGTGGCGCGCGATGAACAAGCGCAACGCGGAACTTCCAATACTTTCACATAACCCGAGCCGCTGCACAGTTTTGCCTCTCGCGATGCCGTCAAGTCCTGAACTCGACAATAAGCTTCAACACATAGTACTTATCTCTCTGCCCCATTCACTCGCACACGGCCATAGTCACTCACCGATGATGAATCCAAGAAAGAAAGTCCCGGCCAAAGCTCCGATGCGGCAGACCAACCCGCCGAAACTCCTCTCGCGACCCATGTCTGCAGAGCTGGGAGTCCGGAGAGCCTGACACACTCACTGGGAGGACAGGAGAGTGGAGACCTCGAGGTCCCGAGATCGGAATGTGGGACGGACGGGGGGGAGCACTGACTCTCGCGCACGCACAGGGCTGCTGATCCAGAGAGAGCTGGCTGACACCCGGCCCGGCACATGATAATGCACATCACTCAGTTTCACCTACCTACTGTACAGCACACACCCCTTGGATAATAGTCAACACGCGCGCACGTACCCACGCACGCACACGGTGGGCTTCAAAACAAGAGAACATTATTGTAGGCCGAAAGAAGGGGTTGCCCATTGCATGCATGGAGCCACAACGACGGGGCTTGCGTAGCCTATGCGCCGGAGGAATTAATGTGCGCCAATTGGTTATCAAAGATATCAAAATTTCAGAGTGTTAAATATCATGTGTGGTGTGTGAACTCGTTGGGATGCGTGTGTCATCCGCTCAAAGCGTGAGACTTGAGAACATTCTCCATCCATCATACCATACACATGACTAAGCTCTTAACCCTCTGGTTGTGTTACGGTCAAAAATTACCATTTTGAAAGTTTTTAAACAACTTCTCTATTTTTCATCATACACACATGACACACCATGATATCATCCAGCTGACCTATTCAAATTGTCAAAATGAAGTGCAATGAAGTTCCTAAAGAATTGTGGAAGATACACCAACTTGTTACATTCATGGTGTTTCGGTCAAAAATGACCAGACCATTAATTCACATCTCCCAAAGTTATATACAGTTATATTACATTCACTTTACTCTCATATTCTTTTTTGTTAGGCTTTTCAGAATACAACCATATGTACCACATTAGTATAGATATTTACAGTTAGTTAATACTAATACTTCAAAAAAGTAAAGGTGTTCCAAATGGCCTGAAAGCCTCTGAGAGGCCCTAGTCTCCAGAGGGTTAATAAAACGAATTGGTGCAAGATAAGAATAAAAGCCTGAAAATCAGTAAAGCAAAGCAGAATAACATTTAAATCACATTGGAAATGTTTCAAAAGGATGTCTAAAAGGTATTAATCACAAAATATGCAAATCAGATTTTTAATCAATGTATTATTACCTTTTTTGTGTAGGCGGTCAATTTTGACCGTTAAACACCATGAACGTAACCATGTTTCTAAAGGGCCGTACACACACGTCGCTGCTAGTTACTCGCTCAGCGGATGAAGTCAATAGAATGTCTATGTGTTCCTACGAGTCTCGCTGGCGAGTAGGCGAGGAGAGTACAAGCGATGCGATGTGGGCGGGTTCCGAGATAAACTTATTTTATCTTCGAGCAACGCGAGTTAAGCGAGTAACCAATTGGAATGCAGAATAGAGATTATTGACAGGTGACGTTGCCCCTGTGGTGTTCTGACCACCCAACTTCTAACTTCTGCACGCCATCACACTTTGGTTAAAAGTGTTGAGGAAAATACATACAGTGAAGGCTACACAAGCAAAGGCTCATATGCATGGTTGTGCATAGCACACGATCAACGTTAAACAGCGTAGCCCTACATTTTGTTTCGTACGGACGTTATTGGCGCGGACAGCGGGAACCATGACAACCAGTAAACAAAATCACCCAGAGCGAGTGGCAAGTAGGCGAGTGAGCAAGTAGCGAGTAAATAGCAGCGACGTGTGTGTACGGCCCTTAACACAACCAGAGGGTTAACAGTACTATGGTGAGACACAGGGCTCCATAATACTGGGCAGAGCTCATTACCCTGAGGGCTCCATCCGTAATACACAGGGTTTCCCCCAGCACTTTATTGCTAAGGCGGCCACCTTGACAAGAAACACCTACCACCTTGACTAGGTCCCCTGAAAAGATAAAGATTTCATGTTGTGAATGTAATTTCTAAAGTTGCTTAACCAAAAAACATATACACTTTTAACGCCCCACCATCCCATAATACTGGGCAGAGCTCATTACCCTGAGGGGTCCATCCGTAATACTGTACAGCAGGCCAATTCAAATGGCGGCCCTGGGGCCAGATGTGGATGGCAAGGTTCTGCCCCCCCAAATAGTCAGAACAAAATTAAACCAAATACAAACGTATGTGAACTAGCTGTGGCCGTGCATTTTGCAATTTGCAATCACCAACACCTCCGGCTGGGGATATCCCGCCTATGCATTCAGATGAGAGTGAAATCTTATCTAAAACGGTCTAATAAATAGACCATCATACGGCCACTAAGAAATAGAGAAGCGAATATCTGTTCTGTGTGGAAAGATATATGCTTGTTTCGCACCCTAACCTCGGACACGGTGCTGCTCGTAGTTATGCAGATTCTATGTTAGGCCCCTTTACTGGAAGGAATTTTAAAAACTGGCCCTCAGTGACTTTTAATGGAACAGTGTGTACACATGGCAGAGCTCCTTACACTACTATGGAGGGGCACCGGGCTCTATCCGTTATACTGTATAACTGTGTGTACACATCCACATTTATTGGCTGTTTTCTGTATCAGTCTGTAGCAGTCTTGCAATGTTTTGAAGTGCTTTTATTTAATTTAACATTCATTTGCTCCCTTTTCACCCCCCCCCCCCCCTTCATAACTTAGGAACCGAATGCCGTATGACCATCAAACTTGGAGGAGATGATCTTCAGCCAAAAATCTCTGATTGACATCAGTTTAGTGTCATTATTGGGTATTATGACGTCATTACCTGATTTTATTGCCCAAAATGTTACCTTAATGTATTTTCCATCTAACTTGTTTAATGCACATCAATTTGAGTTATGTGAATCAGACCACGGCAAATGTTTACAAGGCTTTCTGATGCTAATGAAAATGTGAAAAAATATGAAAAATTACATGACAAAATCACGTCATAGATATGGCAAAGAGGCTTCAATTTCTTATAACATTGCCGCAAACAGTCAGCCCTCAACAACAGGATACATTGTTACCAAATTTGCAGGACATGATCTACATAAGACACACAAGCAATGAGAAATAAAAAGAAGAAATACAATTGAGGTGAAATGTGCATTGGTAAAGATAAAAGTAGCTATTTGATTTTAAATGTGATGACATAATCAAATTAGCATAAATTAGCATAAATTAACATACATTAATGATAATTAATTAAGCTAATATTATATTAGGTTAAGTAATGTTGATGGAATGGAATAACTATACCATAAGTAGTATGCAATAAGGAGGGTACATTGATGAGACTTAGATCAGTGATTTTTGGTCAGGGGTACCTATCAGAAAAGGATTGCCATGGCAACAAAAAAAATGATAAACCTAATCTTTTGGTATCACATTGTAGCCAACTTCACTTTAGGAAAAGTCACCAAGTTTTGTAGTCATAGCTTTAGTCATTTCGGAGTTATACAACATCAAAATTGGTGCGGGCACTTTTAAATGCCTTCTTCTTGCATGTTTTTATGTGCTTCAGAGGCTGAGATATTTAGGTTTTTATAGGCTGAGGGCAGCTTTTCTTAAAGGGACACTGTGTGAGATTTTTAGTTGTTTATTTCCAGAATCCATGCTGCCCATTCACTAATGTTACCTTTTTCATGAATACTTACCACCACCATCAAATTCTAAGAATTTATTGTGACTGGAAAAATTGCACTTTTCATACATGAAAAGAAGGATCTTCTCCATGGTCCGCCATTTTGAGTTTCCAAAAATGGCCATTTTTAGCTGCAAAAATGACTGTACTTAGACCATACTTGAAAATATGTGTTTATTACTTAGTAAACGTTCATGTAAAGATCAAATTTGGCAATAGGCAGCCCAGTTTCAATGAGCAGCATAGTTACAGTACCTTTTTTGACCATTTCCTGCACAGTGTACCTTTAAAAAGGGCTCAGGCATTCAGAGCCCTTTATTGCAGGTGCCTTAGGCCTCAATGGGTTTAGTCAACCAGAACATAGATTGTTCTGTTGTCAGGCAGATCAGAGTTTCATCTAATAGCGCACGCGCTACAACAGAAAGTTCAAAATGAATTGGAAAATTTACGAATTAGAGAATTTGCTGATCTGGTGTGTGTGTGTGTGTATGTGTGTGCGTGCGTGCGTGCGTA
>NC_085864.1:13317607-13338754 GCF_034702125.1 Engraulis encrasicolus | reverse complement strand
TAAAACAAAGAATGTGGGTGGGCTGTTGCATTCGAAAAAAGGGTTGGACTTGAAATTTTTTTTTTTAGACCCAACATGGCAAAGTCACGCCAAGTCATTGAAAGTACAACTGTCAAGTCCAAGTCGAGTCCCGAGTCAAAGGCGTGCAAGTCGAGTCGAGTCGCAAGTCATTTTGATCTTGAAATTTCAAGTCGAAAGTTTCACACGCGGTGACTCGAGTCAGACTCGAGTCCAAGTCACGGGGACTCGAGTCCACAGTTGGTCCATAGTATGAGTGAATCAGTCACACCCCAAGTTCCCCAAAGGCATTGGGAAAGACCAAAGGGCGGTCAAATGATATCAGGGACAAGTTTAGACCTGACAAAGATGTAATGGGTGCAAAGCACAAGAAAGAGACTGGGTTTTAAATTTAAACCAACTGTTGATGATTTTTCCAAAATGTGAGGAATAAAAAAATGACTATCCATCAGCCGTCTGGGGTTCTATACAAGTTTTGATTTTTGTTTTGATTTGATAATCATGAGAACAGAATGAAAGCACCTAGACCGGTAGGGATAAAACTAGGCAATGATATCAGAGCTACTGGGACCAAAATCACTGAGAAAACTACTGGTAGAAACTTAATGCCACAGAGGTTTAAAATCCTGTGGGTGCACACATGGTACCTCTACTTCAAAAGGGAACCGTGCAGTCCCACCTGAGCTTTGCCAATGGACAACAGACGGGTTTAGGATATGATAAGGAGGTGCTGTAGTCAGATGAAACCAAAATCAAGCTGTTTGGCATTAACCAATTCAACGTTTTTTGAGAAAGAGAGCTGCTGTATGATCCCAGGAACACCTCCTCACCATCATGCTGAAAGTGGATCATTATGGTTTGAGGGTGTTTGTCTGGCCAAGGGACAGGACAACTTCACATCGTCCAAGAATGGATGGAGGGAGAATGTAATGTACAATCCTGCGTGCAACCCCTTCCCTCCACCACTACATGAAGGTGGGCCATTTTTGGATCCCCCAGCATGCATAATAAACAAACATACAGTCAAATCAACGAAAGGAGTGACTCAATAAGAAGCAATTAAAGTTGTGAAATGGCCTAGGACAGTCTCCAAATATTAACCCTATAGTAATTCTATGGAGGGAATGAACTCCCATTTGCAAGCACACCCACAAACTATCAATGTTTTAGAGATATCTGCAAAGAAAAAATGGGCAAAAATCTTTTCTACTATATGCACAAACATCGTCATAACTAAAGGATATCTGCCCTCAGTGTAGACAACTAGGGCTTTGCCACAAAACATTTAATTTTTCTTTAGCTTGGGGGGGTCAAATACTTATTTCCCTGAATTAAATACAAATAAATTAAAATATATGTTTTAAATTATTTTCTGGAATTTTTTTTGAATTTGGTCTCCATTTTTGAATACATATTATCATAAATGTATAGGATGATCATGTCTTTATTATGGGAAAACCGGCAAATCAGAAGGGGATCAAATACATTTTGGACTCACTGTATTCCAAAGTATCTGGTTTTCTATGTCCAATTCCATTGCCACATTCTCTAAATGGCCTCCTATCGGCCATTTTCACATGATGTTAGATACATTTGAAGCAGAAAAAATGCATCGAGTCGGCTCGCACTCAACAGTGAATCAAAAAAACAATAATGGCAGCCACCCGATCAATTACCTTAGACCTCTCATTAGTACTTTGATATTAAAATCAACATTGTAGTATCCAAATATCATCTACTATCTCAAATTATGTGTAGCCTACTTCAAATGGTCATTTATTTTTCAGCCTTGCGTCAGCCAACTAGCCTACGTAAAGTAATGCTGTGTGCTGGCAACACCAAAAACGTAACCTCAACCATATTTGTGATAGCCATTTCAAAGTCTTAGTTTGTTTTATGTCATGCTTTGGTTTTCAACATTTGGTTTATGAAATAGTGTAAACAAGAAAAGTAAATATAACACATTATATAGACTTATTATGGGAATTATAGTAAGAAATAATGTATAGAAACTAGAAATGCATTCTCACAGAAAATGCTGGAAGCGGGCTTGCCTTTTGGGGCAGAGATGAAACAAAGTACTATTGAGAAAACAAAGCTAAAAGAAATCTTGGAAAAACTCCATCCACCCAGTCAGAAGTTATGGGCCAAACAATTCAGCCATCTTGGATTCAGCCATCTTGAAAGTGTTGTAGCTCTGCGTTTTGGGGATATACTAAATGACATAGATGGTTTTTTAAAGTTGGCAAGGAACACTGCATATGATATAATTTGAAAATCAACATGGCTTCGAGCGGGATTAGAACTCACAACCTCCATCTCTCTAATCCAACCCCTTTCCCATTCATATTAAATCACATACAAACCCATGATATTTGAAGTTGGGTAAGGAAACACTCCCATATGATATCATTTTGAAAATCAATGGCTTGACTGGGGTTCGAACCTCCAACCCCATATCCCTAATTCAGCACATTTGCCTTTCATACTAAATGACATACATGGCATTTTAAGTTGGCCAAGGAAACTGCATATGTTTATAATTTTGAAAATCAACATGGCTTTGACTGGGATTCGAACCCCCAACCTCCATATCTGTAATCCAGCAATTTGCCATGCATACTAAATGACATAAATGGCATTTTAAGTTGGCAAGGAAAACACTGCATATGATATAATTTTGAAAATGAAGATGGGTTTGACTGGGTTTCGAACCCCCAACCTCAATATCTGAAATTTCAGCACATTTGCCATCCATACTAAATGATATACATGGCTTTAAGTCGGCCAAGGAACGCTGCAGATATAATTTAGAAAATCAACATGGCTTCGGGGGGGTTTCAAACCCCTCAACCTCCATCTCCTAATCCCAGCGGCATGCATTACACTAAGCCAAGCAGCAATTGTCATGCATAGTCCAGCAAGATATATTACATTGCTTGCAGAGCTGAACAATAGACTTCTGAATGGTTGCTCGCACTGTCGTTAAGAATAGAATCTTGAGGGCAGTGACAGTTGAAATGGAAACACTTCATTGGCTGCACCTGTTGTGATTGACTGAAAGAGTTAGTATTGAGCTCTAGACAGGGGAGAGGAGAGAATGAGTTTTTTGTCTTTACAACATGTTGTAAAAAAATAAAAGGAGTTGGGGACCCTGTCCTTTTCACAATCGGAGTCATGCTTGTGATCTCTCTAACAGTCTTTGAATTTAAGTTTATAGGTGAAAAGGGTTCAGGCACAAATGGATCCGTGTGGGACATGCGCTGATCTCTTGAAAAATGCACTTTTCGAAAAGAATGGGATTCCCATAGAGCCAGGCTGTTTTTTTTTACAAACCTGCCATTTAAAAAGTATTGGGGTTGGGAGATGAAACTTTGACAATTGGAGACATCCATAGAGCCGCTAACAACGCGTCAACTAAATTTTAGGTGAAAGTGTTGATGTTTTATGACCGAAAAAGCCTCCTACACTCTAATCTTAGAGTGGCGGAACTGTCGTTCTGAAGGTTCCACATGGTTTTTAATGGGGACCCCGGCTTTCACTAAATCGCCAAAAACGGGAAAACGACAAGAGGGGCACGGAGAACCTATAAAATATACGCGATCTCCAAGCCCAGCCGGCGTTTAGGGGTTTGAACGGTGTCTCCCATCTCGAAAGGCCTAGGGGGAGATCCTTTTTTATTTACTGCTGCCTGAAAGACAATAAATAATAAAAGAAACGGGGATTGAGATTATATAAACGGGCCTTGCTCTGAAAGGGCCCCATGCTTGCATGGCCCTTGCCCCGCAAGCCCGCTTAATAATGCAACAGTTTTTTATGCTGAGTTCTGGGCCCATCTGACCGGGTACGCAATTTGGAACAACTGTGAGTGATGCACGGTGGGAGGGAAAATTTTGGATAATGGTGGTGGTGAAGACCTGGCAGAACACACTTTTGCCACATTTTTCTTTTACAAGCATATTTTTTTTGTTTTTTGATTAGTCGCCCCAGTATTTTTTTTGAAAGTGTGAATTTTAAGTTTTGTCAACAAAAAAACACATAAACGTGAGAGAAGAGGGCTTTAATCAGCAAAGCGTTACCAAAATTTTTGGAAAACCCGGAAAAAATTGGACCTAAAAAGTAAAAAAAAATCGCGGTTAAGGATTCTTTTATTGGATTATGGAAAAAGAAAGAAAAGCTTTGGAAAGATAAATCAAACAAAACTGAGTACAACGGGGAAAAGCAAAGTAACTTGGGGGGCCCCTTTAAAGGCCCTTTTTCTCGCCCCCGACTTTTATTTGGATTTGGGGTTTAATTTTGGATTTTGTGCTTGCGGGAATTTCGGCATAAAAGATAAGAAAAAGTTTGGAAAAAATTTTGGAAATGAAAAGAAAGGACGGGGAAATGAACAGTTATGTCGACAGAGAAAAGGAAATTTTAAAAAATTTAATGCTGACAGGAGAGGGAATTAAAGCGTTTTGAGCGGAAGAAGGAAATTAACGTTTTGCTGGAAGCCGGTGAAAAAAAGGAGGAGGTAATACAAGAATTTTAAAAATTTGAGGACGGGGAGGGTTTGGGACAAGTGCATAAAAAGGTTCGGCTTTATTGCCAAAAGAAGAGAAAAACAGATAAACGGTTGGTTGAGCCAAGACTCAAAATTTTTGGCGAGTTTGCAAAAGGCATCAGCTTGGTTTAAATGCTGAGAGGTGGACCCTGATGATTCGAGCAATGATGGTTTTTGGTGATGGTGCCGATCAGTGTACCACTGACGTGTCTCGCAAGCGCCCCAAAAGGCCCCCAAGTAGAGCAGCAAGCAAGTGTTAGGACATCAACCGCTCCCCGAGGGGGCCGCAGAGCGCGAAAAGCTCGCTGTGCAAGGAGCAAATAAAAAATTTTGAACTCGACTTGGAAGAATTAAAAATAAAAGCAAAAAAGGAAAAGCACAGCCTAAAAAACCCAATTTGGGCAAAAAGCGAGCAACCAAAAGGAGTCCTCCGCGAAACGACCCCCGTCCCCCCTTTGGCCTCACGCAATATTATTCCCACGACTCAAAAAAACAACAAACAAAGGAAAGCACAGTTGCCAACGAAACGGTGTCAAAATTTGAAGTATACAAAACCCCCAACCCCAAAACCGAACAACCAAGTCAATTCTCAATGGAAAAAATACACCTCTCCGTCTGCTTAAAAAACCTCTCACAGGAACCGTTTCCAAAACGATCGCTGGCGTATAAAACGACAGAATAAATTTTACAGAACTCCTACTAAACACCAAGAATTTTCTCAGCACCTAAAGAAAAAATTTCAGTTTTTCAGGAGCCCCTTTCACCCCCAACTTCATTAAATCATTCGAAAAAAATTTGGAAGAAAACCGACGATGGCAGCAGCGTCTTACTTTTGGAAAATCACTGTGGAGAGGCGCAAAATCTGGGCGCAGCTGTCTCCACCTGCCCCAGCAGATGGTACAAGGAAGGAAGACAAAGGAGTGGCTTTTTTGGTAAAAAATTTCCAATTTCCCTCCGCCTTTCCCTTACAAAGCCTAATTGTGTCATTGGTGAAGTCTTAGTTGGGTCATGGGGATTTTTCTAAAAAGTTGCCCAAACTTGCCGACATAAAATAGTTTGCCGGGACTCCTTAGTTTAAAAAAGTCATGGATAAAAAGCTACCATTCAAGTGAGGGAAAAGGGAAAAAAGTGTGCCTGCAGTATATATGACAAAAGAAGAAAAGCCCACTTAAAGATTCATTTCATTTATGATAAACAGTCAGGAACTTTTGGGGCCCCTATCTTTGGTGACCCACAGAGCCGGGATGGAATGATCCCAACAAAAAAGAAGTGTTCAAAAAATAAAATAAAAAAGAATTTGAACATCAGGCGCCTATGGAAATACGCAACAGGCAACACAAATTTCCCAATGCACAAACCCGCCAGGATGTCAATGCATTCAAGAGCAGCAGTTTTGTAATGAAAAAACATACACTGGAGTGCTGTGAAAAAATTTCAAATGAAAAACAACAAAGGGCAAAGGGAGTTTTTGAAAAAAAAGGAAATTTTCTTTGGTGCCTGCAACAAGGGAAATCTAAGACTGAGCATCGGTCTGTAAAGTTTGCAAACAAAATTATCCAAATTTGCAATTTAAGACATTGGGAAAACAAAAAAACCCCCAATGAAGGACCAACCCAGTCAGCACATCCTTCAAAGGGTGGGAGCCTATGGGGGCCGGGGGGCCCAGACTGGTCTGTCAATTTTGGCCCGTGAAAATAAAAAGGAAAAGGAAAGAAAAACATGGGAAACTAGCTTTTTGGATCCGGAGCTCAGCCACCCTTTGCCCAGAGGAGGTGGCCAACAGTACACGCCCCGGGAACGAAACGAAAAAAATGTTAAAAAAAAATGGGGAAAAAAAAGACTGTCACAACCCCCAAATTCCCGGGCTTCAGGTTGCATGGACAGGAATTAATAAAAACTGCCCCAATACTTACACAGAATCAATACCTGTGACAACCCAAAAGCTCCCAACCCGCCAGACATCAAAAGATGGGCCCCTTGGAAGAAGGGGATCAATTAATTTAGCTGGCGTTGGAACGATTGGAGTAAGGCCACAAGCCTTGGAACCCCCGAAAATCATCAGCGTATGGTACTGTCCCTTTTTTGTGAAGACGAGATTGGTGGTTAGTCAGGGTCCAGTTGGGGGCATATGGGGACCTCCCGGTTCTGTAAAAAAAAGTGTTTCCAACCCGGAATCCCAACACCAAAAAAAACAAACAAAGACAACAGGAAAGACGTGGGGGCTGAAAAGAAAAGGGACACATGCAAAGAACAAAAGAGGAGTATTTCCGAGAGGAAAGAACTTCGGAATGGCAAAAAAAGGTCAGCAAAAAAGGGTGCCAGGCCCAGTGGAATTGGAAAATGGATGCGTTACACCCCCAAAACAACACTGAGCTTCTCAGACTCAAGAAGGAGCCTTTTTTACATCTTCATGGGAATTTGGCCTCCACCAGGCTCGCTGCAAAAACAGATCTGGAAGCCTGCAGTGAAATCGATTGGGAAAAGGGGGCCCCATGGACCAGTCGTTGCCTTTTGGGAAAACCCCAAAAGGGCCTCCTGGTTCATCGCCAACCCAAGAATGGGCTTGACGGGTTCCCCGTTTAAGGGAAAAAACCCACCTGCCCGGGAGGTCGGTGGGATACAAAATACCAACAGGGGGTCAGTGGGAGGCACCCGCAGATCTCTTCTTAAAAAATGAGTAATATATTTTTTGGCCACTAGGGGATCCCATGGGAATCTGGAGGGAAATAAGAATTGGAAAATCAAAACCTTGATAATTAATTAAATGTACCCGAGTTTCACGTTTGATAAAATCAGTTACTCTGAAATGTAAGCTTTAAAATGGAAAAAATGAGTTTGAAAAGGAAATATGGTTTTGAATATGGAAAATGATATAGGCCTATTTATTTGTTGGAAATAACATTGGCATGAAGTGTAAAGCCATTTTATGGAAATTTGGAGTTTGAGCACATTGGAAAAAAGTTTAAGTGATTTAAAAATAAGTATTAATTTAGAATTTTGGATCTTTTTTTTTTCGCTTTGGTTTTATGAAATTTGGGGATGCCTTTGGCATCTTTGATCTTTGCGTCTTGCAATGGACTATATTTTTTGGACAATGGGCTACATTTTTCCCTTTTTTGGATTATACCTTTTTTGATGGACCCTCACAATCACACTTACATGTGCATACAGACACACACAGTACATACATATACCTTGCATACATTTGAATGGACTTGAATATGGACATTTAATATGCTTTTGCTCACTCTTTGACTGACGATTGAAATGTGTGATATATGGCTGGCTATTCACATATTATTTTTGGTAATTATTTGTAAACAAAAAATAGGGGCCGGAATGTGATAGCCATTTCATAGTCTTAGTTTGTTTTATGTCATGCTTTGGTTTTCAACATTTGGTTTATGAAATAGTGTAAACAAGAAAAGTAAATATAACACATTATATAGACTTATTATGGGAATTATAGTAAGAAATAATGTATAGAAATAATGTCAACAGTGTTTTATGCTGAGTTCTCAAGCCATCTGATCACGTGGTACGCAATTTGGAACTTAACCTGTGACGTGATGCACAGGTGGATGATGGAAAAGTTTGGATAATGGTGGATGGTGAGAGACCCTGGCAGAACACACTGTTTTGACCACATTCTTCTTTTACAAAGCATATTTATTTTGGTTTTTCGATTAGATCAGCCCCAGTATTTATTTTGTAAAGTGTTGAAGTTAAGTTTTGTCAACAAAAAATCCACATCAAACGTGAGAGAGGTGCGTTAATCCCTGCCAAGCGCTTCACCATAACTTTTGGAACCTGGAAAAAATTGGACACTACAATATTACTACAGTAAACAGTAGTAACTGTTGTCAATACACAACAGTCTATAGTCACTGTTTGGATATGGTAGCCTATAGTAACACACTACTGTTGTCTATGGGAAACAGTAGCCGTACACACACAGTCACCATCCACTACAAACAGTCACAAGTACACACACACGCACAAACACACAGACTAGGAACGCAAAAACACATACACCACTAACACCATGTTACACCACTGTAGTCATACAACTGTAATATTAGCATACAACACAGCAATGCGTTCTGGGAGGATATATATGGACAGCATGATCAATACGACTGGATGTGATTTGGATAGCTTGAACATCACATAGATGATAAAATTGGGCATAATTTTCCTTTAAAGTTGCACTGTGCAGGATGGTGGCCACTCGGAGTATGTATTTCAACTATGCTGCTCATTGAAACTGTGCTGCCTATTGCCAGATTTGGATCTTTTCATGAATATTTACTAAAGAATAAATTCATATTTACTAGTATGACCCATGAATAGTAAGTTTTGCAGGTTAAAATGTCTATTTCTTAAAATGTAAAATGGCGGCCCATGGAGAAGATTCCCCTTCTTATGTATGACAAGTGAAATTTTTTCAGTCATAATGAATGCTTAACATTTGATGGTGGTGGTAAGTATCTGTGGAAAAGGTAACATTTCTGAATGAGCAGCATTAATTCTGGAAATAAACCACTAGAAATATTACACAGTGCACCTTTAATGAAGCCCAATGCAGACTTACACCTCCATCATCTGAAGACACTCACAGAGACTTAGGAAGTGTACAAATCATTTATTTAAAAAAAGATTTTATAGGTATAAAATCACTTCAAGCTCTGTGTGTGTTGGGGGAGCGGTCNTAATAACGTCAGTGCTTGCCACATATATTCGTGTTCACACACCCACACACACACAGACAGATTTGAATGGCTGGCATTTTAAATGTGATGTGTGGGTTTATTCAATCATATTTAGTGTGAGAGCCCACAGTCATATAAAGAGTTTGTGTGTGTGTGGGTGGGTGGTGTGTTTGTGTGCTTGTGTGTGTGTGTGGTGTGTGTGTGTGTGTGTGTGTGGTGGTGTGTGGAATGTGTGTGAGTTTGTGTGTGTGTGGGTGGGGGTGTGCTGTGTGTGTGTGGTTTGTGTGATTGGGGTGTGTGTGTGGTGGGTTGTTGTCTGGGTGCGAGAAGGTAGTTACTGAAATATTCATGGTTGTGTTGGGATCAGTGCTTGACCTTAAGACTTCAACAACACCGAGACAGGTCTATTGGTTGTTTTCCAGAGTCCCTAATCATTCAGCCTTTTTCTAACTAGCCAATTTTATATTTTTATTTGTGCTGTATTTCCTAAGAAGTACTTAATTTAAAACCAAGATCTAAGGCTCAGTAAATACAGTGCTAATTGATAGCAGGCAGGGGTTTCTGCCCTAAATGTTGGGCCCCATGAAAGATTAAATATTTTTGGCCTGCACCCCCCCCCCGTAAAGGGGCCCCCTCTCATTCATCAGTCTCAGCAGTTGCTTTCTTAGTAGCCCCCTTAACAGGTCACCCCTTTCAGTTGGGCTTGTGCTCACTTATAAATCTGTACCCCCCACGTTTTTCAGTTTTTTTTTATTTCCCTTTTTTTTTTTTTCTTTTCCTCCTTTTTTTTTTTTTCTCTTTTCAAAACACCACTTTTTTTCTTTTTCCCCCCCTAGCGGCCCCCATGATGATTGGTGCTACAATTAGTGCTATGACCATAGTGTGAAACTACCTACAGTATATCAGACAAATTGATTTTTTTTTTAAATCTCTCTTGAACCTGAATATATCACGAGGCGGCGGGGGGGGCTACGAGGCTGTGTCATCAACTGAGATTATGTCATACCCAAGAAGTGCCCAAAGGAATATGTTGGGCTTCAGTGAGACTAAAATAATGACTATCCCCACCGGCCAAGTTTGGCTAGGCTGGGTAGAGTAGCCTAAATACCTAAATGTCCAAGAGGAAGGAGAAAGAGCCTGGTTGGTACTAACAGGGGTTAAAACAATTGAAACTGAAACACCCTGACATGTATCTTCCCCTTGTGGAGCATCCCTACAGACCAGTTTCTGGTGGACAAACAGGAGAGTTGAGGTGGCATATTTCTGCTGTGAATTTTGGGCAGCTGTGAGTTCTATGTTTTTTATATATTATTATTATTATAATTATTCAGCGCATGTCCGGGTTAAGCACCCCGCCACCCAACTTGACCCTTTTTCAGACCAGCTTCCTCATTGTGTCCCACAGTTCAGTCCTTCTTTGGGGGTATTGATGCTAACATTACTTCAAGACACCTTGTGGCTCTTGATAACCTCACAATGACTGTTTTTGCTGTATTTGGGTCACAGATGCGCTGGGAAGAACGTGCACAAAACAATCTGTTCTCTTTTGGAAACGTCCTCTGTATGAATGTCAACCCATTATGTTGTGTGCATTTCAATATTTTGAGCAAAACTGTGCATCTTTACATAATTTACAAACCCCTCGAAAGCAATTGAACCTGCCTTCAACACACAACGTTTGCTCTTACTGATAAACATGTGCACTTAAGAAAGATTTTGGCCACGCAGGATGTCCCCCTGTATAATACAGGTATGTGTTAGACTTTGGTGTGAAGGAGGACTTAGGTGACCAAATCAGTGTGTGTGTGTGTATGTGTGTGGGTGTGTGTGTGTGTGTGTGTGTGTGTGTGTGTGTGTGTGTGGGTGCTGCGTGTGTTGTCTGTGTGTGTGTGTTGTGTGTGATGTGTGTGTGTGTTGTGTGTCATGGTGGTGTGAGAGTCATAAGGCAGCTGCCTGTAACAGTGAAGGTTTGCGATGCTAGAGGTTGTACTCTTTCACTTCCCTCCATGCCCTCCGCAGGGTGGCAACTTCCCTCTTCAGACTGTATAGTGGGCCATCATACACACCAGAAAACGACGACTTACTCTGTGCAAATGACTAACTGAGGGGGCGAAGATCACATGCCGTAACTACGCACACACGAGGGCATGGGCGACACCCACGCACAAGACAGACACACACATAGCAGACCAACGACACACAACACACACACCACACACACTACACACAAAAAGAAGATACCCAAATCACATACACAAAACACACATGATTGATTAGTTGAGCTGGGTTTGTACTCGATGATGACAAAGATTTCAGATATGAAGCTATGGAAGCGTGTGTGTGGTTTGTTCCGAAGTACTCGGTCCTATAGAAGGGGTCTGACAAACGAGCCAGCCGGTAATCCCAGTGTGTGTGTGGTGTGTTGTGTGGTTGCTCTTTTTTTTTCCAACAACCACCTATATGTTGGGTATAGGAAGGGTGTGTGGTGCAGGTGTGGCCAGGTAAAGCCGAGTGTGGTGGTGGTGGTGTGGGTGTGTGTGGTTTAGTGGGGGGTGGTTTATGTTTTTTGTTCAACCGCCTATAGAAGGGGGGTCGACACAAGGTGTATGTAGGGGGGTGGTTGTGGGGGGTTTTATGGTTGTGTAGGTGTGCTTGTGAGTGTTCCACCTATAGAAGGGTCGGCCCGGTAAGGCCCACCAAGTGTGTGTGTGTGTGTGTGTGTGTGTGTGTGGTGTGTGTGTGTTGTTTGTGGTGTGTGTGTGTGGGCTGTGTGTGTGTTGTGGGCTTCACCTACTAGAAGGGTCGGCCAGGTAAGCCCCGTGCCCTGTGTGTGGTTGTGTGTGTGTGTGTGGGTGTGTGTGTGGTTGTGGGTGGGTGTGTGTGTGTGGTGTGGGTGTGTGTGTTTTCGACCGATAGAAGGGTCGACCCAGTTGTGTGTGTGGGAATGAATGTGGTGCGTGCAGGCCGTAGCGGTGACGTGTGTCGGTGTGTAATCACCTGGTAACTACAAAAAGGAAATACAAGTCGCGCGAGTGTGTGTGTGGTGTGCTGGGTGTGTTTCGGTGTTGATGTGTTTCGAGCCTGTAGAAGGGTTGGCCCGGTAAGCCCAGTCGATCCACACCGCTCGTATCCAGATGACAATCAGCTGGTCGTTAGCCATACGCAGAGCTAGCTCACTCAACACGCGCGCGGCTGCGACGGCACGCACGCACCCCACGCACGCACGCACGCAACCGCAACCGCACACACCAACCACACACACACACCCCACACAACACACAGATTTTGATATTGATTTTTACGAGCCATTTAGTTTGACACTAGTTAAGAAGGGTACATGACGACTGGCACAAGAAATTGAAGACCCGCACCTACCGTCACCTCTATCTTACCACTAGACAAAAGGAGGATCACTACATCATGAATGACCCCAGAGTCCCTTGTCAACACACCATTTATTCTTCAAACTCATGGAGAGAGTGCTTCGGTTGCTTATAAAGGCTATTGGCAAAACTTCAGGTTGACAATTACTTGGTTCCGACTAAGGGGGTTAAACATATCGCTTAAATCCACCACTTCCCCTCTTGAGAGCTGAACCTGTATCTTAGTTAGGATATTTCTTACATGATGTATGTGTAAGTACTGTGGTTCGTAAAATGTACCCTGAGGCCTTACGTTTAAAGGGACACCTACGTGGGAGATCTATTTAGTTGCTTGTACACTATATTTACTACCCGACGAGAAATGCACTCGCTGACCAATGCACTGAATGTTTACCTTTCTCATTTAACTAACCTACCACCACCATCAAATTCATTCATTCACCATCAAGTATTCATTATGACTGGAAAAATTGCACTTTTCATACATGAAGAGGGGGAACTTCTCCATGGTCCGCCATTTTGAATTTCCAAAAATAGCCATTTTTAGCTGCAAAAGTGACTCTACTTGGACCATACTAGAAAATATCAAATTTGGATATTGGAAGATCAAATTTGGCAATAGGCAGCCCAGTTTCAATGAGCAGCATAGTTGCAGTACCTTCTTTGACCATTTCCTGCACAGTGTCCCTTTAAGTGTGAGAGTGGGTATTTCTCAAAGTGAAGTATCCAAGGACGAGAAACTAGTGGTTTAATGAATAATTGGATACTTCTTGGTCAGATCCACGAAAAATGGGCATCACTCGTCTTAGCACTAGAAAGGCCAGTGCGTAAGTGTGTATGTGGTGTATGCGCGCGTGCGGGTGCGTGTGAGTGTGTGTGATGTGGTGTGTGTGGGTGAGTGTGTGTGTGGGAGAGGTGTGTGTGTGTGGGGTGTGTGGTGTGTGTGTTGTGGGTGATGTGTGGTGTGTGTGTGTGCGCATACTTGCTGGTGTCGCAGTTATCGTAGGCGCTGGTGGAATTCTCGTGCTGCTGTAGTGAAGTTCTCAACGGCAGAGAAGAGGGGATCTAGAGACGGAGAGAGAGAGAGAGAGAGACAGACAGAAAGAGACAGAGAAAGAGAGAGAAAGAGACAGAAGAGAGAGGAGATAGAGGGCTGGGGAGAGGGGAGAGAAAGATGGGGGAGAGAGAGAGATGGAGAGAGGAGAGAGAGGGGGTGGGGAGAGTAGAGGAAAGGAGAGGGAAAGATGGAGAGAGATATGAAGAAGGGGAAAAGATAGAGAAACAGGCATTGAGACGGAGAAGGGGATAAGAGGGACTAAAATGGCATTATGGCAAAAGCGGTGTGTGGTGTGCACCTACCACAGCTGACTTGGCCCGGTTGAAGTGGGGTGATTTGGGTGTGTGTGTTCGTGCGAGTCCGTGCGTGCGTGCGTGCGTGCTGCGTGCGTTGCGTGCGTGCTGCGTCTGGCGTGCGGTGTGTGACTGTATGTGTGTGTGTGTGTGTGTGTGTGTATGCTTGCGTGAGTTTGTGCGCCTACCAAAATTGACGTTGTGCTGTGACGTGATGTCTGTGCGTATTACATTACATTACATTGCATTGCATTTGGCAGACGCTTAACCAATAACCAAAGCGACTTTCAAAAGAGGACATAATCAAGCCAACATCACAAGCAAATACAAAGTGCACAGGAGATATACAGAACAACAAGTGCAATAGCAAAGAGGTGTTTCGTTTTTTTTTTTTTTTTTAATAAAGAGGAAATAACGAGTACACACACGCAACACAAACACACACATCACAAACTAAACTAAACTAAAACATCATGTCCAGTAGTCCATGCCTCTGGGGCGCAAGGCCAGTTCAAGCATTAAGTCTAGTAGAGATTGCTCTCGAAAGAGGAATGTCTTTAGTTGTTTTCTTGAAGGCTGCAAGAGATGTGCTTAGTCTTGCTGCCTCTGGAGACGTTTCCAAACCACTTGGGAACCACCAACGTAGACACATCTTGAACGGGAGTACCTACAGTACCCGGCCCCCCCTACAATGCACACACCCTTTACCGAGGTAAATGCCACGTCAGTCCACCTCGGTACGATACCCGGCCTAGCGTGCAGTGTACCCCAAACAAAACAACCTGCCGGTTGGCACTTGGGAGCCGCTTGGAATGTTTTAGACGACATGCCGACGGCACTATTAAATATATGCTCATTATTCACCAGCACGAAACCGATCAGCGATATAACAACATGTCCTATAAAATTGTGATGAGAACCCCCTCCAGGAAAGTAGGAAGAGTCATAAAAAGAATAGCCTAAATAATGTAATGATTATCTTTTTTTTTTTTAAAAATGATAGATCAGGATGAATTGCATTAATGTGCAAGCTCTGACAAAATGTAAATTGAGTGTAGCCAGAACCCATAACCGATATATTCAGCATCGCAAGATTTGAAATCGTCTAATAAAATTGCAACTTTCAGACTTTTGGTCTGGATGTGGGATTACTTTATTTCGTTTGGTAAAAATTACTGAGCAGTGCAAATACACCTCACCGCGCAGTGAACCTAACAGCTGCATCGTTTTGAGCGTGTAAGCGTTGGCTATTTTAATCTCACAATCGCCAACAGCTGGGGCGATAACCTAACCTCACACTTCCCTAATGACTTTAGTTTGTCACATTGCAAAAAAGATACGAGCGACTGGATATTGCTGTTTTTTCGTGCTCAAATTAAAGTGTAACCAACTGTCGGGTTATGTGGTCGCAGGTGAAGAAAGTGCGCAATGTTTCCAGTCGACACCTCCTCCTTTGTTAACCAAACTACCCCTGGAGAGTACTGTTACACCACAAAATAACGCCAAGACACAAATATTGGTTTTTAAAAAATAATATCGTAATTAACTAACAGAAATCTAAAAGAGGTCCCCCGGGGCACCCCAAATCTATTAACAAGTCCCAGAAATTCCAACTTATCCCTTGGAGATCCCCCCCACAGTCATCAACCGTTTCCAGAAGGAGGCGGAGGAGGCGGTGGCCCAAAGTGTCCATCCGCATTGCGGGGCTGGGGAGACAGGAAGAGCATTGGTGACAGTAGGCCTTGATTCCATAGGCATTCCCAAATGACACTCACTTCCCATATTAAAGTAGGCTATGCAGGTTAAATCCTGGCACTTATTCCTCCACGATGATTTACAAACACTGCCACTCGCTAGTCTTAAGGTTGTAAACCATTAGGGGGTGAAGTTTGCTCACGCACCCTCGCAAACTAGGCACGGCTTCACTGCAATGTGTGGCTGCGATTCACCTGGGTAGGCCAGCGTGTGTTAAAAAGTGAGTCCAAGTACAACTGGGTGTTGGAGAGAGAGAAGAGAGAGAGAGGGAAATATATGCTGGGAAATATATCAATGTCATCTCATAATCATGGAGTGTCCACATTGCGATTTCATCTTGGGTCAGTCAAAAAGGGCATGCACCTAGCGCACCGGGAAAGTGCTGTGCTTATTTTTCGAAACAAGAAAACCCTGGTTCATCATATGCATGGCTTAAAACCTGACTGTAAAATGTTTGCCACCGTGCTATAGTTTATCTCTCTCATAATAGCACCGTGGCGACTGTGACCACACAGTTAGATGACCTCGCGCGCGTAAACCCATTAAAATATCGCCCTACCCTTCTGTGGCTATTCAGAGGCAATATGAACCAATTAGGATCGGCTGTTGCTATTAAGCAAAATACATTCCCTGGTGTCACTCAACTAAACTACAATAAGATGCATCTTTGTCTAATATTTGGAGACATCGCCACTTGCTTTTCTTTCTGCGGGGAATTAAGCGCCTCTCTCTTCGCCCTCGCTCTCTCTCCACTCCACATCTCACCTCGCCCACACACACAGACACAAGCACCACACACACACACACACACACACACACACAAACACACACACACACCACAACACACACACACACACATCCACACACGACCACAAAACACACACACACAAACACACACAACAGTTTGGGGAGGAACGCATTTAAACTGTAACAGTTTTAGGTCAGTAGGGAAAGAGAGCAGGACTCGGGACGAATGAAAAAATTTGCGATGTTACACGAAAACCTTATAACATGATCCGAAATTATAAGGAAAAGCCACCAAAGTTGTCAGGTTTACACAGGCAAAAGGGATATGTTAGTGTCAGTAGACACTGTCGGGGTCGAATGAAACAACGCCGTTTCAATCCGTCCCTCTCGCCCATTGGGACTTAAAGAGGCAGGATCAAAATAAAAGGGAGCACTTGAGATTGACCTATTTACCAACTGTCTTGAGCACCGTCTTAGCGCAACAACAAAGCACTTATCGAAAACATAGCCTAGATTAATTGGGAAAATTACAAAAAATAGCCTAACAATTTATAGAACTTTGGCTGATAGGCCTAAGTCCGACTCCCTCTACCCTTTTTGGAATTATTGCAGCCTTAACAGGGAGGAAACGTTAATTGGTCATAGGTCAACTGCAAGAAGACACAAAATTTTGTGACTTGACGTGATGTGATGAATAATTAGCAACTACAATATGCAACAGGCATAGTATAGAGCCGCACTCAGTCATTATCATTGGGTGAATGTCCCGACCCTGTGTTGTCCCGCGTGCTCATGCAAGGGGTGGGGAAAAACAATGAACTGAAGCGTGCCAACACCACCCATCCCCGGACCCGACCAACAAAACCCACTTGAAAGAATCCAATCCAGCAATATGGGTAGTCTTGTTCAGTATTTTACTGTGGGCCCATGGTATGTTTGAATTCATGGCATGGCCTGTGTTTATCTCCAATAGTGCCAAGAAGATGTTTTGGCCCTCCAGAGCTAGTGGTGTTCCCAAAAAGCGCATGTTCGAATTTGCTGTAAATAGGCTAACGATCAGTAAGCCTCAACTATGTCCTGTCGTGTCGTTTTCCTTCGTTTTCGAGTTTTTTGTAAAACAAAGGCCCACCGTTAAAGCGCCTAAATATACGATAATAGGCCCTAATAAGCAAATAAAGTAAGCTAAATATAATTAGAGCCTAAAATAAAGTTGTTTGTAAGGCGAAACTATGAACTTCAGGCAATCGCATAAAATTTGGCCGGAAGGGATTTTGAGATATCTTGGCCTATAGGCTACCGATGGCTTTAATGAACTTCAATGACTGGCATACATACAAGAGTAGTCCGGTAAACAATAATTGACTTGTAGACCACCAAGAACATCCTGATGCTGAAGTGGGGAGGGTGTGTTTTTTTTCACTGTCAACAATGTTTCCCGCGACACACACACACACACACACAGACAAACAAGCCTCACACACAGTCACACACCACACACACACACGCCACACACACGACACACACCCCACACACACACACACATCGACACACAGATACGCCGCTAATCGTCTCTCCTCCTCTCTCCCTCCGTCTCTCCGCTCTCTCTTCTCATTGTTGCATAACGTGCATCTGGAATTAGGTAATAGGCAGTTGTGGTGTCACCCAGCACATTTTCATAGAAATGCGGCTGGGGTTTTTTTTTAAAAATGAAATCTTTGTATCTCAGATTATTTGTGGAACAGTCTCCTGCGTTTCACTTTTGATGTTTGCGTCACCGTGGACAAGTGTCTAGCTTCGAAAACTTAATGCAAAGCGGCTAAAATGGTTTCAGAACGTGTTGAACTTTTTCAGAACAGAATGTTATGTCTGTGGGGGATGGGGGGTTTACAGCAGTGCCAGTGCAGTGCAAAGGGTGACTGCACAGCATTTTTGGGTTGACATGTCGTGGCGCTGACAGGTTATCCATCCCTCCCGAAGGAGTCTAAGTTCCCCCAGTCAAAGGCATACTGTTGGTTGCGCATCTCCACCCGAAAGCACCTAGAATTTGCAGTCGCTAATCACAGATGATTAGCCACACACTGGTGTAACAGATGTATTGTCAGGTGTGCATCACATCCCCAGTTAACCGGAATCCCGTCGATCGCGGCACAACAGCGCATTGAAAGGATGAAATGTTCACAAGAAGCAACTCAATACAAAAAAAACGTCTTCCAAACCTATTAGTCCGTAGGCTATCCTGAGGATATCCGTTCCTGATTTGAATAGGTAGTGCAGAAATAATTAACAGACATCACTTAGCCTATAAGTTAGGAGCGGAATTGAGACGGTGAATGCAGGACAGAATAATGAAAACAAAACACCGTCGACTGGCGGTCTTGTTTAGGGATCACGCTTGTGTTATTATCAAATACCCAATGTTACGTGCGCAATTGGCTGACTCTTTCCACTTGTAGCCTAAAACTGAGGGAGGGATCAACATACAATGAGCTACACTGAAGCAGATTAGCCTACTCTGCTTCGCCAAAAAAAAAAAACAGTGCACCAATAATACCCCCGTCTTCAACCTACTATTTAGGCTACCAGATATAGGCCTATAGGCTAGTAATAGTATTAAGTTGTGCTACCTTGTTTTTTGTGGTAACGACAGTGTAGGTCAGGTAATAACCTGCAATAGGGGAAGCGGCATGCGCCAGTTTTAAAGACGGAAATGTCGTCGCCCAAATGTAAAAATCACCTCTCTCATGCTGACATGACGGGGCACTACTTCATTAGGCTACAATGTTGTTCATGTCATGTCTGTTTGACTCACACTATACGAGTGGTTCAATTTGTGTTTTTGTGCTCATCGCACAAATGAGACAGACAGGCTTGCTTGATAGGGCTACACAAAGCAAGCGACATCGGTCCACTCAAAATGGGTCCGAACTCCGCCGCTTGATTTCATGTCCTCCTCAGTCTCTCTCCAATTACGGTTTATTAGCCTACTCTGTTTTGCTATTTTCGTTATTCTTAGCCCTGGCATTACAGATGAAGCAACTGTGATCAGTGAGGTTGTGGAAACGGTTGAATAGGCCTATGGTCCTAAATTGGGGTTAGGGTTATTGTGGTTGTGGTCTGTTTTAGGGCTCACACTTGTGTTATTATCAAATGGCCCTATCAAATGCCCAATGCTAAATAAAACATGCAATTTGCTGACTGTATTTCTACTACTACTAAAACTGGGCGACGGGCAAGGACGGAAGCACAAACAGACCACAGACACAGGCAGACGCTGCTCTGCAAAAGCGGTGCTATACTGCCCCCCCGCATTCCGAATGGCCACAGGGTGTAATGATCACGGTACGCTGTCGCGGCCCGGCACGGTAATGAGCAGATTGAAGTTACACCATCTGTAGAGAGCGACTGGATGGCAGAGCCAGACGGCTTGTGCTGGAGGAGCGCAGTTCTCTTCCAGTAACATAAGGCGTTAGTAAGTCCTTCAGATAAGCTGGGGCCGTTCCTGTGATGGTTTTGTAGGCAAGGGTCAATGCCTTGTGCTTGATCCGGGCGGCGATCGGTAACCAGTGCAACTCCATAAATAGAGGAGTAACATGGGTCCTTTTGGGTTGATTGAATATCAATCGTGCCGCCGCATTATGGATCATCTGCAGAGGCTTTAGCGCACAAGCAGGTAGACCTGTCATGAGTGAGTTGCAGTAGTCAACGCGGGACAGGACCGTGGCCTGGACCAGTCGTTGTGTAGAATATTGTGTCAGCACAGGTCTGATATTCCGTACGTTGGACATCTGGATTCGACAGGTCTGGGTGACCGAGTTGATGTAGTTGGAGCATGACAGCTCATCATCAATCATGACGCCAAGGTTTTTGGCGACTTTGTTTGGGGTCACGATGGTGGAGCCTATCTTGAGGTTGATGTTGTGACTGATCGGCTCTTTAGCTGGGATCACCAGGAGCTCTGTCTTGGCCAGGTTCAGCTGTAGGTGGTGGTCCTTCATCCATGTTGACAAATCGGTGAGGCAGGCAGAGATGCGTTCCGAAACCGTGGTGTCCTCTGGACGGAACGACAGGTACATCTGGGTGTCATCAGCATAGCAGTGGTAGGAGAACCCATGTGTTTGAATGACACGTCCCAGGGAGGAGGTGTATATTGCAAACAGAAGGGGTCCCAGCACTGATCCTTGGGGTACGCCTGTGGAGAGTGTGTGAGTCGTAGACAGCTTCCCTTGCCATGACACACTGAAGGTGCGTCCAGAGAGGTAGGAGTTGAACCATGAGTGGACAACGCCTGTGATTCCCATGGCTGTGAGTATCCTCAGGAGGATCTTGTGGTTGACTGTGTCAAAGGCTGCAGACAGGTCTAGTAGTATGAGGACCGAGGATAGTCCATTCTTGCAGTCCTTAGAGCTTCAGTCACTGAGAGTAACGCAGTTTCAGTTGAATGTCCACTTCTGAAACCAGATTGTTTTGGGTCCAGTAATCCGTTCTGGTTTAGGAAGTTGGTGACCTGCTTTGCAACTGCCCTTTCTAGAGTCTTGGATAGGAAGGGAAGCAGTGAGACAGGTCTGTAGTTTTCGACATGAGCAGGGTTCAGTGTAGGCTTCTTTAGTAGTGGTGTCACCCTTGCTTGTTTGAAGGCGGA
>NC_085864.1:13307607-13312607 GCF_034702125.1 Engraulis encrasicolus | reverse complement strand
CCCTCTATAGCAGAGTCAGCGTTGATGTATGCCACTGCTCTCTCTCCTGTAGAACTTTGGCATTTTCCTGCAAAACACAAATAGCGGGCATGTGTATGAGTGTGTGTGTGTGTGTGTGTGTGTGTGTGTGTGAGAGAGAGAGAGAATGTGTGTGTGTGTGTGTATGTGAGAGAGAGAGAGTCAAACAGAGAGACCAATATAGACAAGTGCATGTACGGTGTGTGTATGTGTGTCTGTGTATGTGTGTGTGTACCTCTGCCCACTCTGTGGATCCCAACATTCCGAACTCTTCAGCGTCCCAACTGGCAAACACCATCGTCCTCCTGGGTCTCCAACCTGCACACACACACGCACACACACGCACACACACACACACACACTGACACACACACACACACACACACACACACACACACACACACACACACACACACACACACACACACACACACACACACACACACACACACACACACACACACACACACACACACACACACGACTATCTGTAGGAGCTATTTTATTCTCACTTAGAGCAGAGAACCTGGAAGCTATGAGAAGGAAACCTCCATTGGTGCCCATTGTAGCCACAATTCCACCTAGCTGCCACTAGTTGGCAAACGCAGGCAATTGGAAACAGAAGCGTCTGAGTGGAAAAGGAATGGATTGGAAAATGGAGTCCATCGGTGCTAAAAAAAATGCTACTGCCATTTCCAGTAGCAATTCTCATAAATAAAAGATTCCTGGTGAGAACTATGGCTGGTGTTATATAGGAGGCTGTATTTTTTATCTTTTTCAGGTGTCCAGTTTTTCCAACAGGGCAGAAGATTTCGACCTGTACTCGCTAGCGTTCTGCTAATGTTTATGGATTTGGCCTCGTAAATTGAGCTTGCTGACCCAGTATATAATGATCTAGTGGTGCAAAAAATTCTAAATAACACTCAAATGTGTTCTTATTAGCTCTAGCTTCAAACTGAATATTAACATTTCTGGGCAAAAAATTATACTACGAGACAAAAAATACTGTTGTAGGAAACACCACTGACAACCATTCATCTTTCACTTGCCCGCAATAGCCAACCACTGCAGTACCACCACTGACTGCCAGCCAGTGCTCATTCTCATAGCTTCCAGGTTCTCTGCTTATTGACAGGTTTTAGTGTAGTTTTAGATTTAGCCACTTGGGGGAGCACTTCACTTAAGCTTAGGTCACGCAGGTCACAGCTATAATTGCAGGTGCCTGTGATTAGTAGGCAATGAGGCTTGGACTGGGGAAATGCATGGTTCTTACCGTAGCCGCGTGGAACCAGCTAAACCCAGCCAGCACAGTTTAATGCCCATTTTAGCTTTTGTATAAAACTTCATTTGTAATAAACAGGGAACAACTCGAAAAGGATTTTTCGACTGGAACGGCACTGCTACGCGTGAGAGAACAACTTCAGACCAAAGCCGAGGCTTACAGGGCAGCCTCCACACTATCTCCTTCTCTCGCTCCCACCTCTGTTATGAGTGTAGCCACTATGGTGTGTGTGTGTGTGTGTGTGTGTGTGTGTGTGTGTGTGTGTGTGTGTGTGTGTGTGTGCGTGTGCGTGTGTGCCTGTGTGTGTGTGCGTGTTTGTGTGTTTGTGTGCACCTGTCTTCAAGAGGGCTCCTGCGCTGCGTGCCGTCTCGTGAACTGTAGCTGCTCCACTGATGGGGTCAATACCACCAAACACCCAGGCATCGCGATGACCCCCTAATATGACATAGCGATCTACACACACACACACACACACACACACATTACACCCCAAACACCCAGGCATCACGATGACCCCCTAATATTACATAGCGATCTACACACACACACACACACACACACACACACACACACACACACACACACACACACACACACACACACACACAGACACACACACACACACACACACACACACACACATTACACCCCAAACACCCAGGCATCACGATGACCCCCTAATATGACATAGCGATCTACACACACACACACACACACACACACACACACACACACACACACACACACACACACACACACACACACACACACACACACACACACACACACACACACACACACACACTACACCCCAAACACCCAGGCATCACGATGACCCCCTAATACAGGGGTGTCAAACTCATTTTGGTCCGGGGGCCGCATACAACCCATGTGGACCTCAAGCGGGCCGCATTAGTAACATCATCGCAAAAAAAAAAAAAAAAAACGTAAAGCAGAGGATTAGTGTTCAGTACTATCACGTTTTAAGTGTGTTGAATATGTAGAAAGCAATGCAATATTGATAATCCTATGCAAAATTTCCTTGACTTCATTCATTCATTGCCAACCGTCAATTAATTAAATATGGGACAGTTCACTTTGGCAGGGGGTCTGGGGGTTTTCCCCCAGAAAATTTTGTATTTCTTAGATGTAATTTCCTGCATTTTCACGCATTCTAACATCCCGTTTCCAGTTTCAGCTTAATAGGAACCAATCCAAATCCAATTTTTATTATTTAATTACAACCAATACCAATACAATACGAATAAGAAGTATTAACATTTTATCTCTATATATGAGGTCTATAATATATGAGCTTTATCAAATGCCTGTTACAGTACAAATTCACTATTTATAATAGAAGTGTGATGTGCACTTTACTACATATATACAGTGTAACAGAGGGACCATTGGGTTAATGTCATGCAGGTCTCGATTTTGCCCCGAGGACCGTAATTGCGCATTTCGGTTATTTCATTNAAATAAAAAATAAAAAAATTTTTTTTTGCTTTTTTACATCCGGGCCGGATGGAACCCTCTGGCGGGCCGGTTGCGGCCCGCGGGCCGTATGTTTGACACCCCTGCCCTAATATGACATAGCGATCTACACACACACACACACACATTACACCCCAAACACCCAGACATCACGATGACCCCCTAATATGACATAGCGATCTACACACACACGCACGCACGCACGCACGCACACACACACACACACACACACACACAATACCCCAAACACACAGGCATCACGATGACCCCCTAATGCCCCGTGTACATCAAGCGCTACCAACGCGACCCAGGTAGCTGGGGTGGTTGAAGAAGTTTCGCCATGAATTAGTTTTATTTGCTCTGGACGCTGCACTGACATGTTTGATTCAGCTAATCACATAACGGCTCTGTCTTGACAGCCTGGGACATTCCTCGATATGAACGTTCCAATTGGTTTTCGCCTAACCGCGTCATAGCGAATTAGCTTGAGTTTAATCATCAAGATTCGCCCTGGTCGCTCAAGAAGCTTCACTAGCTTCCTAGCTTTAATCGCCTTCCCTCCTTAGAGAAACAATGACTTCCGCGGCGCAGGTCGCTTAGTTCGCCTTCGATGTACACGGGGCATAATATGACAGAGCGATCTACACACACACACACACACACACACACACACACACACACACACACACACACACACACACACACACACACACACACACACACACACACACACACACACACACATTCTGATGACATTTTTTAATTAAGTCTCTTTCCCTCACTCACTCTCTCTCTCCTTTTCTCTCTCACTCATTCTCTCACACACACACTCTCTCCCTCTCACACTCTCTCTCTCTCTCTCACACACTCTCTCTCTCCCTCTCTCACACTCCCTCTCTCTCTCTACCATACACCCCCACCCCCCCCCCTCCCATACCTGGCTCTTCTGATCCTCGTATTCTTCCGATGACGTTGTAGATCCGCGTCACACTGTTGGTGCTGAACACATTCATACGCACCGTCCTACACACACACACACGCGCGCGCGTACGCACGAACACGCACACACACAAATGATAGCTACTTGTTTAAAGATATCATGGCCAAACACTGCTTGGTATTTTCCCCTCTCCACAAAAACACACTTGAAAGTAAACGTGTGTGCTGATAGGGTCTTTGTGTGTGCATGCGTGCGTACGTCCAATTGTGTGTGCGTGCATATGTGTGTGTGTGTGTGTGTGTGTGTTGGTGTGTGAGAGACAGTTTGCTTTTCTTCACAATGGTCCCTTTCATGGGCTACCCGGGAATGAGGCCAGAAAAAAGAATACAGTTCAACGCTTCAATTAAACACTTTTTCTTTCTCTCACTCTCACTCTCGCTCTCTCTCTCTCTCTCTCTCTCTCTCTCTCTCTCTCTCTCTCTCTCTCTCTCTCTCTCTCTCTCTCTCCCGCATCTCAATCTTTCCCTCTCTGTCTCTCTCTTGGCATGTTTTGGTACAAGACCCTGTATGTGTGCATAGTAGCAGGGAAGAGTAGAGTAACTTTATTGATCCCCAGGGGGATATTAAGGTGGCAAGTAACTTACATAAACACACACATAAGTCCCACATGGACATTTCAGACTTCAGTGTGTGTGTGTGTGTGTGTGTGTGTGTGTGTGTGTGTGTGTGTGTGTGTGTGTGTGTGTGTGTGTGTGTGTGTGTGTGTGTGTGTGTGTGTGTGTGTGTGTATGTGTGTGTGTGTGTATACCTCTGGCCTGAGTCCGGTGTGAATCCGGGCCCGATGCGGTACGAGACGTTGAGTGCTCCACTCCACCCACTCGGTGGCGATTCCCCATCCATGTTTCTACAGGAAATTACATCATGAATGTGGGGTGTCATTCGTCGTATTGATTATCTCTTCTCTCTGGTCTTCCACAAAAATCCCTCCATGAACTCCAATTAGTCCATAACTCAGCTGCTCGCATCATCACCCACACCCCCCTCGTTTCATCACATCGCCCCTGTACTACAACATCTTCACTGCCTCCCTGTTAAATTCAGAATCTACTTCAAAATTCGGCTTCACATCTTCAAGGCTATCCACAACCTTGCGCCACACTACCTCTCTGATCTCCACATTGCTACCCCCTCCTACTCCCTCAAATCCCCCTCCTCTACCCTCCTCTGCTCCCCTCTGTACCATGAGGCAGAGCTTAAAGTTGC
>NC_085864.1:13290107-13295107 GCF_034702125.1 Engraulis encrasicolus | reverse complement strand
ATTGGCCAATCGGAAGATAAGCCCCGCTCTGACGCGAGCGACAGCCTGTAGCCTGCGGAAGGAGGGGTCATAGGCCCCACCCACCAGCTCAAACGTCTCGTAAACACTGTGGTACAGCGGGTAGTTGCTGTAACGCTCTGTCTTCTAAAAGACACACACACACACACAAACACATTCACACGCACACACCCACATGCACAAATATTTATATTATATAAGTGGCTTTGGATAAAGGCGTCAGCTAAGTGCGAATAATGAGCATTACACGACAACCATAAAAAAAACAGGTAAAAAAGTTGTGTGTGTGTGTGTGTGTGTGTGTGTGTGTGTGTGTGTGTGTGTGTGTGTGTGTGTGTGTGTGTGTGTGTGTGTGTGTGTGTGTGTGTGTGTGTGTGTGTGTGTGTGTGTGTGTGTGTGTGTGTGTGTGACCTTGTTCTTGGTGTATCTGGCTCGTCCTGCTGCGATGCCCAGTCGGATGAAGTACGCCTCGAAGTCACTTCCTGACCCCAGCTTACTGATCCTACACACACACACACACACACACACACACACACACACACTCACACACACACACACACACACACACACACACACACACACACACACACACACACACACACACACACACACACACACAGGGATCTTACTGATTCCGAACACACACACACACACACACACACACACACACACACACACACACACACACACACACACACACACACACACACAGGAATTTTACTGATTCCGAACACACACACGCACACACACGCCCTTATTTATGAACCTATGAACCACATTGAAACAGCCGAGTAGTCTCCAGCAACATTTAACATGTCACTGATTCTTGAGAAAGAGGCTAAAACAGGTTGTAATGTTGACAGAAAAAAACTAAGTGAATTACAAAATTATATGGCATATCCTCGTAGACTAAGGTCTTGGCTTTTCAGAAATGCACAAGGCCAATCTCCCCATTTTGTATTTTTATCAGAAATCAGGCTTTTCTCCTATCATACCTTGGTTTTTCACCGTCAGACACAATTAAAAGTAGTTAAAATTGTATTGATTTGTTTGCATATGTATCTGGAGTTTTTAAGTGATTATGTGTATTTTTTGGTTCACACATATACCTTTAAATGTTGAAAATTCACTTTTGTTCTATTTTAATACTGTTTCATGTGTTCTAATTTCAAATTATGCACCGTCATGCGATGCTTACTTAACGCCTAAATAGAACAAACAATTTTTTGTAATTTCACAAATATTCGTGTAGGCTTAAATTGGCTATTACTTTGATAATTCAACAACTCCTAAGGAAAATGTTGTAAGCACATTCATTTAAAATGTCCAAAACTCCTTCTTACGGTGGTGACTTTTGAACTGACGGTGGTGACAGTAATCTGAGAGTGGTGAAAGTGGCCTAATTAGTACCTGCATTTAGCAAAATAAATAGCCCTCTCAAGTCAATGGCATCTTGCATAAACACTTCATTTTTGTGTGTGCACAGTATGTTTGTGCATGTGTTTTTTCTTCATTAATTAGATTCTCTGGGAAGTAGGCCACTGGTTCTTGAAAATGTGGCAAAAACAGGTTTTAAGTTGTTCAAATCCAAAATGTAGAGGGGTATTATCATAGATGTAGGTCTTGGCTGTGCAGTGAATGTATTGGCCAAGCTCCCCATGTTTAACATTTTTCATAAAATGGGCTCTTTCTTGTTTTGTCAACAGCGGCAGACAGAATTAGAAGTAAAAGCATATGTTTGCTGTATTAAAGTGAATTACTTTAACAATTGAACATAACTGTAGATACTTATTGTATGCATATTCTTAAAACATGTCAAAAACACGTAAAACATGTGTTTTTTGGTGAACTCCATCAGATGTCACCACCGTCAGGTTTTCTGACAAAAAAAAACCCAAATGCACCTCAGTGGTGGCTAGAGTATCATTTTGGATCACAATTATTACTAACATGCCTAATAATATTTCATTAACCAGCACAATTTAGTGAAATATGGAACAAGATGATGAGTGGAACAAAATCTGATGGTGGTGACATCTGACGGTGTGAGACAAAAAAACACTCTTTTACATATTATGCATTGTTTGTTCACATTAGCCATTTCATTTTCGATCTGTTTCTTGGGTGCTTCATACCTTTTCTGAGAAAGTATATATTAATTAACATTAATGTAATATAATACCATTAAAACCCCCGACGGTGTTGACAGTTTATGGTTGGGACAGTACCAGTGTCCAAACAAATTAACAAATTGAGGACAAAATAGTAAACTTACAGGAGCTTCAGTGATGGTGAAGTATGCAGTAGAGCTAAAGGTTGGAAAAGGGGTCCTCAGTAATGAAAATTACCTTGTGCATACCTGATTTTATTGTCTTTTAGAAAATATCTGACGGTGGTGACCAATATGATGGACACATTTTGAGCAATCAGCAAACAATAGTAAATATTGTTTTACATGCACTATGTGCACATCTGTAGAACCACTTTAATATGGTCTTCCACATCATGGTGATATTGTTCAATTCTGTTAGTGATTTTTGTATTTTAAGTCAATTGAAATGATGATGCTAGTCCTTGGGACAGGCGTTTTTACAGGGTGTGGACAGGTTAATAGCCATGAAAAGTAATAAAATTACACTTAAATATTTCAAACAACTGTGTATTCGTGTAACAGACCCCTTGGCCATTACCTGGATTCATTTTGTTCGTGAAAATGTAGTTGATTTTCAACAGAATTAGCATTTTACTCCTGGGACATGTTTTTGCCAAACTTTCAAGAATCAGTGATGTGTCATTACAATTTTGAGGACAATACGTTTATGACGCAGTGTTAATGTATTGTAGGTTCCTGATTCTAACAAATGCACATACACATACACACACACACACATGTGCACGTGTACAGCAACACTCTTTCTGACCTGGGAGCATCTCTGTCGTTGGTCCAGTTGTCTCGTTTGTGCCAGCTGTCATACAGAGACGTGCCCTCCTCTCCCTGCTCTGGACTGGAGATCTACACACACACACACACACAGACACACACACACACACACACACACACACACACACACACACACACACACACACACACACACACACACAAATAAATGCATATGTGACTACACTTGTGGGAGCAGTTGCAAAGTTGAGTGACTGAATGAAGGTTTATTCGCCCAATGGGTTTCGTGTGACTGCTGTTCTTCCCTTCTTTCATTCATCCACAATGAGTTTTAGGGGATTCAGAACCCGTCATCAGGCGATAGTGTGAGCGCTAGTGATGTCAACCAGTGTTAATTTCGTCAGACGAGACGAGACTAAAACTATTCGTCAACGAGCCTTCTGCAAGAGAAAAGACGCGACGACGACGAGACTACAGTGTTCTAAAATAAACACTGACGAAAACTATTTCAAGAGATGCATTTCGTTGAGGAATAATAACGAGACTACAATGACATGCAATAAATAAAAACTAAACAAAAACAAATCCCATGCTTTAGTCGGACATGGGCCATATAATTTCGAGGATACCCCAGAACATGTTTGAGCCAGCAGAGTCGTTCTACCAGAGATTCTATTTCTAGTCACTTCTCCGTTCCGGTGGTAGATGGACACTCCCAACTGAGATCGCTCCCGGACGTGCAGTCCCAGGTGTTTCTATCACTCCCGGACGTGTAGTCCCACCCGATTATATTTCACGTATACACTGCCACATACAAGCAATTTAGGGTTAGGGTTAAGGTTAGGGTTAGAAACAAAAAAACTAACATCAAAAGATAACTAGCTCCGTTATATGGCGGTGGGACCGATAGTCTGGCTAGTGGGAGCGAGCCGACAGGGGAGCGTCCTGCGTTGGGAGCGTCAATCAGGGAATCTCACGTTCGACATCAACTTGAATGTAATTAAAGTGGCACGTCCATGCGCCGTTTGCGACCGCCGAACATGATTCTGGTGCACGAAGTATGCAGCCTTCAGTCATTCCAGAACGTAGCGAATATGTGACTGAACTAGAGTGGACTGGCAGCAATTTAAATCTACTAGCAGTCCATGCATGTCTGCGCGGGAAGTTGATGTCGTGAAGTGACTAGAAATAGTTCTAGAATCTCTGGTAGAACGACTCTGCTGGCTCAAACAACATGTTCTGGGGTATCTAAATTATTTGACGGTGGAATTTAGAGGTTATAATTTCATGTATGAGTTTAAGTGCTGTTTTTATAATGAATGAATACTTAGAATTAAACAACTTACAATGCGCTGTCCAGAGCAAGATAATGGAGGAGACTTGGTCCTAAATGACGATTCATTTCATAACGCTGGTATGGAGTTTTTTGTCATTTATAGTTTGTTGGCGCCATCTAGTGGTCTTTTTTGGTAACAGCAGGTTGGTCTTCTGCCTTTTGTTTCTGCCAATTCAAAAGCCCAAACTGGACAGGTTGATCTCGGTATGATTGACTTGATCTTGCATTGTGACTAAAATTACAAACTAAAACTAAGACTAAAACTAAGACTAAAATGTTAAGACTGAAACTAAACTAAATTGCATTACATTTTACTAAAACTAGACTAAAATGTTGGCGGCTTTTAGTCGACTAAATAATGACTAACAAAAATGATTTGTGAAAAGACTAAATACGACTAAGACTAAGAATGAAATTTGACACGAGACTAAGACTAAGACTAAATAAAAAAAATGGGTGACAAAATTAACACTGATCAACAATGATCGATTCGGCGATGCAATCCAATGCAGGGCATGGACGATCCAATTAAATGCAGCAAGTTCCAGAATTGATCCAGCATTTTTTTTAAGTTTCAATTACTTCCGTGGATATTTCGGGAGCAAATAAATGTTAAATTAAATAAAAGTACTTCAAAGCATTGCAAGACTGATACAGACTGATACAGAAAACAGCCAATACATTGTTGCTCAGTATCTGACTACTTGTATTGCCTCATCATGACTGATGAAACATTTGCTTTGCTTT
>NC_085864.1:13252607-13272607 GCF_034702125.1 Engraulis encrasicolus | reverse complement strand
AGGAAATGGCCAAAAAAAGGTACTGCAACTATGCTGCTCATTGAAACTGGGTTGCCTATTGCCAAATTTGATCTTTTCATGAAAGTTTACAATGTAATAAACTAATATTTTTTTAGTATGGCCCAAGTACAGTCATTTGTGCAGCTAAAATAGATATTTCTAGAAATTCAAAATGGCGGACCATGGAGAAGATCCCCCTTTTCACGTATGAAAAGTGAAACATTTCCAGTCATAATGAATACTTAAAATTTGATGGTGGTGGTAAGTATTCATGAAAAAAGTAACATTAGGGAATGGGTAGCATGAATTCTGGAAATAAACAACTAAAAACTTACACAGTGTACCTTTAACTACTGTTTTTCCAAATTGTCTAAGGGGAGAAACCCCCGAACCCCCAACAACAAAAGCCCTCTAACATCTTAACTAAACATCCTAAACCTTTGGAATCTCAAACTCCATGAAGGGGGGCCTTTCTTGTTCTCTGGCCTAGGGACCCATGAAGTCTTGATTCCTCCCTGTTAATAGTGCCAATTAGTGATTTTCACAGTGCCATTGGGGGGCAGAGTTTCACATATGCTGACTGCCCATTTAACCTAGCCTAATTATCATCGAATTTCAAATCTCTTTGCGACTTGGTCTGACCAAGAGCATAACAAACAGCATGGTTGACAAGCCTCCCTTTGACTGGCTAATGGTTGATTGCTTCCCAAAAAAGTGGGAGGAGTTCCCGTTTTCTTGGGAGCTCAGAAAGAACTTGCATTGCTCTTGACCTCACTAGTTCCACCGGCGAAGGTGTTGCATCACTAGGAGGGCACGCCCTGGCTATAGTTAACCCGCCCCTAGGACCACCCCTTCACACACACACACACGCACTCACGCATGCACGCACCCACACGTATAGACGGGTTCAGGCTGGAGGTGGGAGAGAGCAGTGAGCAGCGGTGTTGACTACAGATACACATATTACCTCTTACGCTGCCCTTGGGTTACATACAGTACAGTATACTGGTGCACACACACACACTTCATACATTATACTGGTGGGCATGGACACACACACATATTATTATATTAATGGACACATACACGCGCGCGCGCGCGCACACACACACACACACACGCACACACAGTCACGCATATTATAATGGTGGACACACACGCACACTTTCATTGGATTATACTGCTAAGTGAAGTGAGAAAGTTCAAGTGCATAGTTCATATTGCCAGGCTGGTTATACCGGGCTTTTGGTCCGACAATCACCTTTTATGCAGTGATGTGATTGGTCAGTCGCCTTTGACAGTGTCTGATTGATTAATCGCCTTTTAAAGAATCTGATTGGTCCAATCGCCTTTGACAGTGTCTGATTCTGATTGGTTCATCGCTTCTGGTGGCCTCTCATTGGTTGATCGCCTCTGGCAGTCTGTGATTGGTGCATCTTCAGGAGCCTGATGGGGAAGGGGGAAGATCAAAGCAGCCTTGGGGCCATCTCAATGGCCAGTATTCTAGCCTTGCTAGAACGTGAAACGCCTGGTGATTGGATACTCCACCGAGTTCACCAAAGAGTACCCAATCACTGAGCTTTTCAGGTCCTAGCAAGGCTAGAACACTGGGCATTGAGAAAGAGCCTTTGCCACACACACACACACACACACACACACACACAAGTGTACAGATACACATAGGCCTATATTAAAAACACATCACACACACACACACACACACACACACACACACACACACACACACACACACACACACACACACACACACACACTAAAAGATACAGACACTATTCACACATCACCCTCTCTCTCTCTCTCTCTCTTTCACACACACACACACACACACACACACACACACACACACACACACTAAAAGATACAGACACTATGCACACATCACCCTCTCTCTCTCCCTCACACACACACACACACACACACACACACACACACACACACACACACTAAAAGATACAGACACTATTCACACATCACCCTCTCTCTCTCACACACACACACACACACACACACACACACACACACACACACACACACACACACACACACACACACACACACAGTCAGGCATTCCTCCGGCTGGAGTGGCTATTGGAAGAGGAGCGGCCAGTCTCGTGCTCTGGTCTGTATTTTAACCAGCAGATCAGCCACGTCACCACCACGGACACCATGGCGAGGATGCTCGCGACAGACAGGCAGATGGGTCCCGCAGGCGACGGCGGCCCTGGCCCGCCCTGGCTGTGCACAAGGATCAGGCCCACGAACAGTAGCGCGAGCATGGACAGGAATGAGAAGATGACGCACACGCAGCCGGTGGTCAGCGCGAGGCGCTTACAGTCACTACAGCAGTCCTCGTCGCCATAGCAACGGCTAGCCGAGGAGACAGACTCCCGCGAGAGGGTGGTGGCAGACGCCGAGATGGTGCTGGACGGTGTGACCGTTGCCTGGCTAGCCTGGCTGGCTGTGGTGGCGGTGGCAGACGCACCTGACGCGTCGTCGCGCCTGAGGGCGATGAGCGCCGGGTGCAGCGGTGGAGGGCTTGTGGGCAGAGCATCTTGCGGCAGTGGGTCTGAGTCGATGTAAAACGGGAAATCTTCCGTAACCTTCGTGTTGTTGGGCAAATTCCGGATCTGGTAGTCCGGCACGGGAGTGCGGTGTCGACACACCGGGCACGAGACGCGCCAGGGTCTCTCCTCGCGCAGGTGCAGCGCGTGCAGGCACTCCTGACAGAACGTGTGCAAACACTCCAGAATCTTGGGCGCGCGCCGGTCCAGGTCGAAGTAGTTGTAGCAGATTTTACACTCGTACTCCTCGTACGGCACCACCGGGAGACCTACCGGGGATGTGGAGGGGGAGGAGGAGGTCGGACGACACGGAGCGCTCGCTGCCATAGCATCTGGCGTCACTCACTCACACCCTCACGAGACAAACAAAAGAAGCCGGCCGCCATCCGCTTGGTAGATCGGAACCGAACGGGAGATTAACCGCGCGCCCCCCGACCCAAGTGGCTACATCACATCGGGGGCTGCTAACGAGTCAACCGGGGCCATAATAATAAAGAGGCACGCGACACGAACATCACTGCTAATGATGGCCCGTGCCGTGACGGGAGTAACGGACCTCCGAACCCAGCCCGAGCGCATCCGACGCTGGGGAGAGGCTTCCGGTAGAAGGAGGGGAGGGAGGGAGAGGGTTTCGACATCATCACATGCCCAACCCGACCACAACACAGAGGCGATGGAAAGATAACAGCCTAGTCCATGATTTCTACATTTGTCTTTTTCCATTCAACCTTTTTTATGATTAAAACACAATGAGCTGCATAATTGTATGAACTGCGGACTACCCAAGTAAAAAAAAAGTGTACTTAATATATACTTAATAAGTACGTTTTATTGTATTTAAAGTGTACTTCAAAAGAGTGTATTTAAAGAATGTTATTTTGGGACAACTTATAGTATACTTAAATGTACTTGAAATATAATTAAGTAGAGCTTAAACACATTTTAAGTTGACTTTTTTGTACTAAAATTAAACTTTGTATAAGTGTACTTAATATACTAAAAATATATTTAACTTTAAGTACATTATAAGTATACTAACCAAGTCATTTTAAAATGTGTTTAATGTTTACTTTAGCATGCGGATAAGTGCATTTTAAGTACATTAGAAATCTATTTTAACGTCATGAGAAAGTACTTTATAGTATATTGCAGAAGTACATACTTAAGTTGTGTTATTTTGGGACAACTTATAGTATACTTAAATACACTTGAAATATAATTAAGTAGAGCTTAATCACATTTTAAGTTGACTTTTTTGTACTAAAATCAAACTTTGTACAAGTGTACTTAGTATACTAAAAACATACTTAATTTTAAGTACATTATAAGTATACTAACCAAATCACTTTAAAATGTGTTTAATGTGAACTTTAGCATGTGGATAAGTGCATTTTAAGTACATTAGAAATCTATTTTAACGTCATGAGAAAGTACTTTATAGTATACTGCAGAAGTACATACTTAAGTTGTGTTATTTTGGGACAACTTATAGTATACTTAAATACACTTGAAATATAATTAAGTAGAGCTTAATCACATTTTAAGTTGACTTTTTTGTACTAAAATCAAACTTTGTACAAGTGTACTTAATATACTAAAAACATACTTACTTTAAGTACATTTCAAATATATTCACAAAAATCGCTTTAAGTACATTTTAAGTGTATTGACTCTAAATGTATTTTAAGTATACTACAAGTAGATTTTACTTTAAGCACATTTCAAATATATTTATTTTAAGTACACTTTAAATATATTTCAAAAGTATATGAAAAAAACATTAATGTAATCCCCAGTTGCTCATTTCCATTGTACATTGTCTTGTTCACAACCATCAGCCATTCACATTAACCTTCCTTTCACCTTCACTTCAGACAATAACCACAGCCTCTACCAGGATTTGAACCCACAACTCACTGAACCACAGACCTGCACTCTAACCACTAGACCACAACTACCTGTCCTTTGACAGGCACAATTACGTTCTTGAAGTAATAGTCTTGAGTAGTACACTTTAAGTATACTTTTATATACTTAATTATAATACTTAGAAATCATTGGTGGTGGTATGCTTTTATCGAATTAAAGACACTTTTACATGTTTAATTTGTGCACCAAAAAGTACACTTAAAGTGCACTTAATACACTAATAACACAACTTAAGTACAGACTTCAGTATTGTGCTTAAAAGTTTAATAGGTAAGGCCTTACATGCCTTTTTAAGATCTGTTTGTGCTCTTCAATATGGTGTTTTTACCATGAAAATACATTAACAAAATGGAAGGTGGAAGGTTATTTAATGTTACAAAGCATAATGAATAAATAAGCCTAGGTTAAAATACACTAAAATGATGGTTTAAAAAAGTACCCAGGTGAAAAAAGTGTACTTAATATACTTAATAAGTATGTATTTTTGTATTTAAAATATACTTCAAAAGTGTGTATTTAAAGAATGTTATTTTGGGACAACTTATAGTATACTTAAATACACTTGAAATATAATTAAGTAGAGCTTTAACACATTTTAAGTTGACTTTTTTGGTACTAAAAATCAAACTTTGTACAAGTGTACTTAATATACTAAAATCATACTTAACTTTAAGTACGTTTCAAATATTCTTTCTAATACCAAACTTTAGCACATTACTTTTAAAATACAAATACACTTAAAATACACTTAAAATATACTACACTAACAGTATGTTTTCAAATACAACACTTAAGCACATTACTTTAAAAATACAAATACACTTAAAATACACTTGAAGTGGTTCAAGACAACAAGAAAAATAACATAAAATCTTTATAAGTGAGTACATTTCATTAAAGACAATTAATATTAGTGTCAAAAAGGCAATATAGTAAGTATGCAAAAAAATATGCATATTTGTAAAGGTCGTAAAATAAAGTTTAGGTATATATAACTGATAATGTATATTTTCTAACACTATGTTTGAGTACATTTTTTAAGAACAAAGTTTAATACATTAAACTAGCAGTACATTTTCTAATACCATACATTACTATAATGGTGTACTGTGTATGATTTTTTGTAGTTTATTTCCAAAATTCATGCTGGAAAAAGGGGAGTCATTCATCATCATCATAAATTGAGGTTCTTGTCCATGTTCCAGATATAGACATTTTTTAGATGCGTCCCACGCATCTCTATAAGAGGCTTTGGTGTCCGTCCGTCCGTCCGTCCGTCCTTCCGTCCGTCCGTCCGCCCTCCCGTGATGGGTTTCTGAATTGTGATTCCCTCTTGTGATTCCCTCTTGTGTCCACAAGGTGGCAGTCGCTCAGTTTTGGCCTGGAGCTCATGCGTGCAAACCAAAAGCTCTTTGCCAGTGAGAAAAACATGGCGGCACTTCCTGTTGATTTTCACATGAAAGTTTTGCTTAATTTAAAGTCCCTAAGCGACTATAAATGTTTTGGCTTCCATATATTGATGTAAAAGTGCCCCACAAAGTAATGAAGCACAACAAAGTTACTCCACATTACCATTTGACCACTCGTTTTTCTATGCTAACAGGGTAGCCAATGTAGCATTGTAAATGATCCAGGGAGAAAGGGGGAAATGTTGTGATTTCAGTCCGCCTGAGGCAACGATTTTCGTGGGGAAGATGACCTGCATCTCGGTGGCATTGAACCACGCCCCCGTGCCTTATTTGGCTCGCTCAGCACGTGCGTCCTCAGTCCAATCGCAATGCTTTATTTTCCCCAGACGTTTAATCGCATTTAAGTGAAAGTGCCATGTATACACATTGCAAAATAACTCTTAATCCGATCTATTTAAATCGCATTTATTTAATCGGACTTAAAAACATCATGTACACGTAGCCAATGTCTCATTGATTAGTTTATGGAACTTACGGTTTGTCTGTTACGGTCCACGAAGACAATATCCACGTGAAAACGCAAACGCCTGCAAACCACTGTTTTGACAGAAATACAGTTCACCTGTCGCCTACTCTGTTTTCTTCCCAAAGCGGCATTTAAAAGTATTCCATGAAATCCAACATCAACGTCACTTCAAATAGGTGACAGCATCATGCACACACATGAAATAACACTTCAGTGAGGGGGGGACATCACTGCTCTCATATTAAAGTGAAAAGAGAATTTCACATTTTAGTTTATTTAATGTAGGCCTATGCAAAATTGCAAATAGCCTATTCATTGAAATGTTTCATTGTAATTCATTGTAATGTTTGCCTGTTTTTTATGTTTGTAATTATTTATTTTTTTTTAAATAAAAAATCGTGATTAAAAAAAAAATAGCCTAACAAAAATAGAGATTTTATGTTTAAAAAAAATGTGATATGGGATGGACCGATGGCCCCCCTAAGCTAAATTCGCCTTAGGTCCCCACATTGCTAAATGTAGTGTAAGGGATTATTTTGAAAAGACAGTAACATGTAGCCTAATCAGCAATGCATTACAGTTTTTCAGTAAATTGCCCAACACTGTTGAAATCCTATGGTACTTTTTCAAATCCAGGCTTATACAGTACATGGTAGGCTTATTGATAAATTGCCTTGACAGGTTATGAGGAGGCCAAGGGGGCGTTTGGGCAAAAAAGGTTCAGAACGGGCATAGACGGACGCATCTGTTGTCCGCCTGTCGGACTTGTTGCTAGGAAAATGACTGTACTTTGGCCAGTAATTAGTTTATTTATTTTGTAAATATAGTTACAATACATTTAAATACACAACACTAATAGTGTATTTTCTAAAAACAATCTTTAGCACATTACTTTAAAAATACAAATGTACTTAAAATACATTTAAATACAATACACTAATAGTGTATTTTATAACACTACACTTTAACACATTACTTTTAAAATATAAATGTACTTAAAATAGACTTAAAATAGAATATACTAATAGTATATTTAACAATACCACACTTAAGCACATTACTTTAAAAATACAAATGTATTTACAATACATTTAAATACAATACACTAATAGTGTATTTATTAATAAAACACTTTAGCACATTACTTTTAAAATACAAATGTACTTAAAATAGACTTTAAATGGAATATACTAATAGTATATTTAACAATACCACACTTTAGCACATTACTTTAAAAATACAAATGTATTTACAATACATTTAAATACAATACACTAATAGTGTATTTTATAATACTACACTTTAACACATTACTTTTAAAATACAAATGTACTTAAAATAGACTTAAAATTGAATATACTAAAAGTATATTTAACAGTACCACACTTAAGCACATTACTTTAAAAATACAAATGTACTTACAATACATTTAAATACAATACACTAATAGTGTATTTTATAATACTACATTTAAGTACATAACTTTTAAAATACAAAGATACTTAAAATACACTTAAAATATAATACACTAATAGTATACTTTATAATGCTACACTTTAGCACATTACTTTTAAAATACAAATGTACTTAAAATACATTTAAATAGAATATACTAATAGTATATTTAACAATACCACACTTTAGCACATTACTTTAAAAATACAAATGTATTTACAATACATTTAAATACAATACACTAATAGTGTATTTTATAATACTACACGTTAACACATTACTTTTAAAATACAAATGTACTTTAAATAGACTTAAAATTGAATATACTACTAGTATAATTAACAATACCACACTTAAGCCCATTACTTTTAAAATACAAATGTACTTAAAATATATTTAAATACAATACAATAATAGTGTATTTCATAACACTACACTTAAGTACATGACTTTTAAAATACAATTGTACTAACAATACATTTAAATACAATACACTAATAGTGTATTTATAATACTACACTTAAGTACATAACTTTTAAAATACAAAGATACTTAAAATACACTTAAAATATAATACACTAACAGTATACTGTATAATGCTACACTTTAGCACATTACTTTTAAAATACAAATGTACTTAAATTAGACTTAAAATACAATATACTAATAGTATATTTGACAATACTACACTTTAGCACATTACTTTTAAAATACAAATGTACTTACAATACATTTAAATACAATACATTAATAGTGTACTTTATAATACTACACTTAAGTACATAACTTTTAAAATGCAAAGATACTTAAAATACACTTAAAGTATAATACACTAATAGTATACTTTATAATGCTACACTTTAGCACATTACTTTTAAAATACAAATATACTTGAAATACATTTAAAATATAATACACTAATACTATATTTGACAATACTACACTTAGCACATTACTTTTAAAATACAAATATACTTAAAATACATTTAAAGTACAATACACTAACAGTATATTTTATAAAACTATATTTAAGTACATAACTTTAATAATACAAATTATTTTAAAATATATTTAAAATACACTTAACTATAAGTATATTTTTAAATACCATACTTAAGTACTGTACTTGATAAGTAGAGTGTACTTAAAATATACTTTCAGAAAATTAAATATATTTAAAGTACACTTAAGTACACATTTTTTTGACCTGGGTATACAAACACGTATATTATTATTATTATTATTATTATTATTATTATTATTATTATTATTATAATATTATATGTCCGTCTGCCCTCTCTCTCTCTCTCTCTCTCTCTCTCTCTCTCTCTCTCTCTCTCTCTCTCTCTCTCATACACACACACACACACACACACACACACACACACACACACACACACACACACACACACAGAATACTAAAAATAAATTTCAACTGTTGTTCAACAAGTCGTTAAGTCTGTCGGTTTTGTCCACACAGTTTTTTTCTTCTGTATTTGTCACCGCCAGCCCTACACTGCGCAAGACAACATGGTTCCGTTCTGCATTCCGTATGTTAATAACACACACACACACACACACACACACACACACACACACACACACACACACACACACACACCTGTGCTAGCTTGCGCACCTGATGCCGCACCTCATTAGACCAACAGGTGCGGGGGAGAGAGCGCGCGGCGCGCCACAGCCTTTTCCGGGACCATGTGGAGAATCGTCGAGCACCTGCACAGCTCTGAGCTCGTGGCCCAGTTCCAACGGGCATGCGGGCTGTTCCCCGTGACAGCTACCGAGAAAACCCCTGCCCGCGACGAGAGCGAGCCCCCGCCATCGAACGGACACGTCGGCCTTGTCGTTAACAGACACCAGAGTCGGAGGAGTGAAGAGAACAGCTCGAAGCCGAACCAAGGCACGAGACAACAGGACAACAACTCAAACTACACGTGCACGAAAAACGATGGCGCACCAGACGTGAGTAGGCCTATATTCTGTCATCATTCATGTAAAACTCAACATTTGTTTCAGTGGTCAAAATAAAATTATGTTTTTTTAGGCATTTCTTTAGCCACATTGTAGTAGATTATATCTTGGGAGAAGCCTAATTTTAGGTGTGGGTGGTGTGGTGGGGACATGTCCATAGTATACCACTTTCAATTAAGATAGCTCCCACCAATTTTTTTCACAAATATAATGGATACCAGGGCAATTATCCATATTAATGTCCCACCACTTTCAAAGCTAAACCTACACCTTTGGATTATAGGTTATTATCTGCAGAGCTCTACCAACAGGCTTTTCCCGTTTTAGGGCGCTGTCAGGGCGGACAAGACGAGAATGCTTCAGATTGCATCAGTCGGCCGGTTATCATTCAACTAACCTAACCTAACTAGACTGGGGAGAATGCGGAATCAGCGTTAGTTCATTCCCAACCTGTGTGTGTGTGTGTGTGTGTGTGTGTGTGTGTGTGTGTGTGTGTGTGTGTGTGTGTGTGTGTGTGTGTGTGTGTGTGTGTGTGTTTGAGAGAGAAAGAGAGATATAATTATCATTTAATTATTCAGTGAGCATCTGGATTAAAATTTTCAGATGGACTACTGGACTAATTGTGCAGTAAGCAGCTCCACTTTTTGTGGCTGGAAGATTCAGATCCACACCACAACACAATCAGTAGCCTATGTGTCAAGGCGCCGTGCTCTTCAGTTTGCGTGTTCGTCCTGCTGGGTAGCGTAGCAAGCTGCTGTACATCTTTGAAATGGATGAGCTAATTGTGTGTGTGTGTGCGTGCGTGTGTGTGTGTCCGTGACTGCGTGTCAGTATGTGTCTAGGCGTCCTGTTCTCCACCTGTTGTTTCTGTGTTCGTCTGCGCTGGGTAGCGAGCTCCTCTACATCTCCCTGGTGCCCTGCATACAGTGGAGCATCGACCCCTTCCTATGCAGACGACTAGTTAACATGTGGGCCGTGAGTATCACACACGCACGCGAACGCGCGCACACACACACACACACACACACACACACACACACACACACACACACACACACACACACACACACGTGCACACCACTCATCTCCCTTCTTAAACAGACCATAAGTGCAGCAACCCTCTCCCCAGGTGTGGACCAGTCAGGTACAAGGTTGTAGAACAGAGGGCGTAGAGAATATCTCGACAGTAGCAAGATTCTAGAACAGAGAGCAGAGCACTCTAGACCGTTATTTACATTATACCGTTCATTTGCTGTTACCAGAATGGCAATGACCAAGTCATAGTGAATTAGTAAAGGCCCTGTGTTATGTCATAATATTGTAGTAGTGAGTGGAAGTGCAAAACGCACACCAGAAAGAGAGGTGCTGGCCACCAGAAAATACAATTGCAGGAGGAGAGAAGTGCCGCACACTCTCAAGTTAAATAAACAGTTTTTAATGTGGCAACGTTTCGGCCTGTCGGCCTTCCTCAGGTCACGTGTGAAATAACAGGTAGTACCTTGCCTTTTTAAAGGGACATAGTATTGTAGTAGTACCATAGAATCTTTTCAATGACTATTACAGTGTTGCACTGGGGGAACGGCACACATTACGGGCCTAGAATCTCTGGAATATCCCGCAAGGTGGGAGATGTCCTGTTGTTCTCGACAGGTGAACATGCTTCAGGTCAGGTGTCCCTGCCGCACAGGTTTAATCCCACAGCTACTGTACATATGTGATCAGGTGCCATGTTGCCACACAGGTTTAATCCCAAGGTTACATAGATGATAGTAGTAGTAGTAGTAATAATAATAATAATAATAATAATAATAATAATGACTTAGTTTCATATACCGTCTTTCAAGTAACCCAAGGTCGCTTTACAAAAGGAGATGGGGCTAGGGAATGGAGCTGGAAGAAGAGAGGAGGAGGGTAGAAGTGGAGTTGGGGGGCAGGGTGGTGGAGGACCATAGGCCTCAGTGAATAAGTGTGAATTGAGATGCTTTTTGAACATAGCCAGAGCGGGGGTCTTGGGGGATATGGAGAGGTAGACTGTTCCAAAGGGTGGGGGCAGCAACACAGAAGGCTCTGTCACCAAAGGTTCCGTAGCCTGGACTGGGGAATGATGAGGTGCCATATTGTCACACAGGTCTAATTACACAGCTACATACAGAGGCAAAGTGCAGTAACTATGCCAGCATTGAAACTGAGAAAAAGGACTTCGAATTCTAGGTATGAGGTTGGATATTGTAGTTACTGCAAATTTGACATATCAATATCTCTCAAACAGGACTACATTTGGTCCATATTAGACATTGTCACAAGATAAAGGAGGTGTAATGAAGACCATCTTAAGTCTAAACTCAATTTTGACAAAATAAATATGTTGTAACTTACTGCACTATGCCTTGGTAGGGCAGCATACAGGTCTAATCCTACAGCTCAAGTGCCATGTTGCCATACAGGTCAAAATCCCACATCATACATAATGATTATATGCTTGCTCAGATGCGATGTTGCCATATACAGTATGTGTAAATCCCACATCATACAGTATGTATTTGCTCAAGTGCCATGTTGCCATACAGGTCAAAATCCCACATCATACATAATGATTATATGCTTGCTCAGATGCGATGTTGCCATATATGCCTAAATCCCACAGCTGTATGTGGTAGCTCTGGTGCAACGTTGCCGTATATGGCAGCTCAGACACCATGTTGCCACACAGGTCTAAATCCCAAATCGCTCTCGTGAGTCATCTCCCCCCTATGGACGGGGCAGGTGTGATGCCGGTCCCTACAGATCTCTATTGCGCAGGTGCAGTATGGCACACAAGGGTGTAGGTTTGGCTCGAAAAGTGGTGGGGACATTACAATAGCAAATTGTCCGGGTATGCTATTTTTGCATTATATTTGTGAAAGAGTGGTGGGGACAAGCTAGGTTTATCTCAAAAGTGGTATGGACATGTCCCCACCGCCCCCCCCTAAAATTACGCCCATGATGGCACAGGAATACTAAAGTCCCTACAGATCTCTATGGCACATCTCTCCCCCTTTAGGCGGACCTAGGCAGACTTAAGGACTGTTCTATTCAATGCTAGAAGTATTATGACACGCCCCTTTAGGCAGACCAGAACCTGTTCATGTTAGGTGCCCATAGCCACCTATTACATTGGCATATCTCTATACTTAAAGAATCTCTGATGTTAGTATCCCCATCCTCCCTACACACACATGTATGTTGAGCAGGTATCAGGTATATACTGTACAGGTATACTGTCTATGTGTGTCGACCAGGTGAACAGGTATCTACAGGTGTGTATTGACCAGGTGTCTACAGAAGTGTCTACTACATGTGTGTGTTGCCCACACACACACACACACACACACACACACACACACACACACACACACACACACACACACACACACATACACACACACACACACACACTCACGTGTGCATTGTCCAGGTATATATCCCTCCGGTGTATTGTCTCCGCCTACAGGTGGTGATGTATATCAGCCAGGTATATTCAGGTGTGGTGTCCACTACGGGAGTGTATTGTCCAGGTATTCAGGTGTGGTGTCGCCCCCTACAGGTGTGGTGTATATCTGCCAGGTCTGTTCAGGTGTGGAGTGCATCTTAATATGGGACCTTGCCTCCTCCACTTGCCTCCTCCACTCGCTTCTCGTCATGATGACATCACTGACAACAGCATTATATTTCAATATCTTGCAAAAGCTCAATTGTAGAGTCTTTTTCTCGTTTGTAATTGTTATGGTGAATGAAAAACCATCCCTCAAAAGTTGTTGTGGCGAGGCTGACAGCTGGGAAACTTTATCGTTTTCTCCACGGAGGAGGGGCCAGGAGGCGGGGCGAGGAGACAAGCGCAAGTGGAGGAGGCAAGGTCACATATTAAGATGCACTCGTGGTGTTTTCTCCTACAGGTGGTGATGTATATCGGCCAGGTATATTCAGGTGTGGTGTCGCCCCCTACAGGTGGTGATGTATATCGGCCAGGTACTGAAGGATGTGCTGAAGCTGCCGCGCCCTCTATCGCCCCCTGTGGTGAAACTGGAGAAGCGTGTGGACGCAGAGTACGGACTCCCCTCCACACACGCCATGGCAGCCATCGGCATCACATACACACTGCTGCTCAGCGCACCACAGAGGATACAGGTAACACACACACACACACACACACACACACACACACACACACACACACACACACACACACACACACACACACACACAGACGCCATGGCAGCCATCGCCATCACATACACACTGCTGCTCAGCGCACCACAGAGGATACAGGTAACACACACACACACACACACACACACACACACACACACACACACACACACACACACACACACACACACACACACACACACACACAAACGCCATGGAGAGCCATCGCAATCACATACACACACACACCCACACACACGAACGCCATGGAGAGCCATCGTAATCACATACACACTGCTGCTGAGGTTTTCGTGATGGTGCCGCCCACTCACAGGTGCCGCCTTGGGCAATTGCCCGATCGGACTGCCCCTAGGACCACCCCTGCGCGTGCACACACACACACGCACACACATACACACACAAACGCATGTGAGCATGTAAAGACTCTTCTCTTTCGTGACTACATTATTTACTGCACTAATGCCTGAGCTGGCCCAGTCTCGGGCTAGACTCCATGGCATGTTGTGGTGGGTGTACTGAAGTTGACTTCATCTCCACTTATTGTTCTGCGTATTCACATTGTATCTGCAAGGGGTGATTATGTCCTCGATTAAAAGTCTCTGTAATGTAATGTACTGTGTGCGTGTGTGCGTGTGTGTGTGTGTGTGTGTGTGTGTGTGTGTGTGTGTGTGTGTGTGTGTGTGTGATACTGTAGTTCCAGTGGGGTGTGGGTGTGTTCGTGGCCACTTTGCTGTCATCGCTGGTGTGTTTGAGCCGCATCTACACGGGAATGCACTCGGCCCTGGTGAGTCTCTAGCACACACACACACACACACACACACACACACACACACACACACACACACACACACACACACACACACACACACACACACACACACACACACGCGCGCGCGCGCACAGAGTAGGTGTAAACTCAGATCTGACAATGTATGTGCACAGGCATTAGTGTGGGAGGGTGCACGCATGCATAGGCTCTAGACTTTGGCATACAGTTGTGTGTGTGTGTGTGTGTGTGTGTGTGTGTGTGTGTGTGTGTGTGTGTGTGTGTGTGTGTGTGTGTGTGTGTGTGTGTGTGTGTGTGTGTGTGTGTGTGTGTGTGTGTGTGTGGTGGGCCTAAAATAAGAATATACTGATGCATTATTTAAGACGTCTGGATGGTGAGGGAGCAGACTCCAACCACTCTCTCTCTCTCTCTCTCACACACACACACACACAGTCACACACACACACACACAAACACACACAATCACACACACACACACCCCTCTAGCCTCTTGTGTTTTGCTGACACCTCTCCTCTCTGTTCCTCTCCTCTCCGTTCCGCTCCTCTCTCCTTTCCTCCTCTCCTCTCTTCTGCTCGACTGGTAAGGTCTCCTCTTCTTTCTCCTCTCCTCTCTTCACCCCATCTCCTCCCCCCATCGCTTCTCTCCTCTCTCCTGCTTTCCACTCATCTCCTCTCCTCTCCCCCCTCTCCTCTCTCATGGTTTGACTGCTAATGTCTCCTCATCTCCTCTCTCTCCTCCCCTCCGTTGTTCTTCTCTCCTCTCCTCTGTCTCATTCTCTCCTCTCCTCTCTTCTCTCCTCCTCTGTCCCCTCTTTCTCTTCTCCTCTCCAATTCTGTTCTCTTGCCTTCTCCCCTCCTCCGGTCTGTCTCCTCTCATCCCCCATTGTCCTCTCTCTCTCACTCCTCTCCCTCACCCGCTCTTATCTCCTCTCTCGTGGTTCAACTGCTAACGTCTCCTCTGCTCTCCTCCTCCCTCTAGGACGTCATCTGTGGCGCTCTCCTCTCGGCGGCCATCTTGGTGGTGAGCTACCCGGCGTGGGCCTGGTTCGACTGGGTGCAGCTGCACTGGGCCTACACCCCCGTGCCGGCGTTGGTCCTGCCCGCCGTGCTGAGCGGGTTGTACCCCGAGCTGGACCACTACAGCCCCACGCGGGGGGACACCGCCACCATCATGGGCGTGGCCTCGGGCTGCTGGCTCGGCTATTGGCTGAACGAGCGTGTGGGGTGGAGCTTCGAGCCCGTCCACCTCCCGATGCCCTTCCCCCCCCTCACCCCCGCGGCCTGCCTCAGGGGCGTGTCCCGCGCCGCCGTGGGTCTTCCCGCGCTGCTATTGGCCCGGCAGGTGATGCGGCGCGCCAGCCTGGAGGTGCTATGCCGTTACTATGGCGCGTCGCCTAGCGACCAGCAGGCACGGCGGCGCAGGGCCATCGAGGTGCCCAGCAAGTTTGTCACCTACGCCGCCGTGGGAGTTACCAACTCTCTCGTCGTCAACAGACTGTTAGTACTAGTTGGCGTTCTGTGACCGGAGTGTGTGTGTGTGTGTGTGTGTGTGTGTGTGTGTGTGTGTGTGTGTGTGTATGTGTGTGTGTGTGAGAGAGAGATAGAGTGTGTGTATGTGTGTGTTTTACACAGCCGTGGGTGTCACCAACACTGTCATCATCAACAGTGACCAGTGTGTGTGTCTATGTGTATGAGACTGTTAGTTTGTCACCTACGCAGTTGTGGTGGGCGTCACCAACGCTGTCATCATAGTTAGTAATAGTCGCCGGCCTACTGTGAACAAGGTGCGCGCTTGTGTAAAGTTTGTCACCTACGCCGCGGTAGGCGTCACCAACAGACTATTAAGCTGCTCAGCCAACTGTGACCGTGTGTGTGTGTGTAAGAGAGAGAGTGTGTGTATGTCTGCCAGTGTGTGTGATATTGTGAAGCTCGTCAGAGCTGTGGATATCTGTTGTATGGATCAGATTTTGCACTGTGCGAGTGACGACCACATTTGTTCAGTTTGTTTTTTTTACTCCAGTAGTGTTCCATAGTCAGGTAGACAGTTACAAATATTAAGTTACAGTACGTGCACATGGACTGACAAATGACCATTACTGCTGAACATGTGTAGCGTGTGTTCCAGTGAAATTATGGATATGATACCATTATTATTAAAGAATATGCATATTTGAAGCATAAGCCATTGTCTGTGTGTCTATCTGTGTGTGTGCATGCGTGTGTGCGTGTACCATCAAGTCTGTAGGGTTATAGAATTATTAGAGAATACGCATATTTTAACCATACAAAGACCTCGTCTGTGTGTGTGTGTGTGGAGGGGGTTGAGGGTATAAAATACTGACTCTGTGTGAGTGGAGTGGTGTGTGTGAGAATTTTGTTTGGGGAAGACCAATAAAATCATCATGGCCTCTCAGTGGAGCGCCAGTCAAACAGAGGACTCCTGAACACACACACACACACACACACACACACACACACACACACACACACACACACACACACACACACACACACACACACACACACACACACACACACACACACACACACACCAATTCAGAGGTCACACAGATAACCTACATATCTATTGACACATTAACACACATACACACACACACACCCCTGTGCACACACAGAAATAGCTGTGGACACTCCCTGTGCACACATGAACAGAAAGCAACATGAGGCAAGAGCAAGACACGCCTTTCTACAAGCTTACACGGTTCAAACACATTCACTCTACACTACACACACACACACCTTATTACAAGTTTACACTGCACCCACACATAGGGCTGCGTACCGAATTTCGGACCGGTCCTGGCACCGACCGAAAAGCCACATAGTATCGAATATCAAAACAAAACAAAAAAAACGGTGCCTTATTTCGATACCTTTTGTGCGTTTCAACAGTCCCTGCAGTGTCAATAGTAAATCTGTGAACCAATAGCCATGTAGTCAGGTGAAATTGTCATTTGTGATTGGCTTCAAAGGACCTGGGTGGGCGGGACGAGCACGAGACATTTCATTCATTCAAAAAGTACTAGCGTTTGTTTACTCGAACAGCTGACAGTCGGTGAGGATATGTTGTAGGCTAACTTAGTTGTAGCTAGTTGCAGTTAGTTGTAGTTGCAGTTGTAGCTAGTTGCAGCCCTGATAGACTTGCTGAGATCTAAAGTGTGGTTAAACTTTGCTCGTGTGACTGGACGCAAATAGAGCCAGATGCTCCATTTGTGATAAAGCTGTCCCTGCGAAAGACGGCAACACGACTTGGCGAAACATTAACGCACCAAATCAAGAGCCGAAAGCTGCGCTGAAATTTACAAGCCATGGACGAATGGACATTAAAAATATTATTGTTTGAAATGAATTTGTATTTGTTAGTAAGTGTTTCTTGAACTCTAAGAGTAGGCCTATATGCGCTGCTGCCCTGTTTGTCTCTTCAGGCAGTGCCTGGCGCGGGCGCGGCTCAATCAGCAGAGTCCTGTACAGTTGACGTTGAGGCTGTGTTGTGCTGAGGTGTTAATTTTGAAACATGTTCAACAACCCTTTTGTCCAACGAAGACGTGTGTGTTTGTGCAGTCATGATAATAGTGGTAGAACTACCGTCGCGCCAATCTTCCTCTGATGCTGTCGTTTTAAACCTCCTTGAGTGTGCACTCTCCTCTCCACTTGCGCACGGCTACTGTAGTTTTGATAAGAATCAATGTGTGGGCGATCGCTAAGGGGTTTATAAAGTGCGGAGATTTGAAACTTGTTCCCGCGGAGGGCAACGGCGCTAAAAGACCCACTCGACATCCCTTCCATGCGATGCGTTAAGACAGCGTTAAGATAGCGTCTCCCAGACATCCCAAGTTCCAAAAACTTATTACAGGGAGCTGCTTATCAACCCCGGACACCCCGACCAACACATTTGCAAATTAGTGTTACATTGTTTGTCAATGCCCTCTCTGTCGTCCAGTCTGTATATAGCTGCCTGCTTTTTTACCCAGGACTTTTGCAGGGCGCGGTACGAAGTGCACGTAATCTATTTCAAGTAAGCTACCCCACGCATGACGCACGAGTCATTATATTCCTCTTTCCCGCATTGGCAATTGAAAAAACTTGCATAGTCTAAAATCAAGAATGCTTTATCTGACTCACGGGCATCGGAGAGCCACTATCAAATATCAGGGAGACTTTATTGGACTTTCATTGGGATGTCTGGTCTTCCCAATCTGCAGGTTATGTATGAGTCAAGCGGTCAGGTGAAGGAGAGCGTGTAGCTACGTGAATTCAAAAGCAAATAATACGCATAAGCTTCTAGAGAGAGAGAGAGAGAGAGAGAGAGAGAGAGAGAGAGAGAGAGAGAGAGAGAGAGAGAGAGCAACCTGCACCTGGAAGCGTGTATGTGTCTAATGCTCTTTTGCTCTATGATGTTGAGATTACTAAATAATTTACATGGCTGATTTGGGTTTTGGTGGAAAATTAGTAACAACGTGATTATTTGCTGCAATAGGCCATCTAGTAATAATTTGTGAAATAACAATAGCCCTAACCTAGGTTTGCCTAGAGCAGGGGTGTCAAACTCAAATTGACCGAGGGCCAAAATCAAAATATGGAACAAAGTCGGGGGCTGAGCTCAAGATTTATTTTTAATAAATTGGCTCATTTCTAGCTGGCACACACTTAATACTCATAGATTAATTTTACACACGCTGGCACATATTGTATTGCATAGGAGTATGAGCTGTGTCATTGGCCTGGGCCCGCTCATACCTCTGAGAAACACCAAATTTCATGTTCAAGTCTTGGTACACTGTACATTGATGATGTTTGAGGGCCAACTGTAATACATATTTGAAATGATCTCGCGGGCCAAATAAAATGACTCCGTGGGCCAGATTTGGCCCCTGGGCCTGAGTTTGACACACCTGGCCTAGAGATTATGACAATAGTAGGCTACATAGCATTTGAAGTAGGCTACTCATTGATTGCTGAGCTAACTGTCATCCAACTGTACTCCTGCCTACTTACTCAACACCTAGGCTACTTAGAAATCATCTTCTATATTTCATTTGAACTGAAGATATATATTGAGTAATCTGTAATAACATAATAAGATGACTGAAATGCAC
>NC_085864.1:13220107-13242607 GCF_034702125.1 Engraulis encrasicolus | reverse complement strand
TGTGTGTGTGTGTGTGTGTGTGTGTGTGTGTGTGTGTGTGTGTGTGTGTGTGTGTGTGTGTGTGTGTGTGTGTGTGTGTGTGTGTGTGTGTGTGTGTGTGTGTGTACCATTGATGATGGGAGGCATGGAGAGTACTACTCCGTTGCTGTCGTAAATGACTGGGTAAAGGGGTTCCTCCTCGATGATGTGGAGATAGTGTCTCAGATGGCTGTCTGTCTGCTCCACACACACACACACACACACACACACACACACACACACACACACACACACACACACACACACACACACACACACACAGTAAGACGCACACACAGATTACACATCCAGACACAGACATACAACCAGACACACACGGACAAACAGTTACCAGGACTGTATCTATCAGCCAAAATCAGCCATTTAAACTCAACCAACTCTAGCCAATAGTCAATCAGTGACATGTCTGTTGGCCAATAGTCAATCAGTGATAAAGACAGACGTGTCTGTTGGCTAATAAGGGATCAGTGGTGTCTGAGCTAAGTCCCGCCCCCCCTGTGTGTGTTGCCCAATGGCAGTGCACCTTGTAGAGGGCCATGAGCTGTGTGGCGGTGTATTGGTTGGTCTGGTTGAGTGGCGTGAAGAGGATGTCGCCGGGGGCCTTGGCCGTGTAGGTGAATGGCCCACTGATGGTGTCCAGGTCATGAGTTCCTATGGCAACCAGGGTACGCTTCCTGAAACACACAAGCAACACACACACACGCGCACACATACGCGCACGCACATACGCGCACACACACATGCGCACACACACACACACAGATTAGTTAGCGGACCATAGGGCTGGGCGATTCACCCTGAAAAAAAAATCTAGATTTTTTCATTGCCAAACTCGATTCACGATTCACGATTCGATTCAATACATCCCCCCCCCCCCCCCCCAAAATAAAATAAAATTGTTGAGCTCTCTAGGCCCCAACGTGGTGTGTGTGTGTGTGTGAGAGAGAGAGAGAGAGAGAGAGAGAGAGAGAGAGAGAGAGAGAGAGAAAGAGAGAGACAGAGAGAGACAGAGAGAGACAGAGAGATTGACAGAGAGATTGAGAAGTAGGCTCTGTTTGTGTGGCGATGCCTCTGGTGTGTGTGAGTGAAGCCTACTCGGACTGGACCAGTTTATATGGACATGGGGTAGCCTATAGCAGAGGTTTTCAAAGTGGGGCCTGGGGACGCCTGGGGGGGGCGTGAGAGGATGCCAGGGGGGCCGTGGCAGATTGGCAGGGAAAATATAGCAAAATGAATTGAATGACCTAAGTAGCCAAAATAAACCAAAAATAGGCTTAAATCCCAAAGGAATATTTTTTTTCTTTACAATATTTATTTATTGTGCTTTCTGTAGTACCTGAATGGTCTTAGGAATACACAAACTTTTTCAATCAAGGTGTGAGACTGGGTGCACAGAAAAAAAGTGTGGCACGTCCCATGTCAGGGGGGGCTTGGCTGTATCTACCTGTATGTGGAGGGCTCATAGTAAAGTTTGGGAACTCCAGGCCAAAATAGCCTGATGTAATTTATCTCAGGACATTGGTAATAGAAATTACCAATTGGGATTACATTGAAACATCTCAGAGAAAGAACAAAACATGTGAGGGGTAAACACTCAGGCACTGTTAAGATTTGTCGTCACGTGCCATCCATCCCCACAATATATTAATGATGCATTATAGTACAGATGTATGGAGGCTCTTGTCCCAGATGAACAAATTTAGCAATTGCCAGCTGGTTTCCCATCAGAGCCCATAGTAATGCGTCTGAATACATGTCGATGCATCTGAACACTGCTGCGTTAACACAGCGAAAACATTTTGGAGCAACGCCCTAAAACAATGCTTACTTCAAGACGGTAACGTTTGCAAGCCTCAGTAGATTAGATATCGCGTTTCATGCATTTAATCAGACATCAGCGCATTCGCACAGGATTAGAACCAGTTTTACTGCCGGTAATTTCTCCAGACTGCAACAGGTGGTAAAACTCTCGGCGAAGTTTACCGATATCGCCGCTATCTTTACTGACATGGCGCGTTCAGACGCGGTTACTTTACCACAAGTCACCTAACTAGTCCCGTCCGAGTAGGGCTTTAGAGAGAGGGGGAGAGAGAGCGCGCGAGAGACAGAGTGCTCCGGTTGCTTGGGTGTGTGTGTGTGTGTGAGAGAGAGAGAGAGAGAGAGAGCTCGCGAGAGAGGGAGGGAGAGAGATTCCTTTCAACTCACATAGGCTATGTTGGTTAAGATAATATAGGCGAGGAAGCAGCGCATCCAAAACTTTAAGCATGTGTTGAAAACCTCTCTTCTCTCAATAAATTGGAAGCATATCGTAGTAGGTAGTTCTAGCCTAATTGCATCCGTGATTGCTTTCCACCCTGCGCCACTCTTGTGGTAGGGGTAGAGTAGTTTGTTTAGCATTTTCTCCGCGAGATGTTTTCGTTTCAAATATTGAAACATGCCTGCAGTCCGGCTGCTACGACGTACAGCTTATGACAACACTGTCATTCACAATTTACAAAGTGGTAGGTTGTTTAATTCATCATTGGCAAAACGATAGGAGGTAGTGTCTCCTTTTTTGAACAGGAGCCCGTATTCCTCACCCGTTTCACTATATTTCTGTCAAACCATTTCACTCACCACGTTTGTTTGTGCATGTAATGGGGGAGGAGACACAGAGAATGCACTAGGTAGGCTAGACCTACGTCTTCGCCAAGTGGCGAACGTAATGCAATGCGCTGTGCGCTTGGATACATAAACTGACAGATGATAAAAAAATAAAAAATAAAAAATCGTATAACGCGATTTCTCAAAAAACAAATCGATTTGACGTTCAAACTCGATTTTAAAATCACATCGATTTTTTGCCCAGGCCTACCGGACCACCAGCAAAAACAATCTTCAGGGTGGATGGGCTACTGTTGAACTGAGAAAAAAACAATAAGAAGTGGAACCGTAAACTAAAAGATGTCTCTCAGTAAGCTTTGTCCATCAGTGAGGAGCAAAAGCTTAAGCATTCTATAGTGTTCTAGAGTGTTCTCAGCGTTCAGGGTGTTCTATAGCATTCTACAGAGTTCTAAAAGCGTTCTCGGGTGTTCTAAACGTTCTAAAGTGTTGTCAAGTGTTCTAGAGTGTTCTCAAGCGTTATATTGTTACCTGCAGATGTTCTGGTGGAGTTTCTCCTGGAGTTCGATGAAGCTGTCGTATCTCTCCTGAGTGAAGCTGATGTTCCTCAACACGGCAGCCACAGCATGGGGACGCACCGACGCAGTCTACACATATACGCCACATAGAAATTAACACACACACACACACACACACACACACACACACACACACACACACACACACACACACACACACACACACACACACATACACACACACATAATGAACACACAGATAAACAGAAACACACTACATTCAATACCGTACTACATTCATCTTAAATATCTGCTGATTAACATTGTGATACCGTCCATCTTAACAACTGGGCACTCTCACTCACACTCTCACTCACTCACACTCACACACACACACACACACACACACACACACACACACACACACACACACACACACTGACCTCTTTCGTGATGATCAACTTCTGGGTTTCTCCACCCGCAGCCTTCACACGCTGATAGCGAGGAGCCTCAATCCTATATACACGTACAAAGATAAATAAAGAAACACACACACACACACACACACACACACACACACACACACACACACACACACACACACACACACACACACACACACACACACACACACACACACACACACACAGCGGATGAATAAACACACATACAGATTGCAAAACCAGCTAGCATTTGGCTGAGGCATAACTAGGTACTAAAGAACTCATCCGAGATCTATCTTCATCACAGCCACCATTGCAGAAGACTACACCCACGCCAATGACAGAGACAACAGCTACGTATACATTACATTGCACTAAGCTGATGCTTTTATCTAAAGCAATTTACAGTTATTTACAGGGCAGTGGTTGTGGTTTCTGGAGCAATGTGGGGTTAGGTGCCTTGCTCAAGGGCACCTCTACCTTGGATGGAGTTGTTGGGGATACCGTATTCAAACCTGAAACCCTCTGATCTTTAAGGACCAGTTCAGTCAATTTCAATATGCTGTTGTCACGCTACCCTTGACTTGTCAGTACCCGGTGATGCCACGCTTTTCGGCTCAGCCCTTTCTGAGATACGAGCTATTCTAATGGGGGCAGCGTTTGTTTACATTTATAATGTTTAAACATAGGCCTCCTCCAAATATTTTCCCAAAAGGTACCGCTGTTTGCTAGTTGTCTGCTGATGTTGTATAACCTTTTGGATGTTTTTGGGAATAAATAATATATATATTTTTTTAATGTAAACAAAGCGCTGTCCCCATTACAATGACCAGGATGTCAGAAAAGGCTGAAGAAGAAAAAAAATCTCAGGTACTGAAAAGTCCAGGGTAGTGTGAGCATTACAACTGCATGTTGAAATGGACTGAACTGGTCCTTTAAGACCGCGTTCCTAACCATTAAGCCACATTTTGCTTTTTATGGGACAGTCGTCACAACTGCTCCATCCATAACCATGGATGTAAAAGACACACATAAAAGCAAAAGCTTCCCACCACACACTAGTTTGCTCTGCACAGTTTCAGCAGAGCACACACACACACACACACACACACACACACACACACACACACACACACACACGTCTCACCTCTGTTTAAAAACCGGCAGGACCCTGACTTGTCCCTCGAGACAGAGGAGGTCGGATCGGCTAACACACACACACACAAACAAACACACACACACACGTCTCACCTCTGTTTAAAGACCTGCAGGCATCTGACTAGTCCCTCGAGACAGAGGAGGTCGGATCAGCTAACACACGCACACACAAACAAACACACACACACACACACACACACACACACACACTCACACACACACACACACACACACACACACACACACACACACACACACACACACACACACACACACACACACACACACACACACACACACGTGTCTCACCTCTGTTTAAAGACCTGCAGGCCCCTGACTAGTCCCTCTAGACACAGCAGGTCATAGCGGTTGGCCGGGACGTCGATCTTGTAGAGCACCACGTCTGACGCTCCCCCCGCCTTGTCACCACCCTGCTCACGACTCAGGATCTCACGCTCAGACGTCTGACACACATACACACACACACAGGACAGGCACATACACAGAGAACATGAACACACACACACACACACACACACACACACACACACACACACACACACACACACACACACACACACACACACACACACACACACACACACACACACACACACACAGATCAGCACGGCCCTGACAGTAGACAGCATCCAGATTCCAAAGGTGGTTTGACGGCACACTTACAATCTCGTCGAGCTCCAGCCCGAACTCAAAGCAGAGTTCATCAAACTCCTCATCAGCTGCAACAGACAAGGGACGTGAGACACAAAATGAGATGACATGAAAGAACATTATTGTTTTGTTGTATTTTTGAGGAAGGTGGTATTTAGAATACATACTGTGCTATGCATATACATATTTATGTTGATGTTGGTAAATAGAGTGTCATAACATACCAGTAGTCAAATGCTAAATATGAAGAACTGACTTACTATATCATTGGGTCTTTCTCAAATGCAAGGCCAGTGTCCTTCCAAGTGTATCAGCCTAATTAGGCACGCCCAGTGATTGGATACCCTTTATTAGTCATACCCAGTGATTGGATATTCTGTAGAGTTCACCAAAAAGTATCCAATCACTGGGCGTGACTAATTAGGCTGATACACTTGGAAGGACACTGGCCTTGCATTTGAGAAAGACCCCCTTTGACATGAAAATGTACTTCACTGTGCAGGACGCGTGTTGATGACGTCACATCAACACCAATCAAAACACATTTCTACGCTTTTTCTCCAGTCTACTTCATTTGTTCAGATTTCTTGTCATTTCAATAGCATACATTTAAACTTCTCTTGTTGTTAAGTGTTCTTTCAGTATAGAAAACGTGGTCCAGTTGAAGTGTGGTGTGGTCGTACTACGCATGATGCAATCGCATGGATTTTGAGTGTACAGCCCAGCGCACTAGTCTCCACGCACCACCACACCAGTGTTTTAATCGGTATTCTCTTCCAACAGCGCAAGAGTTCGTCAGAATACATCGGATATAACCCAAATCCCGTGTTGGGACACATTCAAACGTTTTATGTATTGCCGAAAGGAATGGCAGAGTAGGCTAGAACTACTTGTAATCTCGTTGTGCTGCTGTGCTGACGCTGACCATGTTGCATTCACTGTGCTTTTAAAACGCCTCGATTCCTCGACATTACAAAACCTAACACTTGATGCGTGGATGCACACTAATGTTGTTGTGCTGTCAATGACGTTTCTTACTGTATGATCTCCCCAAGGCTTGGAAAAGAAGATCCCTTTTCACGCTGACAGTCGGCATGTTGTCCACCTCAGATCAACTAATCCGTATGAGGAAGGACCCCAGCAAGCCGGTCTTAGCTGGCCAAGCAGATGCCTGATTATTTCACCATGAAGTGCAATAGGGTCTGAATGGCTGAAAGGGAGATTTGATATTCATTCATATTCATATCCATGGCTCTAAATTAACCTTTTCACCAGACAAAATGGCTAGTAGACTCACTGTAATATGACTAGCCAAACACCCCCTAATGGGTGATTAAAGTTTATAAGGGGCTAAAGTTTTCTTTTCTACCAGCCAAACTGAAATTTCACCAGCATATAGGCCCTACAGTCGTTTTGCAGGTGTTAGCAGAGAGGTTCTATGGTAGGGGTATTCAATTAAATGTCAACGAGGGCCAGTTTTTTCAAATTCCTCCCAGTAAAGGGGCTGAACATACGTATGTATTATGGTTGCCAACTGACAATGAAAAAAAATATGGGAGACTTAATTGAAGTGGAGGGTCTGGGGGTCCTCCCCCAGAAAGTTTTGCATTTCTTAGATGTAATTTCCTGCATTTTAACGCCCTGTGTCCCGTTTCAGCATGATAATGGAGCCCATACTTTTAACTAAAAAAAAAAAAAGATTCTGTAGGCCTATTTGAAGGGGCATGTGGGGGGCCAGAACCTTGCTGTCCAAGGGGAGCCCAGGGGGCCGCATCTGGCCCCAGCACCGCCATTTGTGGCCTTGTTCTATGGTTATAACCAGCGCTGGTGTTAGTGTAGAGCCCTGTTTACTCTTTCATATTCATTCATTCATTCATTCATTCATTCATTCATTCATTCATTCATTCATTAAACCAAGATGTGCTTATACCAGTGGTGCTCAAACTGTGGTACACGTACCACTGGTGGTACTTGGAAGAATACATTTTTTGTGCATTGATTTGAAGCCTGACCAAGTTGTTGCAGTCGAAAATGTCTCTTTGGTCTCACATTTTGTAATAGGCCTATGAACTGTATTAATCTGAACACATAATACAGAATAATACTAGGCAAGCAAGAAATTTAAAAACAAACTTGCACTGAATGTGACCGTAGCTGTTGATGCCGTTATGAACCTCGCCTGTATTGACTGGCAAAAGTGAATATGGAAGGCTTTTGCTGCGATATTCTAATGTTGGTTGTCAAGGTGGCACTCGGAGATCTCAATATTTTCTTGGGTGGTACTTCACACAAAAAGTTTGAGAACCATTGGCTTATACTATTTTATTGTGCCCTCGTGTGACAGAACTCTCGACACAGATTCTGGCGCCATTTTCATTCGAGTCCTTTAAGAGGGTCATACTATGAACACAAACCAGGATTTCCCCCTGCACTTAGGCCTATAGGCCAACTGAAGGCAGCCACCTTTGGCAACAGACCAGACCTTCACTAGGTCTCCTGAAAATATAACTTAATAAAATGTAATTTCTAAAAAAAAATGTGCAAAACATGTCCTATCTATTTCCTGTGAGACTGCATAACATTAAAATGATATCCGGGGCCCTAAGACGGCCTCAAGGGCCGCACCCCTGCTGTACATCGTGGCGCTGGATGGCTGGCATGTTCTGCCCTCTGCTGGCTGTGCATAGAATAGCAGGAAGTAAAGCTGCATCCCTGTTGGTAGAGTAAGCTAGAGGAGAGGAGAGGAGAGAAGGATAGTAAAGTAGAGTAGAGTAGAATAGAGTAACTTTTATTAATCTTTACGGAAATTAACGCCAGTGTACAGTTTAGTTATTGTTATTCTTACTTCAGTGCATGTGCGCCCTCTGCCTCTGTATGCAATGTGTGTGTAATATGCTGTGTGCGTGTCACGTCTGTCCTCAATCTCATATCCTGGACATACTGTACATTCATCATACCTACAGATATCATATACAATACTACATTTACCCATATAGTAGCTTATAAACATACTGTACAAACCCCAACTCCGGTGAAGTTGGGACGTTTGGTAAAATGTGAATAAAATCAAAATGCTATAATTTTCAAAACATTCAATCCATTCATTAGATGGAGAATAGTGAAAAGACAACATATGAAGTGTTAAAACCGAGAAAAAAATTCCTTGGTGGACATATCATTTCTAATTTGATAACTGCAACACGTCTCAAATAAGTTGGGACGGGATCAGTGAAATGTAATAAACATCCAAATAAGATAAAACAACAAAGAAGAACATTTTAAAATGAATTGTACTGATGGACAATAGCAGTGTCCAGGTATAAGACCATCACAGAGAGGCTGAGTCACTCAGAATTAAAGATGCAGAGGGAATAATTACTATAGTTATTACATAGGCCAACATTTTTGAATGTCCTTTGATGTACCATAATTGAGTGTATATAAGACATCTTTTCGTCATTTAAATTATTATGTTCATGACATCATGAAATATATATTGGCTGTAGTCTCACTCTAGCATTCCAAGAATTACTGCTATTGAAAATTGACTATATGAATGCTTCATGTGTGCAAATGGGGGGTTTAACATTCTCCTATGCACCCGAACTCACTTGAAATAGACCCAGAAGACATGGGAAACTGCCCTTTGCTGACAGAAGTCAGCAGAAGTTGCAGAAGTAATAGAGTCTTGCACTTCCTGTGCTACAGTGAAAATGGACCATCCAACTTTTGTTAGTGCTAACTTCAGAAGTCAGCCTCCATGATGGCATGGGGTTGCCGTAGTGCATTGGTTAAGTTGTTCTCACCCATCTGTAGAGTTAAATGCAGTGTTGAATGATATAAATGGGTTTAAACACCATGAAATCTTCAAATCCTGCCACAAAGTAAGGACAAATTGTGTTCTCTCTGCTATGGTTTAACAGTTTAACTCCATCATTAGTAGTGCAGGTGGATATGTCAGAAAAAAGAGGTTTAGGAACATTTCATATAGATTTTTCCAAATTGTGTTTTTTATCAACTACAAACCCCATAGTCTTCAAATCCACCTGTTTCCATTTTTTTCCGAAGTGGAAACGCCCAAAATCCAAGATGGCGGATATGCAGTCAGATTCTAACACAATTGAATGTAATGGAAGGAAACATGTCATATACATTTTTGGAATTGGTGTTTTTTAGCATCTCTTGGACCCCCTGAATACAAAACTACCTGATTCTATTTCCCCCCTTCATTTTAAGAACCAAAATCCAAGATGGCTGACATAACATATAGCAAAAATGACATGTTTGGTGTTTTGAGGTCTCCAAAGTCAGTGTTTTTTTCTTGTATTTTTAATATTCTTGATGTATACAGGACCGTTCAGTCAGTCATTACATGAACTTTTTCAAAAATCATTTAAAATTTATAAAAATTCAACATGACATCTATAAAACGATTGCGTAAGCTTACCTCTCTATATGGCCAGCTGATGTGTCTCATCCCAAATCTGAGCTGGCCCCTTTGATAATTTGTGTTTTATATTTCTAGGACCCCCTCTGAAAACAAAACAATCTGTTTCCAATTTTTAGAAGCAAAATCCAAGATGGTCAACATTGTAGCAAAATATGAACATTTGGTATTTTCAGGTTTATTAAGCTATTGTGTTATTTTGTACGCCTATTGGTAATATTTTGATAGGCACATAACTGTCATTACATTAAATGTTTCGTCTCATAGGAAGAGCATCTGGAATTTGGGGTGACACACTGTAAATCTTGCGCGCGCGAGGCCAAAATCCCCACACAAAGGGCATGTTTTAAAAGGAGCGTGTGCAGGGTAAAAAAATAAATATGAGTTTCTCCTTGTTGTTTTGCCGCTCAAGTTGTCTGGGGCTGATGCAAAACTTCATGCTGGTTCAGTTTGTAATCAGGTAAATTCGCACGATTGTCTGTGCGTTTGCCATGAACATCGACTGTATGACTATGAACTGATGCTCCGATGCAAAGATGCACACCCACGAAATAGGGTTGGATTTAGATTGTAGTTCTCAATTTAAAATAAATTCCCGGAAACTTCAACTGGATAATGAGGGAGGCTCGGTGGTCGGTTAAGATTTTTAAACATTTCGTCATCCCCAGTGTTTATAAATTAGGAACCGAAAATGGCACCGTCAGGAACCGGCATTGAAACGTAGGTTCTGGAACCGGAACCGAAACCGAAAAATTCTGATCGGTACTCAGCCCCATGCGCACATGTCGGCTAGCAATTGGCTAGTTGCAAAAAGTTGGCCTGTTGCCTCCAACTAAACTCTCTAGACTGATCAGAAAGTAAAAGAAAATCCTATTAATTCATTTCATTGAACAACTGTAAAAAAAATAATGGGCAAGAGGACCACCTTCATGATGTGCAGCATCATTGAGGGAGCCAGTTTCTTTTCATTTTTATGTCAATTATTTTCATAAAAGATTCACACTTGTGCCACTTATACGGATCCTCATGATGCCAAAGGTCTCACAAAGGTCAATGTATGATAGTGTGGCAATCAGCAGTCAGCGCACCTGCCAATCTTGCACCTGAAACACAGAGGACAGACCAAGGAACCAGCAGGGAGGACAGCCAAGCCCCCTTGAGTCATGACATATGGTAGTACTTTGGGTTTGGGTTCAAATAACAGAAGGCCTTGGTTCCAAGTCGTGTGAGCCCACTGTCCTCTTCTTCACTACACATGGCTTCAGAATTTGGATGACTTGCTATGAGGCCAACATAGGCATGCCAACTGGATGAGCCACAACAGACCCACAGAGACGTGATCTCAATGGATGCTACTGATGGGTGAAGCATAATATTAGACACCATGGATGAATTATATGAGGGACGTTCAGAGCGTGTGAAGCACATGAGTGGGCTTACCGTAGGGAAGACCATATCAGGGTATGACCCATCACTTTAGTTGAGGATATTCTCTGACTGTCATGCCAGAGAGCCTAGTTCTATGAGCAGAGAGCATGGCAAGATTGTTAGCATTGGAGGAATGCAACATCCCGGATAGAACATATGGTTTCACAGCCTTCAGATAAGCTGAGGCCGACCTTGAAGCAACTTTGTAGCCCTTTGCCTCGATATAGGCAGCCAATCCAGTGAATGTGCATATTACTGTACAGGTAGCACTGCATAATAGGTAGGCCTACTGTACATGAAGTGACTCATAGCAATTGTTGTTGGAACAATAATTTGGACCAGCATGGAATCCTCTGTGCTCGAATTCACAAATGAATGGCGTCAGAGTAGAGTAGAGTATCATTTATTGATTTATAGACCTGAAAGCAACATTAATGTTGATTTTGCTAAACAAAATCTCTTCCATCTTGGATTTTGTAATGGGCTTAGTTTATGTAATGGCTGACTTCACATTCATGTAACAAATATTACCAAAACAAGTCAACAATAGCTTTATAGACTTCAAAATATTAAATATGCCAATTTCGCCATAAATTATGTCAGCCATCTTGGATTTTGCCACAAAAAATGAAGGAAAATAATTTGTTTTCTATTCAATGTTGCCCTGGAATTATAAAACAGTTCAATTGAACCTTAAAACGGCATTAATGGTGAAATTTCTACACACAATGGCAGCCATCTTGAATTTGCCACTAAATGTTCACGAAAAAAATGGAAACAGGTGGATTTGTATTGGGGGGGGGTCCTAGAAGTAAAAAAAACACCAAATGGAAAAATCTATATGAAATGTTCCAAAACTTACATATCAACCTATACTATAGGACCAGCAGGTGATAAAATGGCGGGCATTTGGTCAAGATCTGTCACACTGTAAGCACTACAGAAAGGAAAACATTGCAAAACATGACAAGGAATACACCCATTTAAGCTGGTGAAATCATGTCAAAGATAGGAATTAACACTGTTTTTTATATAAAATCATCTTATCAGTTAATGTATTTAACTGTTACGTGTTATCTTTTGTTTTGTTTTTAGTCTTCCTTGACATTTGCTGCCTTTGATTGTCCCCGTCCCAACTCTTTTGAGACGTGTTGTTTTTACATATTCATGAATATCCCTCAAAACTAGAGATGCACCGGATCCTGATTTTTAGGATCCTGTCAGATACCGGATCCAATGCTTAAGATCCTGCCGGATCCAGAACCGGATACCGGATCCTACGAAAGGGTTGAAACACATAGCCTACTCGCACACGTGGGCCCTTTTTATTACGTTGGCTCAAACAATTTTTTAGACTCATTGGCTTACTGCCACACTGCCTGCACTGGCCGCTTCCAAGGGGCATTCACTCCATGCAGCAATTGGCGTTGTGAAAGACTGACTGAAAAACCTAGAAATGCACCAGATCCTAATTTTTAGGTAACTGCCGGATACCGGATCCACTGCGTAGCCCCTTAATGCGCGCCGTACCTCCTGAGGCACGCTGTAATAGACATTGAAATGTAACTACCAGAGCACTACAATACTATGACACAACACAGGCCCTTTAGTAATGCACCACGACTTGGTCATTACCATACTGGTAACAATGAATTTATAAAGCCGCGCCTTAAGGGGTTAAGATCCTGCCGGAATCCTGTGAAAAACCCTATTATCCTGTCGGAGTTGGGGTTTGTATACCGGTATCAGATTACCCCATCCAATCCATTACTAGTCTCTCCCCTCCCCCACTCTAAATGACAGCCCTTCTCTTCAGACACCGCCTCAACTATTTTCCTCCTTCTCTCCCGTTAATATTGAAACTGTCTGTGATCTTGCCACGAAGGCCAGGCCTACCACCTGTCTCCTGGACCCTATGCCCTCCTCTCTTGTCAAGGCCTGTCTACCAGTTCTCAGTCCCCTCCAACATGATTAACACCTCTCTCCTGACAGGCATAGTTCCAAACTCCCTAAAGATTGCAGCCATCACGCCTGTCCTCAAAAAAACTGGAGCTGCAGCGGATGATTTTAAAAACTACCGTCCCATCTCAAACCTTCCCTTCATCTCCAAGCTGCTAGAGCGTACTGTGGCCTTACAGCTTCAAGAACACATGACATAATTTAGCCTATGGGAGGAACTGCAGTCTGGGTTCAGGGCTAAGCATAGCACTGAAACTGCACTAATCAAGGTCGTAAACGACCTTTTGTTAGCTGCGGATTCAGGCCATTTCAGTATCCTCCTGCTACTTGATTTAACAGCTGCTTTTGACACAGTCTGCCACAACGTCCTTCTCACAAGGCTGGAAACCCTATTGGGCATCACTGGTACTGCACTCTCCTGGTTCAGGTCCTATCTAACTGGAAGAGAGCAGTTTGTCTCTATTGGTGATTTCCGGTCTCCAAATTCAGTCCTCACACATGGTGTTCCTCAAGGCCCAGTTCTAGGCCCCCTACTCTTCATCATTTATATTCTTCCCCTTGGTAACATTCTCCGAAAACATGGCCTAAATTTTCATTGTTATGCAGATGACACCCAAATTTACATTCACACCAAACCCTCCCATCCACTCCCCCTCGCTAACTTAACAACCTGCCTAAATGAAATTAGTAATTGGATGACCCAAAATTTTCTTAAACTTAATCAAAACAAAACCGAAGCCATCATCATCGCCACTCCATCATTACTTAAAAAGATAAACCTTTCTCAGTTCTCTATCCCTGATTATTTTACCTCCACTTCCTCTGAAGTAAGAAATCTGGGCGTCATCATCGACTCTTCGCTCTCCTTTGAATCCCATATTAAACAACTCACCAAAACTGCGTTTTTCCACCTTAAAACCATCTCCAGACTCCGCCCTTCTCTTACTCCTATGTCACCTAGGTTTTTCTTTGAATTGTCTTGAGTTTGTCAGTGACCAGACAAGTTTGCAGGTGTAGTGGAGAATAGTGAGCAGACAAAACAACTGTTTCTTGTGAAGTTACATACATTTATTATTATTTCAAATTCGAAACACTGATACTTAAAATGTCTTAAAATGGCAGTCCATGCAACAAGTCAACAACAAAGTCCATAATCAGCAAAGCCCTACCACCAGAGCGCAGCAGCGAAAGTAGAGCCCACCCAGCAAGCGAGCAAGCGAGCGAGCAGTCGGCGGTAGCGAGAAGCAGCAAGCGGAGCAGGAAGCGACAGCGAGAGGTAAGCAGCGAGAAGTCAGCAGCAGCAAGAGGTAGCAGTCAGCGTAAACAGCAAGCGAAACAGAAAGCGGAAGCAGCACAGCGATCACAGCCGGTAGCAGCTAGCTTAGCAGAGCATGCTCCGGTTACCGTCCCTTCAGATGGCGGCTCCTCCTCCGGGCGTCGAGCTGGCTGGGACGATGCCTCCGAGGGGGGAGAGAGAGAGAGAGAGAGGATCTCAGCAGAGAGCATCTTCTGGTACAGCCAACAGAAAGCAAGCACGCAAGCTATGCAAGAGGCGTACTTACTTCAGCTGGGTGTAGCTGAACTACAACCCAGAACTTGAATTGAGAACGGTGTTCTCCGAGTGGGGACCACAACCAGATACCGTTGCTCTCCGGTCGCTCTGCGGTGCCGTCTGCAATGCCGTCTTCCCTCTGGCTCGTCGCGCCCCCTCATCCCGCTGAGACACCTGTTAAAAAGGGGCAGACACGCCTACCTCCACCTGCTGCCCATTCAGTCCAGCCAACCGTCAGTCAATTATGGAGTATGGCTTAGGCATTGTCCGATCCTGGCAATTAGTACACACCACAAACAAATTACACGGCAAACGTTAATAAACACTGCAAACAAATGGAGGAATCGCAGCCATGCCAGTTCATTGTCCAATGCTCGTCAATGTCTCAGGAAGCGGCTGAGAGTTGCGTCACAAAAACAAAAGGTTATCACAACAAACAGAACTCATGGTAATGCACTGCAAACGTAAACAAAAGGATAACACATGCAACTTAAGAACAACACACCACACCTTAATGAAGTACTACAAAATGCTAAATAAAATACATGCAACATAACAGCACACCACATCTTAATGAAGCACTACAAAAATGCACACTGTGACACCCCCCCAGGCTTTAACCTTGGCAGTCCCTGACAAGCAATGGAAAGTCATGGAGTAGAACTCACGGACTATAGCGCTCTGGTGGGCGGCCCGAATTCTCCCTGGCAGTCCGGCGGGCCGTTTGGGGCTCCTGATCCACAGGTACATCAGGGGCAGGTACCCAGAACCCATAAATGGGCGGATCTGGTTGTTCACTTTCTGATACAGCAGGTTTGTCTACACATACAGGGTTATCGTCAACAACAGTTAGACAAGGCTTCAAGGAATTTCTATGTAGAGTTTTTTCCTTCCCACCCTTCTTTGATCTACTCTTGCAAATCAACCCAGTGTTACCCACATGCTCTATGATAACATACGGTTCAGGGTTCCATTTGCCTCCGAGCTTTCCATGTTCATGCCTATGGTTCTGGCGCCAGACTCTCTCGCCGATCAACAGGGGGGTTGCTTTTGCTTGTTGGTCATAGCGCAGTTTCTGTTGTGCCGCTGTGAGGGTAGCGCTCTGTTTGGCCAACTGATAGGCATAGGACAGTCTCTGGTGGTGGTTCGCAACCCAGTCCCCCCAATCGTACCTTTGTTGTTGTTGGTGTACTCCCAAGGAGGCATCCACTGGCAGGCGGAGGTGTCGCCCGAACATTAGATAGGCAGGGGCGAATCCAGTTGATCCATGTGGAGTGTTGTTGTAGACCTGGAGCAGTTCCGGCAGGTGCTGGTGCCAACGGCTCTGTTTCTCTTCAGTCAAGGTGCGTAGCATTTTCAGGAGGGTTTGATTCATCCTCTCCACCATACCATTCCCCGCCGGGTGGTAGGGTGTAGTCCTACTTTTGGAGACAGAATAGAGTTCACACAGTTGGTACATGACAGCAGATTCAAAGTTAGGCCCTTGGTCTGAATGCAGTCTCATGGGGCAGCCAAAGGGCATTATCACAGATGACCATAAAGCTCGTGCTGTCGTCACTGCTGTCTGATCACGAGTGGGTACGGCCCAGGCATAACGGGTAAAGAGGTCGGTCATGACTAAGATGTTAGGGTATGGGTCTTGGGGCCGGCCGAGTGACAAAAAGTCCATGGCCACTATCTCTAGGGGGAAAGAGACGCTAATCGGGTGGAGAGGGGCCTTTGCAGTCGCTTTGTCTTTAAGGCTACAGGTCATACAGTTTTGCTGCATTTCACGTACCTCTGACTCCATGTTGACCCAGAAGAAGTTTCTCTGCATACTGGCAACCGTTCTTTCCACTCCTGCATGTCCAGCAGCCTCATGATATTTCTTCCACACTTCTTTCTTCTGGGCTGCAGGGCAGACAATCTGGAATACGCAGTCACGAGTCTTTGGGTGGGTGAGCTGGCGGCAGAGGACTCCATCGCGCATGCTCAGACGCTCAGCTTGGTTTAGCAGGCGTTTGACTGCANCAGGGAGGCCCTTCCACTCAGCCGACCTTGGCCTGGTCCTGGATGTCACATACCTAGCTATGGTACGGAGGTCAGCATCCGCTTGTTGGTCGGTTTTCCAGTCACTGCTTATCTGGTTAACTGTGGCGTCCGTGGTCGGGGGGAGCGTGGCAGATAGCATACAGACTCGAGCTAGAGGGGCGCATGTGGATGGTACTGAAACTCTAGACAAGCTGTCTGCGTTGTCGTTCTCTCGGCCAGACCGGTACTTCACCTCAAAGTCGTAGGAGGCGAGCTGCGCAACCCACCGCTGTTCTGTTGCTCCGAGTCTGGCTGTCTGCAAATGTGCCACAGGGTTATTATCGGTGAAAACTATACATTTGGAGCCCATAAGATAGTCTCTGAATTTCTCAGTGATGGCCCATTTTAAGGCCAATAGTTCCAATTTGAATGAACTATAGTTTGCATCGTTCCGCTCTGTGGGGTGTAGGCTGCGGCTTGCGTAGGCCACGACACGCTCCACACCGTCCTGCACCTGAGCCAACACAGCGCCCAGTCCTTGGTTGCTGGCATCAGTGTAAAGTCTGAACGGGAGCGTGAAGTCAGCATACGCAAGTACTGGTGCCTCGACCAGAACAGTCTTCAATTTTTGAAAGGCATTTTGGCACTCATCAGTCCAAATGATCTGCCGTGACCCTGCCTTTTTGTCTGTCGCAACGCCAGTGAGTAGTGCATTGAGTGGGCGTGCAATCTTTGCGAATCCAGCCACAAAGCGTCTATAATAGCCTGCTAGGCCAAGGAAGGCTCGGATGTCTTTGATGGTGGTGGGTACTGGCCAGTTTTGCACGGCCTCAATCTTGGCGGGGTCAGGTTTTACCCCATGGCGGGTGACAATGTGGCCTAGGAAGCCTACCTCGGGCTGCAGGAAGGAGCATTTATCCACCCGCAATTTCAGACCATGTTTCCAGAGGCGGTGGAAGACTGCATTGAGGTGCTTAAGGTGGTCTGTGAAATTGGCAGAGTAAATTATGATATCGTCAAGGTAAACTAATACTGATTCCACTGTCAAGCCACTCAAGCAGCGCTGCATTAATCGCTGAAAAGTGGCAGGCGCATTACATAAGCCGAACGGCATACGGTTGAATTCATAGAGGCCAAGGGGCGTAGCAAAGGCAGTCTTTTTCGATCAGCAGGATGGACCTCGACCTGCCAATATCCACTGGCAAGGTCTAGCGTGGAGAACCATTCAGCTTTGGCTAGTGAGGTCAGGGTCTCCTCGATTCTGGGCAAGGGAAAAGCATCTTTGTGCGTGACAGCGTTTAACTTGCGAAAGTCTACACAAAAGCGCCATTCGCCACTCTTTTTACGCACCATCACTATTGGGGCAGCCCATGGGCTTGAGCTCTCACGAATGATGTCTTTCTCCAACATATCTGCCAACAGGGACCGCATTTCTTTATACATTGTAGGGGGTAAGGGCCGAAATCGTTGCCTAATTGGTGCTGCCTCACCAGTTGGAATTTGGTGTTGTACAATGTCAGTCCGCCCGAAATCTTCATCCCCCTTTGCAAAGATCCCACCCCACTTAGCCAGCAAGGTCTGGAGCTCACCTTTCTGTTGAGTGGTGAGATCCTCCCGGTCTGCACAAGGGTCTGGGGAAGGCATGGGCAGGTCGCTATCCGTTGCATCCACCACTCCTACCTCCACAACTCCTTCCTGATGGGTGGCGAGAGACAAGTCACGCTGTCCATGGATCTCCGTTTCCTCCATCCGGAACAACTGTCCCAACTTCTGGTAGCGCCCTAAAGACACTTCGAATAGGTTAACATTACACAGACGTATGGGGAAACGGCCATTTGTCACTTGCACTATGGCTCGGGCAACTCCAAAAGAATGGGACTCAGGCAGGCCTTCCACTAGGCCACAGTAGGGGGCACCATTTGGGTTACCTCGAGCACGTGCCCATACAACGATCTCACTTCGTGCTGGTAGCCGGATTCCACCTCTGGCGGCAGGCCAGACATGCCCCATCAAGGCACCATGTTGTGTGGCAGCAGCCCGTTGGCAGGCGGTGAAGGCGTTGTTCCAGACTTCGCGGGTTTGACGGTCCTGGTGCATGTGGGTAGGGGGCCGGCCTGTTTTCTGAAAGATAGCACTCCAACAAGCAGAGATTACATTCATGCCAATAATGAGAGGGTTGGTAAGTCCTTCTGTTTTCACAACTACAAGTCCACGCTTTGGTATTTGGACGCCTTCTACATCAAAATCCATTGTTGCATATCCTATGTACGGGATGTTAAGACCATTTGCAGCTTTGAGTGTAAGGAAGGTGGGCTCTGATTCTAGGCCGACATGAGTGGAAAAATGTTGGTTAAATAACTGTTCTTGCATTAGGGTGACTTGAGAACCAGTATCCAGCAGACCTCTCATTTTGACGCCATTTATTACAACATCAATGCTTGGACACTGGCCCACAAATGCAACATCGGTCCTAGTTTTCTCCATTTCCCTTGTGAGCCCTGCTGCTTGGACCTTAGCAGCAGGGTTTACTCGTTTAAAGGCTGCTGGGACACTGAGCGACTCCGGCAATGGCGGCCAATATGTCCTGCCTGGCCGCAGCGATGGCAAATGGGCCTACCTTGCTCATCCCAATTAAAGGAAGGCTGGGAATGGGATTGGGCTCTCCTTCTTCCAAATTGTGGCCTACCTCCCCGCAAGTCTGGTCTAAACTGTGTTTGGGCCGGTGCAGGTGCGGGTTGACGTTCTTGCCACAACTCTTGGGTCATCTCTCTTAGCTGGGTTTTGAGGTCCACCAGAATCTCCTCCTTCATGGTCCGTTTCCAATCTTCTTCCTGTGGACGGAACTGGGTAGCATCTGACTCACCGATCAGTGCACATGCAGCTCCACCAGTTTCTGTCTGTTGGTGTTCCTCCTCCAGCTTTAGGGCTTCCTCGAGAACACTTGCAAACGATTCCTCTGTGTTCCTGCGGACATAAGTCTTTAATGTACCAGAAAGGCTACCTTCACGCAGGCCAAGAAGCAGTTGGTCACGCAGCTGAGTCCGATGGGGCCTCGTCCTCATTTCTTCTCTCAATCCGGCGGTGCAGCTCTCGTAGTCGTAGGGCAAAGGTCCTCAGAGTCTCGTTTGTCTGCTGCCTACAACTAAAAAAACTTGGACCGCAACACAGAGAGAGGTACCTGATCCCCATAAACATTAGAAAGTACTGCAAACATCTTTGAAGCCTTGTCCCTTTCAGTTTCAGGCAAAACCAAAATTTCCCATTTGGCCTCCCCCTCTAAAGCCCCCAACACAAGACTAACAGCTTGGTTGTCATTATATGCAGCAGCTGTGATTAAACCTGCAATTTGTTGCTTCCATTCAGGATATTTACAACCTAGAGGAGTACCATCAAATTTTGGAACCCAAGGGGCCCCACCGAAAACGGGCATCATCATTGTGCTACCGAAAAGACAGAAAACAAAAATACTTTTTTTTTTTTTTTTTTTTTTTTTTAAACCCTTAAAAATGTTTTGTTTGTTGCCACTCACTACTGTCCACACACCCTGCTCGCCAGCGCCAAATTATGTCACCTAGGTTTTTCTTTGAATTGTCTTGAGTTTGTCAGTGACCAGACAAGTTTGCAGGTGTAGTGGAGAATAGTGAGCAGACAAAACAACTGTTTCTTGTGAAGTTACATACATTTATTATTATTTCAAATTCGAAACACTGATACTTAAAATGTCTTAAAATGGCAGTCCATGCAACAAGTCAACAACAAAGTCCATAATCAGCAAAGCCCTACCACCAGAGCGCAGCAGCGAAAGTAGAGCCCACCCAGCAAGCGAGCAAGCGAGCGAGCAGTCGGCGGTAGCGAGAAGCAGCAAGCGGAGCAGGAAGCGACAGCGAGAGGTAAGCAGCGAGAAGTCAGCAGCAGCAAGAGGTAGCAGTCAGCGTAAGCAGCAAGCGGAGCAGAAAGCAGAAGCAGCACATCGATCACAGCCCGTAGCAGTTAGCTTAGCAGAGCATGCTAGGGTTACCGTCCCTTCAGATGGTGGCTCCTCCTCCGTGCGTCGAGCTGGCTGGGAGGATGCCTCCGAGGGGGGAGAGAGAGAGAGAGAGAGGATCTCAGCAGAGAGCAGCTTCTGGTACAGCCAACAGAAAGTAAGCACGCAAGCTATGCAAGAGGCGTACTTACTTCAGCTGGGTGTAGCTGAACTACAACCCAGAACTTGAATTGAGAGCGGTGTTCTCCGAGTGGGGACCACAACCAGATACCGTTGCTCTCCGGTCGCTCTGCGGTGCCGTCTGCAATGCCGTCTTCCCTCTGGCTCGTCGCGCGCCATCATCCCGCTGAGACACCTGTTAAAAAGGGGCAGACACGCCTACCTCCACCTGCTGCCCATTCAGTCCAGCCAACCGTCAGTCAATTATGGAGTATGGCTTAGGCATTGTCCGATCCTGGTAATTAGTACACACCACAAACAAATTACACGGCAAACGTTAATAAACACTGCAAACAAATGGAGGAATCGCAGCCATGCCAGTTCATTGTCCAATGCTCGTCAATGTCTCAGGAAGCGGCTGAGAGTTGCGTCACAAAAACAAAAGGTTATCACAACAAACAGAACTCATGGTAATGCACTGCAAACGTAAACAAAAGGATAACACATGCAACTTAAGAACAACACACCACACCTTAATGAAGTACTACAAAATGCTAAATAAAATACATGCAACATAACAGCACACCACATCTTAATGAAGCACTACAAAAATGCACACCGTGACACCTACCTCTGCTGAGACCCTCATCCACGCTTTCGTAACCTCCAGATTAGATTATTGCAATGCCCTACTCACTGGTCTCCCTACTAAATTGATTAACCGTCTACAATACATTCAGAACTCAGCAGCTAGATTACTCACACACACCAGACCCTGGCATCACATTACCCCTATCCTCTATCAATTACACTGGCTTCCTATCCATTCACGTATCCATTTCAAAATTCTCCTCCTTGTATACAAGGCCCAGCACAATCTTGCACCCTCCTACATCACAAGTCTCCTCACCCCATACAATCCTACCCGCACACTACGCTCCACTGACTCACTCCTCCTTACAGTTCCCTCCACACACCTGCGCACCATGGGCGACAGGGCATTTAGTGTTGTTGGCCCCAAACTTTGGAATTCACTCCCACTGTCACTTCGTCAGTGTTCTACACTATTTACTTTTAAATCCAAGCTGAAGACACACCTTTTCATTTCTGCTTTTTCCACTTCATTGACAGGCACTTCCACTTTATTTTAATCATCAGTTTATTTTTTAATCATTTTTATTATTTTTCCCCTCATTTTATTTTATTTTCAAATGCATTCTACTTATTTTTCTTACTTGAAAACATTTATCTTTATTGTACTTTTATTTCTATTTTATTTTTGCATTTTAATTACTCTCCTATTGTTAATTCACTGAATTAAAAATGAAATTTATTATTATTATTATTACAAAAACCCAATATTGGGCCCCTTTTCTAACTGGGCAACTGTGTGTGTGTGTGTGTGTGTGTGTGTGTGTGTGTGTGTGTGTGTGTGTGTGTGTGTGTGTGTGTGTGTGTGTGTGTGTGTGTGTGTGTGTGTGTGTGTGTGTGTGTGTGTGTGTGTGTGTGTGTGTGTGTGTGTGTGTGTG
>NC_085864.1:13212607-13217607 GCF_034702125.1 Engraulis encrasicolus | reverse complement strand
CACACACACCATCCCATGGCAGTTCCAATCCATTGCCACAGTAGACCAAGAAGAGAAACACAAGAGTGAAGCACAAGAGAACACCAACACACCAACACCCAAAGCCCCCCCCCCCTCCTCCACACACACACACACACACGCCATCCGATTGCAGCTGGCCTCTCTGGCATGCGCCAGAGGCGCGCGCCACACCTCCGCACTGCACGCGAGTCAACTATTGTGCTCAGTTCAGACCTCCAGACTCGCTTCTCCGGTTCCTGATGCCCTGGTGAATGGTCTTGGTCTCGGCCTCCGCCAACCGGCAGTAACCTCGCGCCCTTGCCTTGTGACATCACGTACAGGCCCCCGACCCGAGCACGCGCCACCTCAGGGGGTCCAATGACCGAGAGGACAGGAGCGCGCGGTCACGCTCTCTTCCCGCCCACACTCCCACTCGCGCGTCTGTGATACCATCGTGACGACGAGAAGCCGGCGACTTCCGAGGAGCCAATGTCAGCACTAGAGCTTTCGGGTGTAGCGCGAAACAAATAAGACCACAACGCATCCACGGCGAGCAGCGCTTGTCGACCGGAAGCACCAACAGGTCGCCAGGTGACGGAACACGAGAGCCAGCCACTGTCCCCGACCCACAGGTGAGCCTTCAGGTGTGATATGAGAAGGAGCTTTTACAGGTGAAGCCGGCAGCGATTCTGAGATGCCCGCTTTCATTTTGGTTATCTTTTTGGATATGCCTAACTTCTCCTGCGCACGTGCGCATCTGACACCAAAACACACCTAGTCCAAACAGCACAGCACCGTCGCCGTCTTTTGTCTCATCACTTCCGCTGTTGAAAGTGTGAGTCGAGAGTTAGCTTGCTGTGGGCTTATCGATTCTGTTGTTATGATGTTGCACTATTAATTCTAGGCATAGATAGACAGGCACTTCATCGTCACATAGTGCGCACGCTCATCATGTCACGGTAGCTGTTTTGGCCCGTGATGGGGGTTGCCCTTGGAAACGGCAATTTCATTACAGCCGCGCGCCCTAAGGAACGCAGTACACAGAGGTTGGATTATGCTCAGCTGTGTGTGTGTGTGTGTGTGTGTGTGTGTGTGTGTGTGTGTGTGTGTGTGTGTGTGTGTGTGTGTGTGTGTGTGTGCTTACCCTATGGTTATAGACAGTGAAGTTGTCGTAGAGCATGATGATAGAGAGAGAGAGAGAGAGAGAGAGAGAGAGAGAGAGAGAGAGAGAGAGAGATACATTGGCGTCATTCCAGTCATACTTTACGTATGGAGTAAAGAGTATATGTAACATGATTGTCTACTGATTGGAAGAGAGAGAGATGGGGGGTGTGGAGTGAGAAGGAGTGAGAGAGAGTATCTAATACCAGAGACTGTGTTGTTTTGAGGAAGTGAGCTACATGTTCTCGCCTCAAGGAGAGTGGAGCAGCTGATTGCAGTTAGCACTAACCTGCTACAGAAGACTCCTCTCTCTCTCTCTCTCTCTCTCTCTCTCTCTCTCTCTCTCTCTCTCTCTCTCTCTCTCTCTCTCTCTCTCTCTCTCTCTCTCTCTATGATGTTGCCTGGTTCACATCAGACCATAATCTCAAGTGAGACGTGGTCTGGAGACCGCCTACTGAATTTCTCGTTGGGGAGTTGTGGTTTACAATTAATTGGCTATTATAAATGTAGGCCTATCATTTGGTGTAGCCTATATACGTAGCCCCATAGTGAATCGTGTCAGTTGTATTCAAACAAACTGCAAGCTTCTATTTGTCGTGTAATACGCATCATCATCTTTCCAGCCCTCCTGGCTCTCGGATTGGCTCCCTACCTCTGGCTAATGCTTTGCGGTGAGCATCCATGCTGTCAGTCAGATCGGAATGACTGTGCAAAGCAACATAGGATTTCCCAGCCAAGATCTGCTGTGGTTCACCTCCCCTGGCATGGTCTTCAACCCAGTTTCTCACCCAATGCATCAATACATAACTCCAATGACCCTGCATAAATATATGAATGACGTCAAAGGAATATTGATACCCGGGCCTTATTATATGACGCCAAAGTTTCACCTTTCGCCAAGCATTCATTATTTTTTTATTGCGTCACATGCAAGCCGCATTTGGCCAGGTGGCCTACAGTAGACCTAAACTGCTTTTCACAGTGGACCTGATTTCCAATGGACCACAGTGTGACTCAAAGTTGGCATCAGGTCAGAATATTACCTAACCAATAAGAAGCCAGGGAGAGTGTTTTGGAACATTACCTAACCAATAAGCAGCCAACGAGAGTGTTTTGGAATATTACCTAACCAATAAGCAGCCAGGGAGAGTGTTTTGGAATATTATCCCAACTGAATAGGCCTATAATGATGATGACGAGTGTGCTGTGTTTGAACTGAGAGAGCCAGTTACACACACACACACACACACACACACACACACACACACACACACACACACACACACACACACACACACACACACACACACACACACACACACACCTGTACATGACTTGTCAGACAAAGACAGCCACATGGGTAAAGCAAAACAGTCATTGACACAGTTTAGACAATTTGAGTGACATACAGATGATGTCACCATGACGATGACGTAAACATCTGCGTTATGTTGTTGTTGAGTAACTGTCAACGATTGTTGGGTAAGAGCTGTCCAATCATTTCAAACCATAACTGAGTGCAAACTTCCTGCTTCCTGCAATCACATTAGATCACACAACCTCCAGACCATGAATACGAAATGAAATGGTAGTACTATGGGATGGTCAGGACCAGGCTAGTAAATCACAGCCTCCATGACAATATGATTCCATATTGAACCGATTTGATTATTTTCGATGCTTAATAATGCCCCACAATACGATACGATTCGATTCAATTTAAGCTTTTTGTATATTACAGTTCCACTTCTATTATGTTATGAAGCTAGGGCACAGGACAGGGGCCAGCGATTCTATTATTTTCGATACTGGGTCATTTCACGTGAAATCAGACACTTTGGGACCCGACCGACACGGATTTCAATCATACTTGCTGTGCCTGTTTAGTAGCAAGGTAGCACCCCAGAACTGCATTTGTGTGAATCTGACACCAATATTAAGGGAGACTAGCGAAGGTTTACATATGAGGGTAGGACACTATGCATTCAGCCTTGATTATATCAGTCAGTGTAAATCACAAAAATATGTCCGTGATGTTATTTGAAAGCTCTTTTCTGGCTCTACAAATTACAATTATCATAAATTGAAAAATTAGAAATTGAATATCAAAAAAACGTATATTTTAAAATGGCCCGTTCCTTCTCTAAACATAGCGTACAATGTCATGAACAACACCTGAAATGCTGGTGTTTGGTTCTTTATTCATTTCAGAGACAATGGGACTCAAAAATATGGCATCATACAAATCACCTAGTAATAATATGGTGATACCATAGTAATATCACATGACAGCATGTCTATCGGATATGTGAAGGATGGAGATGGTCCATGAGGATGCAGGAAGTTCAGTTTCACCTCTCCAGTGCTCGGCATACATTCCTCAACCCATGCTAGCCACTAGTTGCCATCATATACAGCTACAACATACCCTTTGATGCTTGAACATTTTAAAAAATCCTTTACTGAGCTTATTCTTTCCTTCTCTGAATGCTTAAAATGGTCTCGCTTCCACTGTGTCCATTGACAATGGGCAGAAGCCGTGTAGTTTTTGAGTACCTTGAATAGGGACCGACGAGGGTGCAGGGCCCACTGGGAAAATGCCCGATATGCCAGATGGCCAGTCCAGCCCTGTCCCTGACACTACTCTATTACTACTTCATTACAACTCATTTCAACCTTTATGTCCCATTATCTCTGAAATGAATAAAGAACCAAACACCCCATTTTCAGGTGTTGTTTATGACCTTACAGGCTATGTTTAGACAAGAAAGCAGCCATTTTAAAATATAAGGTTTTTTATATTCAATTTTAAATGTTTCAATGTATCATAATTCATATTCTGAAGGTTGTTGTATTTCATGCTGTGTGTGTAATTTGTAGATCCTTTTGTGACTTAGATCCTTTTGTGACTTACTGATATAATCAAGGCTGAATGCATAGTCTCCTACCCTCACGCATAAACCTTTGCTAGTCTGTTTCTCCCTTAATATTGGTGTCAGATTCACACAAATGCAGTTCTGGGGTGCTACCTTGCTTCTAAACAGGCACAGCAAGTATGATTGAAATCCGTGTCGGTCGGGCTCAAAGTGTCTGATTTTACGTGAAATGACCCTACCTACGAATGCCCCACGATATGCCCCACTTCAATCGTCGGCTGATGATCGATGCATCGATACATATCGATTATTATTTACACACCATACCATTATAAGCTACTTCATGTTCATTAATTCTGTATAAAAACACACATATGTGTATCTGCTATTGCTCTGTTCAGCTCAGGAACCACACACCCTAGTTTAGTAAACCTTGCTTTTCACAGTGACATACAGGACAGCCCCATACTGCAGTAGTGCTATGGAATGCATACTGCACACCGCTCCATCGGTGGAATGCTGTAATACAGCTTTTACTACAACAATACCAGAGAGAGTAGAGAGAGAGAGAGGTTCCATTGGCCCATTGTTTCCGGGTTCTATTATTGGGGGGGGAAATCCCCCTTTAGGCAGACCTAGGCAGACCTGAGGACTGTTCTATTCTATGCTAGGAGCATTATGACACGCCCCTTTAGGCAGACCGGAACCTGGTCATGTTAGGTGCCCATAGAAACCTAATATGTTGGCATATCTCTATACTTAAAGAATCTCTGACAATACTACACTACTATGACATTGCACAGTGTGCTTTAGTAATACATTACGACTTGGTCATTGCCATTATGGTAACAACAGTGACTGATTACAGGCAGTAGAGTCCCCATTGAGAAACATTAGATTGAACAATGACATTCGTGACAATGAGTCACACCGGGTCGATTTTGATATGACATACACACAGGG
>NC_085864.1:13205107-13207607 GCF_034702125.1 Engraulis encrasicolus | reverse complement strand
CACACACACGCAGGCATACACACACACACACAGACACGCACGCACACACACACACACACACACACACACACACACACACACACACACACACACACACACACACACACACACACACACACACACACACACACACACATGCGCAGGCATACACACAAACACAGGCATGGACACGCATGCATACACACCTAGAGGTCTTCAAGAAGGTAGTGTGCGGATACACACCAGGGCTTGACATTAACTTTTTTGCTTGCCGGCCACTGTGGCTAGTAGTTTTCCCGAGCCACTAGCCATCCCACAGTTCCACTAGCCACAAATTGTTTTTTTTTTCCTTGGCATGATGCTGTACATTTAACCTCAGAAGATGAGGTGCTAAAGCAGGAAGATGATGGCTTTCTGCAATGAAATGAACTGAGTATCTGAGCTTTTTCTTGAACTTAAATACAAACAATGGATACACAAGGGGCAAAGTGCAGAGTATAGCCACATTGGCTAGTGACACTGAAATTGTTACCAGCCACAGCCATGTTTTACCAGCATTTGGCCGGTTGGCAGGTGTCAGTGTCAAGCCCTGATACACACACACACACACACACACACACACACACACACACACACACACACACACACACACACACACACACACACACACACACACACACACACACACACACACACCTACTTCAAGGTCTTCAAGTAGGTAACACACACAAACACACATGCACAATGCACGCACGCACACACACACTTACATCACATCTAGAGAGAGAGAGTGTCTATGTGTGTGTGCTAACGAAGGAGGACGAGGAAGGTAGAACACTTACACATGAGAGACCACGTCTCACTTGAGATTATGGTCTGATGTGAACCAGGCAACATCATAGAGAGAGAGAGAGAGAGAGAGAGATAGAGAGAGAGAGAGAGAGAGAGAGAGAGAGAGAGAGAGAGAGAGAGAGAGAGAGAGAGAGAGAGAGAGAGAGAGAGAGAGAGAGAGAGAGAGAGAGAGAGAGAGAGAGAGAGAGAGAAAGAGAGAGAGACCCGTTTGTCAATCAGCTCCATGTCAAATGTGAAATGTGAGCATGCGGTAGCAGTGGCTGGCCACTGAGGGGCAGTAATGAACCACCACACACTGAACCCTTATTATACGAGTAGCTCTGCATCTGCACACAGTGGCTTCTTTCCATTATCCAAACTCCCGTCTGCCCTTGCGCTTTTGGCCTTGCACAGAAGTTTAGCTAAATATGTCGCAAAAGTGCAATTCAAATGTAATTTCCTCATTTGCAATCGCGATGTTGAAGGGGGAAAAGTCCTCCAAAAGTTGTTGTGGCTAGGCTGACAGCGGGAAATTTCAATGTTTTCTCTACGGAGGCGGGGCTTCATGTGAAATGTGAGGCTTCAAGCGCAGATCTAGGGTGGGAGTTTGGATAATGGAATGAGCCCAGTCATGTTTGTCTGCATAGTGATCATTGTGTATGTGTGTGACATCTGCATGCAAGGACGGATTACTGCATGGGCCTATCGGGCCCAGGCCCAGGGGCCCATGAGCCAAATGGGCCCCGATGCTCAAGTCTGCATGCTGCAAAAGGAGCCCACTTCATTATTGGGCTATATTTGTGTTTTCATACCGTGTTAAAATTGCCTGTTTAACTACCATATTTTCACATTTTCCGCGGGTGAGAACCTCCCAGCATCCAACAAGGGTCTTTAACTTACACTAAACCCCCAAATATTTTTGAACAGGGGTGTCAAACAAAAGGCCCTGGGGCTGGATGTGGTTCACCAAATGGTTTAATCCGGCCCCAGAGAACAAAAAAAACTAAGAATGTTAGAATGGAGAACGGAGCAAATATGAAGTCCATTACAAAGTTGCTGCAGGTGCCTCATATTTCAATGCTTGAGACTGAATTGGCCTTTTTTGCTCACCATTGACAGTCAATGCTTCGTATGTGGGTGGGAGACGTGACGCCTTGTTTTTTCGTAACATTGGTTAAAAACCTACAAAACTGTTATTTTCCTTTAAAAAACAAATGTCAATGAAAGAAGATGTGGTACATTATGTTTCATATTAGTCTTAGATGAGAAGAAACATTTTTGTTAAGATTTATGTAAAGGTTTATATGTCAAATTTCCTGCGGTGTGATTGTAACATTATGAAACAATATATAATAATATATATATAAATTAACCAACAACATTATGAATAATGTATGAAGCATTTGGCATGATTGCATAAATCTTAACTTTAGATTAAGATATGTGAATGTGGAAAAAACTCAAGACAGTAATATTAACTACAAGTTCAATTTCGTAACACAAATTGCGTCCTGTGGGGTGACATGTATGTCAATGTTTGTGAACGGGCAGCTGCAAGGCCAACTACAAGGGTCTTAAAGACTGGCTCCTAACCAGTCAGTACCTCAGTTATTGGAGAGTGCTGTGGAAGTTTAAGGTGACTCTTAACCTCTTAATATGTCTTCATGTTGCAATCTTTCTGTCACGCAAT
>NC_085864.1:13185107-13195107 GCF_034702125.1 Engraulis encrasicolus | reverse complement strand
TTAACGTGTTGTAGGCTATGTTTAAGATTTAGTCAATCTAGTTCAGTAAGCATGTGATTTACATGCTTTTAATCACGAAGTTATAGCCTAATAATAATAATAATAGGCCTAATAATAATAATAATACCTGTAATGGGAACTGTGATTTATGGCATATAGCAGTGGTTCCCAACACGTTTTGCACTGGGACCATTTTATCCTGAACTTTTGGGGACCCCATTTTTTTCACAACCAAAACCATGACTGAGCAAACTTGCTGGCTATAAAAAAAACAGTGGATATTTCTGACAGTATAAGACTACAATAGCTATGGATTGTTAATTAGTGATATTTATTGGTATTTTTTATTTCACACCTAGACATTTCAGGGGAGCCCATTGGAATTCCAGGTGACCCCATACCCCAGTGTTGGAAAAAAACACTGACATAGCTAGGCCATTGTGCATGAAGATGAAGAAACAAGCAATGGTGCAATAAGCACAGTATTTTATATAAACACCCCCCCCCCCCCCATAACAAAAGTGTCGCAACATTTTTAGAGTGCTCCTAAATTTGTATCTGTGCTCCTAGATTTTTATCCGTGCTCCTAATTTTTTTCATTTAGGAGCACCTGTGCTCCTAGTGAAAAAGCTTAACGTACAGCCCTACACACACACACACACACACACACACACACACACACACACACACACACACACACACACACACACACACACACACACACACCATAACACAGGACTATGGACTCTACAGAGACATGCAGAGCAGGGACCGTCAGACAATGTAATCACACACACGCACACACACACACACAGTAGGATGGGGCTACGGACTCACAGAGACATAAGGAGACTAGGGAGGTGGTGTGTGCGAGCAGGAAAGCCACTTTCTGCAGGAAGACAGTGAGTGGAATTGTGGTGTGGTTAATTAAAGCAATGGTTCGGAGTAGATTCACCCTAATGCCATTTGAACCATGCTATCCATCCAGTAGTCAACCCGAAGTGTTTTCTGGCCTGGGGTTACATCAGCAGAGATACCGAGTTATTCAATGTTTATTCCGAATAGCTTGGCACAAGCGCAAATGGATCCCGGGCAGTATCTCCAAACTTACCCCACAAAAATCACAGGTCATGACACCAAACCTCTACAGTAGTACAAATATGGTCTGTACTCACAAAACGAAGCATTTGGAAGTTTGTAAATAGTCCAGGAGTTTATTATTATCAACACAAGCCGAATACAAGCCAGTATCTCTGCTGATGTAAGCCCAAGCCAGAAAACACTTCGGGTGGACTACTGGATGGATGCCATGGTTCCAATGGCATTAGGTTGAATCTACGCCGAAACATTGCTTTAAGGGACGTGCCAAATCTCGGTGTGCTGAAACTTCACAGTTTCACAAATTACAGTTGAGCGGAGAATAAAATTCAGGTGATTAATTAAGCGTGTCAAATTTAAGGCCCATCAAATTTCATTATAGGCCTCTCCTGAACTTTCATTTTTAACAAAACACATTAAAAAAAAAAACAAGCAAGATTGACTTACCCTGTCTGTATAATGAGACAGGGTAGTTCAATGTTTAAAAGGGCCAAGTAGACACTCAAACAGTCACACACACACACACACACACACACACACACACACACACACACACACACACACACACACACACACACACACACACACTTGCTTTAAAGCTGCTCTCTAGGGAGTGTGTAAGTGTCCACACAGCTGTGCCGCAACGGTCACGATGAACTGTGCGTGTGTGTGTGTGTGTGTGTGTGTGTGTGTGTGTGTGTGTGTGTGTGTGTGTGTGTGTGTGTGTGTGTGTGTGTGTGTGTGTGTGTGTGTGTGTGTGTGTGTGTGTGTGTGTGTGTGTGTGTTGCAGTATGGGACTACAGCACTGGGCGTGTGGGGGCTCCTCTTGTCTGCTCTGAGATTCGTCTGAAGGACTGGGCCGAGGGTAAGCTTGCTATATACCGTCTTCTACTCTACACACACACATGCAGATACACACACTCATGCATACACGCACAGAAACACACTAATATAATACTGTACTGTTGTGTGTGTGTGTGTGTGTGTGTGTGTGTGTGTGTGTGTGTGTGTGTGTGTGTGTGTGTGTGTGTGTGTGTGTGTGTGTGTGTGTGTGTGTGTGTGTGTGTGTGTGTCAGGTGGCTACCGCAGTACAGATAAGCCGTGTCCTCGAGGGGAGATCGTCATCGGTGGCCCCAATGTCAGCGCGGGTTACTATAAACACACGACTCTGAACCGAGACTTCTACACGGACGGGACCGGACAGAGGTGGTTCTGCACAGGAGACATCGGAGAGATACACCCAGACGGATGCCTGAAGATTATTGGTAAACAGAAACACACACATACACACAGTCACACAGTCACACACACAGTCACACACACACACACACACACACACACACACACACACACACACACACACACACACACACACACACACTCACACAGGCTGGGGAGTAGTATGTGTTTCATAACGCCGTGTGTGTATGTGTGTGTATGTGTGTGTGTGTGTGTGTGTGTGTGTGTGTGTGTGTGTGTGTGTGTGTGTGTGTGTGTGTGTGTGTGTGTGTGTGTGTGTGTGTGTGTGTGTAGACCGTAAGAAGGACCTGGTTAAACTGCAGGCTGGGGAGTATGTGTCTCTGGGAAAGGTGGAGGCTGCGCTGAAGAACTGTCCCTACGTCGACAACATCTGCGTTTATGCCAACAGGTAACCATAGCAACATTACACTGCATTACATTACTTTAGGCTGACACTAAGCTGACACTTTTATCCAAAGTGGCTTACAAGGTTATTGGCTACAGTCCCTCGAGCTGTGTGGGGATAGGTTAGCCTGGTATGACCCGCCCATTATACTTCTCTTCATTCCTATTCATGGTCTGGACATTCTTTGACCTGACGCGATTAGAATGGCAGGAGGACTGCACTCAGTTCTGGTTTGAAATGATTGGACAGCTCTCACCCAATCGTTGGCTTATGGCCGGCCACCTGGAGGACGACTAAACCCTCCCCAGAGAACCATCGCCACACCATGAATACGAATGAAGACAAGTGTTATGGGCAGGTCACCAGTGTTAATTTTGACAGGAATTTTTAATTTTGTTTTAGTTTTAGTCTCTTGACGAAAATGTAATTTTAGTTTTAGTCACAATTTAGTCATCTGAATCATTTTTGTTTTAGTCTAGTTTTAGTCGACTAAAATTCATACAATTTTAGTCGACGAAATTTAAAATAATTTTAGTCAACTAAAATATACATTCATTTCTAGATGTCTAGATAGACATTCTTGTCTACACTTCTCTATAAAATTGTCAAACTAAAATACCATTTGGGGAAATCAATGATTAAAATGACATATTTTAATCATAAAATATTGTCAAAAACTGCCAGAGCGTCTCATAAGCCAGTGCGTCCAATGTGTAAAAAAATGATGGCCGCGAGACTCATAAATCTCTGTCGATATTTTAGAACGACCTCGGGGGAAAACGGGACTGCACGTTATGAAAAAATACTTGTGGGTATAGGCCTACCAGTAATCAAGAGCATCGCGGGGTACAGTAGCCAGGTCTATGCAAGCGTTACAATGGCACCTGTTGGAAGACGTCTCTCTCTCTCTCTCTCTCTCTCTCTCTCTCTCTCTCTCTCTCTCTCTCTCTCTCGTGCGCGTATTACAAGCTGTTGGCTATTATTTGCTTGATGCAAAGTTGTGATGGCATACGCGCTCTCGTTGACATGGTTGTGTGCATGGCTGCATGCATTCGCAAGCCGTTATTGCAATAGGCCTAACGTATGTGAAAGTGTGGAAGGGCCGTTCACTTCCTATGTCAGTGTCCTTGACTGAAACAAGTCGCAAAACTCCACACTTCCGAATCCTTTGCGATCGGCACTAAAGTGACAGTTATCAGAAGGCTTAGACCCTACGCATAGACCCTTAAATTACAAACATTAGCGAACATTGAAAAAAGATCAGACAACGACCGTAGGATAGCAGGTTAATGAAAGCGACAGGGAGTGGAGAAGTTCCGCAAAAATGCATCGTTAGAGAAAGATGTTTGCTGTGCGAAAGCACCACCACTATTTCATGACTGCATAAACTTCTTCGTCATGGATAAATGGGCAACAATATTTTTCCAGCCAAGATTGCACTGAAAAGTAGGCTACTGTTGTTAAAAAAAGGTCACGGGTGTGCGGCACAGACGCTGCCTGTCACTGTACCTGCGTGTGTGTGTGTGTGGGAGGGGAGGAGGGACGCACGCGGAGCAGATGAGGGTCGCGACTTGCGAAATAGCAGGCAATTCTTTTTCAATGTTTCAGTGACATATTAACAAAAATTCATCTTATTGGTTTTCGTCTCCGGTGGTATTTTAGTCACATTTTCATTTTTTTTGACGAAAATCTAAATCAATATCATTATATTTTTCGTACAAACGCATGCTGTTTTTTTCGTCATCGTTTTATTGTCGTCAGGGGAAAAACAATCGTTAAATATAATTATGACGGAAATATTTCGTCACGAAATTAACACTGCAGGTCACCTGGCTGGGGTTAGGTGTCTTGCTCAAGGACACTTCAGCCATGGAGTCAGGAAGGGAGTGGTAAGGGTGGGCATTGAACCTCCAACCCTCTGATCTGCAGTCCCTAGTCACTACTCCATGGCCTCCTAGCATCTGTGGCATGCCAACAGGTTACCCTAGCAACACGGAGCTTAGTTACCACAAAACCCTTTGCTCTCTCTCTCTCTCTGTCTCTGTCTCTCTTTCTCTCTCTTGTTCCTCCTCCCCTCTACAGTGCTGAGTTATGGTAGGCAGTGCCTGCTGTGACGAACCTCATTTCATTGGCAATCTGCAGTTATTTAATTGGCTATTTGCAGTTATTTCATTGGCTGCCTGCAGTGAGGCATCTCTTGATTGGCTGTCTCCCTGTCTCTGCAGTGACGAGTCGTACGTGATTGGCTTCGTGGTGCCCAATCAGAAGCTGCTGCTGGCCCTGGCAGAGGAGAAAGGCGTGGCCGGGTCGTGGGCGGAGCTATGTGAAAGCCCTGTGCTGGAGGTGGCGGTGCTTAACATAATCACAGAGGCTGGATCGGCAGGTGAGCCTCCAGATCCACCAACCACGTCGCAGGAGAGATGATAGACAGCAGAGCTGGCCAGTGAGATTCACAGCTTGATGTCGTTACAGCCTGAAGTGCTGTGGCCGGCCGGCCATGTTCAAGACACGTTAGGCTCGTTCGTGACGAAGCAGTGCTGCTTTTGCTAAACAGCGAGCATGCACACTTTGCCAGTTTGATGCATTCTGGTTAGAATTTTCTAACCACAATGCATCAAACTAGCAAAGTGCGCATGCTCGCTGCTTAGCAAAAGCAGCACTGCTTCGTCACGAACGAGCCTATTAAATGTTTGCAGCATGTGAAATTCAAGAGAATACGTTGCATCGGTTGAACATGTGCTGCAACACGTTTGAGTCTCAACGTGTGTGTGTGTGTTGTCTCTGCATTCCAGCTGGAATGGTTTGAGGTGCCTCGTAAGGTATGTCTGTAATTGTGTGTACATTAATTGTGTGTGTGTGTGTGCGTGTGCGTGTGCGTGTGCGTGTGCGCACGTGTGCGTTGTCTCTCTGCAGCCCAGCTAGAGCGGTTCGAGGTGCCCCGTAAGATTCGTCTGAGTGCGGAGCCTTGGACTCCGGAGACTGGGCTGGTGACGGACGCCTTCAAACTCAAACGCACGCAGCTGAAGAGCCACTACCAGCATGATATAGAGAGGATGTACGCTAGCAAGTAGAAACAGGATCCCCCCCCCCCCCCAATCATTCCAGAACACTCCAGAAACCCCCAAACACACACACCAGGAACCTCCATACGCACACACACCAGGAACCCCCAAATACACACACCAGGAACCCTCCCATTTACACGCCAGGAACCTCCCATTACACGCCAGGAACAGACCATCACACACACCAGGAACCCCAATACACGCAGCTGAAGAACCATTACCAGCATGATATAGAGAGGATGTACGCTAGCAAGTAGAAGACCCCCCTCCCTCCCCAACATTCCAGAACACTCCAGAAACCCCCAGGCACACACCAGGAACCTCCATACACACACACACACACACACCAGGAACCCCAGTACACACAGCTGAAGAATCATTACCAGCATGATATAGAGAGGATGTACGCTAGCAAGTAGAAGACCCCCCTCCCTCCCCAACATTCCAGAACACTCCAGAAACCCCCAGGCACACACCAGGAACCTCCATACACACACACACACACCAGGAACCCCAGTACACACAGCTGAAGAATCATTACCAGCATGATATAGAGAGGATTTATGTTAGCAAATAGAGACAGGATCCCCCTATCATACACCCCAATAACCCCTAAACACACACCAGGAACCCCCAAACACACACACCAGGAACCACCAAACAAACACACCAGGAACCCCCAAACACACACCAGGAACCCCCAAACACACACACCAGGAACCCCCAAACACACACACCAGGAACCTCCCATTGATACACCAGAAACCTCCATACACACACACCAGGAACCTCCCATTCATACACCATGAACCTCGCATTCACACGCCAGGAACCTCCCATTCACATACACCATAGGAACCTCTCATTCATACACTAGGAACACACCATCACACACCATCAACCAGCACCCCCTCCCCTCACACAAAAAAACACCCAATCAAGAGAACAATGGAGACTCAAACACCCAGCTGAAGAACATGGAGAGGATGCAAACATAGGACTAACTCCTACACACACACACACACACACACAACATGTAAGGACACTTCAGACTCACACATTACACACACACACACATACACATACACACACACACACACACACACACACACACACACACACACACACACACACACACACACACACACACACACACACATTGAAACATTTTATACACATAAACACACACACACACACACACACACACACACACACACTTACACTTGTGGGTGAAAGGAGTGATCTCTTCTCTCTCTCTCTCTCTCTCTCTCTCTCTCTCTCTCTCTCTCTCTCTCTCTCTCTCTCTCTCTCTCTCTCTCTCTCTCTCTCTCTCTCTCCTCTTGTCCTTTGCTGTTGCCTGTTGTCTCCTGCCTCCGTGTCTCCCTGCCTTCGTGGAGAACAACAATAAAGTTCCTCCTCTGTCAGCCAGCACAGAGGGACCTTTGGGGCCTATCCCCCATCCCCTCAGTATCAACACCCCCACTGCAAATGACAGAATGACCTTTGAATTGTGTTTTTACAAGATGTGGAATAAAAACTTTGGTCATCAATAATGTCGAGTCCCACGTCACAAGGTCAGAGGCCACATGAAAGGACAAGAGGACAAAGATCTTTACCCTACTTCTCTCTCACATTCTCTCTCTCTCTCTCTCTCTCTCTCTCTCTCTCTCTCTCTCTCTCTCTCTCTCTCTCTCTCTCTCTCTCTCTCTCCCATGCCCAGTCCATCTCTCTCTCTCTGTCTCTCTCCACCCCCCCCCATGCCCTGTACTCTCCTAAATCCAGCCTCTTGATTGGCTGATTGCTATAGCCATGTGACCATGATTGTCCAATGACTGGCCTTCGTGACGGGGCCTGAGTAGCTGATCTGCAGAACTCGCACATGACGGCCCTGGCCACACCCATTTTTCCTGACCACGCCCTTTCTTTCCTGACCACACCCCATCCCTCTGGCTTGACCACACCCCTCTGCTCTAGGAAGATGCTATCAAAGAATTGTTCATTAGAGTAAGATACATCAAGCCCGTATGTTTCCTGGATACCTGTAACGTCAGGTGAACGCCCCTTTAGGAGACCTGGGGTTAGGACACCTTTGGAGACTTGAGGTTGAGAATAAATGGATTTCCCTTTGTGCTGTAGATGGCGGTACCACACACCTTGTGCAAGCCATCGCCAAGAAAGAGAAGGAGGAGGGGACACCGCCCCCTTTGGGAGACCAAGCTTGAGAACACTCCTTTGCATTGGGTGGGTGTTTGGGGTATCTCACTCAAATAGACAATTCTTTGATGCTATTGCGTGTGTGTGTGTGTGTGTGTGTGTGTGTGTGTGTGTGTGTGTGTGTGTGTGTGTGTGTGTGTGTGTGTGTGTGTGTGTGTGTGTGTGTGATTTGAGTGCAGCAAATGTATTTCTGTTTTGGCCCGTGTGTTAAGTTATTCTATTAAATAAATCAGACATGAAAATGTTGGGACTCGCTGTGATTATGTCATTACACATTTAAGCTATGAATGTCTTTCTCTCTGTGTGTGTGTGTGTGTGTGTGTGTGTGTGTGTGTGTGTGTGTGTGTGTGTGTGTGTGTGTGTGTGTGTGTGTGTGTGTGTGTGTGTGTGTGTGTGTGTGTGTGTGTGTGTGTGTGTGTGTGTGTGTGTGTGTGTGTTAAAGGAAGTGATGCATTTCTGAGTGCCTCTAATATAATGGCAGGGTGGGTGGGCAGACATCTGTTTTCACACACGTACTCACGCACACACACAGAGAGAGGAGGATTGTTACTCTATATGGCCGAGTATTGAATTAATAGGGAGCTTCCTTTAGAGTTGATATGATATCCGATGTAACATTTTGTTCCATTCAACCTGACGGACACCATGGTAACGGGGTAAATATTCCCTGCTCGCGCCCTTCAGCATAATTTGTCTCTGGCGCGTGGCCACTCCAATAGTGTGTCCAGAGGGGCTCGCGGGCTGCCCCCCTTTGTCACGTGACGCACTGCTCCCTATTTAAAGTGGACACGAAAACACTGTCAGCCTTCAGAAAACAAACTTACAGACTCACAGCAGCCAACAGCTGCGTAACCTGTTAAGAAACTTTGGATATAGCCTATGTGATGAAGTGCGACGAGGTTGTTGTTTAGTAGGCCTATCTTGGATCCACGACTTCACCAGAACACTCTGGGAAAAGAGGAGGACGGGGTGAGACACCAGTTGCTGCTCCTTGACGACTCTCAGCCGTGGCATGGAGAGGGCGCACAACTTAGAGAGTCGGTTTAACATCTTCTAGAGTGTATTTGGTGCCAAAGTACTCTCTGAGTGTTGAATTAACACTAGTTTTTACTGTGTGGCATGGAGAGGGCGCACAATGGAAGCGTGGGTGGCGAACGTGAACTTCACCTCGTCGGCACAAGCGCGCCCTCGTCTGCGGCGGAGAGCGAAGGCAGCGCGCGGCTCTACATCATCATCCTCCTGTCGTTCTACGGAGTGTTCCTCGCGGCCATCGCGGTCGGATATCTGCGCTCCAAGCAGCGGGAGAAGAGGCGGACGAACGTGTTCACGCGCCTGCTGCACGAGGAGGAGCAGCAGAAGTGGGGCGCCAACCTGAAGAAGGACAGCTGCGCGAGCCTCACCTTCCCGCCAACGACGTTCTTCTCCCACCTGGGAGGAGGCCCGGACTCTGCGCGCGTGAACGTGGTGCCCATCGTCGCCCCCCACGAGAGCAGGGTTCTGGCGCCGGTGCCGGTGCCGGTGCCACCATCGCCACTGGCGTGCGCGCTCTGCTCTGTGGAACAGAGTAGCGAGACGTCGCTCTGCTCCTCGGCGGATGGCTGCGCACGACTGGCTATCGAGGAGGAGGGGGACAGCGGCACCGGAGAGGGAGAGGGACCCGAGGACCCGGTGAAGGGCGGCGGGCACGAGGACAGCAGCGACGGCTCGGCCGAGAACCTGAAAGAGTCCTCACTCTCCTCCTCGTGACACTCGTGACAAGTTTGGAAACGGCTGGAGCACACTTGACGTTGTATGTGTGAGTGGGTATTCTACCAACGACCTCGTATTCGAGACACCAAAGCGTCGACAACATGGCCTATGGAGTGTATTCTCTTACTGACTTCTGTGTGTGTTTACACCAGTGGCGTGCGCTGACATTTTGGGCAGGTGCTAAAGGGGGAGTTGAGGGCACGAGGAACTTCTGGCTGCCTTACTAAGA
>NC_085864.1:13157607-13160107 GCF_034702125.1 Engraulis encrasicolus | reverse complement strand
CCACGGAAGAAGAACAGTTGATTTCTTGCCGTAAAAAGTTATTTGAAAGTTACTAAGTAACTTTTTATATGAGGGATTTTTTTTTACTTTTACTTGAGTAGATATTTTAGGTAGGTACTATAACCCTTACTGTGAGTGGGATTTAAAGCAAGTAAAGATACTTTTACTGAAATAAATTTCAATTTTCATCACTCTCTCCACCTCTGAGCACATGGTCTTACATAGAGGTTACACCAGTCATTCAAATGTACCTACCTAACAGGGGCGTCAGTAGACCCAATGCTATACAGGGGCACAGTAGGGCACCAAAAAGAAATGCGAGTGCTTCTTTTTTTTAAATTAAAAAAAAATATTTTTTAAAGAATAGACAGAGATAATTTAGGGGGGGGGGGGGGTATTATTTGTAATATTTATTTATTTAGTGATTTATGGATATTCTAATTTATGTTACACAATACAGTGATGGACAACCTGAATTCATCAGTTTAGAATCCAGTGCCACATATTCCAAATGACATGATCTTTAGGTAAACCCAGGTAATTTGGAATAGCCTAGTGGCACTGGACCATAACTAATGAACCCAGATTGACCATCACTAAAATGTAGCATTGAGATCTATGGATTCGATAATCATGTGTAAGGGCCATGGATGCATTGACTTGGAATAACACATGCAATATTGTGCTGGTGTTTACACAAATTCTATGTCATTACATTTCATCTTCTTCAGCCTTTTTCATCTGCTATATTGTTATTCTCAAAAATTGGATCGTTTTATCTAAGCTTCATCTAGTAGTTGATTTCTTTTTAATTTTTCTGCTATTTTATTAAGGCTATCTGGTAAATATCTGATTTGCGCACAATGCACTCAGCCGCGATGCCTCACTTTGTGCCTGTAGTTTCCCCACAACTCGCCGATAATGAACGTTTGTGTTCACAAGTGCTCGAATGGTTTTCTGTCTAATAGCTCCTTCATTTGGAAAAGGAGACACGGGACAGACGCTCTTACACCTAGTGCGCCCATGCAGTGCCGTTTGAGCGTTCCTCTATGGGTACGAGTTTATAATTTTATAGGCTACCACCGCGGGCGTGCCAATATTGTTGCATAGTATTGCTACGTCAGGTGCGTAATGTGGCGCATGCTACAAGTGAGAAGCACACCAGGCTACGGAAAATGAAAGGGTTGGAATTGTGTTCCCTGGCCCTGACATGATGACATCGAACTTATTTGAAATGCAGGCTCCAGTAAACCTGTGTGCTATTTGTTACCTAAATGAATTTTAATGTTTCATTGACATTCAAACCAGGACATTTCCATCATTTCATAAAATATCCCGGGACGCCCAGGACAGGTCGTAAAATCATGACATGTCCTGGGAAATACGGACGTTTGGTCACCCTATGTATTAAAATCAATGTTTTAGTGTGTCTTTACTCGGATAACTACAGTAGTAGGCCTGTCGTGTTTCTTAAAGATATTTCGACAAACTCCTGCATGGCTCTGTGTATTAGCCAACAGGCAACTTTCCGGCTACATGCTCCGAGTGTGAGTGGCCGTTACAGGCGGCAAGTGGATTCTGAGGGCAGGCTGCGTCCGTGTCAGACAATTAAATTCTAACTTAGATGTAGTATACGCCTTTTAAGAAAAGAAAAACATGCAGGCATGTATTCTGTAGATTATCGGATGAGTCAGACTTAAATAATAAAAAAAATATAGGTATAAAGTTAACTAGAAATGCATTCTCACAGAAAATGCTGGAAGCGGGCTTGCCTTTTGGGGCAGAGATGAAAAAAAGTACTATTGAGAAAACAAAGCTAAAAGAAATGTTGGGAAAAATCCATCCACCCAGTCAGAAGTTATGGGCCAAACAATTCAGCCATCTTGGATTCAGCCATCTTGAAAATGCTGTAGCTCTGCGTTTTGGGGATATACTAAATGACATACATGGTATTTTAAGTTGGCTAAGGAACACTGCATATGATATAATTTTGAAAATCGACATGGCTTCGAGCGGGATTAGAACTCACAACCTCCATATCTGTAATCCAACCCCTTTGCCATTGATATTAAATGACATACGATACATGATATTTGAAGTTGGCTAAGGAACACTGCATATGATATAATTTTGGAAATCAACATGGCTTCGACTGGGGTTCGAACCTCCAACCCCCATATCCCTAATTCAGCACATTTGCCATTCATACTTAATGACATACATGGCATTTTAAGTTGGCCAAGGAACACTGCATATGATATACTTTTGAAAATCAACATGGCTTTAACTGGGATTCGAACCCCCAACCTCCATATCTGTAATCCAGCACATTTGCCATGCATACTAAATGACATACATGGCACTTTAAGTTGGCCAAGGAACACTGCATATGATGTAATTTTGAAAATCAACATGGCTTTGACTGGGTTTCGAACTCCCAACCTCAATATCTGTAATTCAGCACATTTGCCATCCATACATGTATATCATGTATGGCATT
>NC_085864.1:13140107-13152607 GCF_034702125.1 Engraulis encrasicolus | reverse complement strand
AGCAAAAACTACTTTGAAACGTCATTTCAAGATATCGTCAAATTTTTTTTATTTTGTAACTATTTGTCAGTTTTATGTTGAGTGTGTTTGTATGTGTTTTATTCTGTGGGCCTCGTGTCTCGAGTGTCCACTGTGTCAATTTTATGTGTATGTGTGTGCGTGTGCGTGTGTCATTCTGTCGATTATCTGTGGTGTGTGTCTGACTCAGTGTTAAATCTCACGAGGTTCTGTTGTCTAAAACTCCCCGCCATGACCATCACATTCTTTCTCTTTCTCTATCTTTCTCTTTCTCTCTCTCTCTCACACACACACCCCACGGCTTATTTCAATGTGCTATAAAGTTGCCTGCTGCTTCAGTAATTAAGTATTAAAATAATTAACAAACAGGTTGTAATAAAAAAAAAAACGTTTGGCATTTCCTTGCCTGTCTGGCACCCTTTATTCCTCTGAGATCACCACCACAATGCAAATGGAGGGGACTGTGTTTATGAATATTATTGATGCATGCATGCGTGTTTGCGTGTGGGCATTGATGCATCCGTTTATGTGCGTGAGGGGGACCGGACGATTCCTTCAACGCACTTATCAGATCGGACGTTTCGTTCAAAACTTGAGGCGATTTGTAGAAGGCCTGGTACATTTCGTAGAAGACCTGAAGACGTTTCGTTCAACCCATGCAGACGTTTCATGCAACTGAGCAGACGTTTAGTTCAGGCTGTCTATTTGTTATTATTTGTACTATTATTCGTTATTTAAGAATGTAAATCAGTTTTATGCACACACCAAGCCTACACTGTGAGGGCAAACGTGAACCCTTGCTGTTGGCACGATTGAGATAACCCATAGACCTACAAGAGCCTCAAATTAAAAGGAAGCAACTGAGTGCGTAAGTATGTGTGTTGTCAGCATGTGCGTGAATATCAGAGATGTGACTTGAGTCACAAAGGACTAGACTTGAGCCTTGACTTGGCAATATCAGCTATAACTTGTGCGCAAACCTCGTCACGTCATAAAGTGCCTTCCGCAATGTTGAAGACCACGACTTAACTTGTAAAGGTGTTGCATACAGTGTTAATTTCGTGACGAAATATTTTCGTCATAAATATTCGTAACGATTGTTTTTCCCCTGACGACAATACAACGATGACGAAAAAAACAGCAATGCGTTTGTACGAAAAATAAAACGATATTGATTAATATTTTCGTCAAAAAAATAAAAATGTGACTACAATACCACCCGAGACGAAAACCAATAGGAAGCATTTTTGTTAATATGTCACTGAAACATTGGAAAAGAATTGCCTGCTATTTCGCAAGGCGCGACCCTCATCTGCGTCTCCTCCCTCCTCCCCTCCCTCACACACACACACACACACACACACGCAGCAGGTACAGTGACAGGCAGTGGCCGTGACCCTTTTTTAACAGCAGTAGCCTACTTTTCAGTGCAATCCTGGCTGGAAAAAATATTGTTGCCCATTTATCCATGAGGAAGAAGTTTAAGCAGTCATGAAATAGTGGTGCTGTCGCACAGTAGCAAACATATTTCTCTGCATTTTTGTGGAACTTCTCCACTCCCTGCGCTTTCATGAACCTGCTACCCGACGGTCGTTGTTTGATCTTTTTTCAATGTTCGCTAATGTTTGTAGGCTAATTTAAGGGTCTATGCGTAGGCAAAAGCCTTCTGATAAGAATCACTTTAGTGCCGATCGCAAAGGATTCGGAAGTGTGGAGTTTTGCGACTTGTTTCAGTCAAGGACACTGAAATAGGAAGTGAACGACCCTTCCACGCTTTCAAATGAGTTATTGCAATAACGTCCTGCGAATGCATGCAACCATGGACACACAACCATGTCAACGAGAGCGCGTGTCACGTGCCATCACAACTTTGCATCAAGCAAATAATATGCAACAGCTTGCAATACGCGCACGAGAGAGAGAGAGAGAGAGAGAGAGAGAGAGAGAGAGAGGTCTTCCAACAGGTGCCGTGCCATTCGCCTGCATGCAGGGGCGCCTGCAGACTTGACCAATACGCACCAACAAAATTTGCGTAGCACACATAACCAGCTAACCAGCTGTCAGTGCTGCCGTCCGAAGCTAGTATGCTACAAAGCAAAGTTCCGTACCTCTCATAAAACCGTCTCTGTAGAAAGCCACAATACACAGAACGGTAACCAAAATACTTTAGGAAATATGACACCAGAAGCAAAGTACCCTATAATATTTGCCGCGGCGGGCTCAGTGATGAATGAAACAGCTTAGCCTACCTGTACTGCTACCATCCGATGCCTTCTTCCTAGCCCACATGACAACTGGATTTTGGCTACGATTGAAACTTGTCACTTTCAAGACATTAACTTCGGTTATTTGACTGTTCTGCCATCAGCGACGCCACGACATAGGCTATGTGTTATTCCAAGTGGGAAATAGAGAGCTGTCTTTGCTAACTAGAACTACTAGACTTAAATTTGCGGGCTATGTCTGACTGGAGGTAGCCGCTCAAGTTAGAATTCCGCTGATGGAACTAGAACTTGTTACTGTATCTTTTTTTCAGGAGCGCGCGACTTTTACGCACAGAAGCAAAAAGCAGGCAATCTGCCTTTGTAAATTAATGGTGCCCAATGGAGTCTCTGCTCTTTAATTTGCTTCATGCTGCTTCTTCTCATATAATATGTTGCATTGTCACAACATTCATAGAAGACACAATAGGTGTAATATTTATTTAAAAAAAAAAAAAAAAACTTCCTCCACTGGTGAAGGTACCCACAGCCGTACGGCTCCAGGCGTCCTTGCCTGCATGCACCTACTGTACCCCGCGACGCTCTTGATTAGTGGTATACCCACAAGTAGGCTATTTTTTCATAACGTGCAGTCCCGTTTTCCCCCGAAGTCGTTCTAAAATATCGACAGAGATTTATGAGTGTCGCGGCCATGATTTTTTACACATTGGAGCGCACTGGCTTATAAGACGCTCTGGCAGTTTTTTTTTTTACAATATTTTCTTATTAGCCTACAATATGTTATTTTAATCATTGATTTCCCCAAATGGTAGGCCCTATTTTAGTTTGACAATTTTATAGAGAAGTGTAGACAAGAGGAAATAATGTAATAGCCTATTTTAGTCGACTAAAATTAATTTAGATTTCGTCGACTAAAATTGTATGAATTTTAGTCGACTAAAACTAGACTAAAACAAAAATGATTTAGATGACTAAATTGTGACTAAAACTAAAATTACATTTTCGTCAAGAGACTAAAACTAAAACTAAATTAAAAATTCCTGTCAAAATTAACACTGGTTGCATATCAACGCGGAATGCACAGGCTGGCATCATGTATAGGCGTATATACAGTATCTCACAGCTAGTGCTTTCTGCTTTGTGGTGCAGCACCTTTTCAAGTTAAGTCGTGCTGCTCAAACGCAACGGTAAAGCACTTTTGTTACATGACAAGGTCTGTGCAGTTTTCCTCCAGTGTCTGCGATACATTTCTATTGCTAAACACAAAAATGCTCTACTATGCTTGGTCGAAAACCATGCCTAACCCTAACCTCTCAGTAATGCAATGTTCTGCTGTTTTACATTTGCCAAGTACAGTGAAATAAGCAAGGGATTGGCAAATTTGTTGTGAAATACCAAAACTATCCCTAAACCCAACCTGTCATAGGGCGTTATGGAGCTATGTGTTAATTTGCAAAGGCGTACTGCACAAACACGATAGCCCGTTCAAATCGGCGTGTTAGCTTACTTACTCGTCATGATGCCATGTTGTACATACACCTGAACATGATTAGTGTTGTACCGATGCCATTTTTGGCCCGGATACCGATACCCGATACCTGGCTGTGCAGTATCGTCTGATACCGATACCATACTATTTTAAATGTATATATGAAGGGCTGTAGTGCATACTACTTGGATGTAAAATCATTGCATGGGTTTGTGAGGCTGCTGCCCACTTTTGTGAAACAGGAAAAAGACAAATACAAAGTGAATCCAGCAAAACTAAATTCAAGGCTGTTTAAGTGTCATACAAGCACCTGTAAATGGTATCGGTGCCCTATTTGTTGGTACTAGCCGATACCGATACCACAATTTTAGTGTCGATCCACCGATCCTGGTATTGGTATCGGTGCAACACTAAACATGATGTCAGTCTGCATGATGAGACTGTGTGTGCGTGTGTGCATGAAATGAATTGAAGCCACAACATTGTTCCAGATGAGAATGTTGAATTTATTCTGCAATATTACACACACAACCTTCATTACAGTACATAAGACACTCACACACACACATATATATACATATACATATATACTGGCTTCAGTGCAGTACACTGTGGTTTGCAGTTTTGCTGCACTGTAGTTATCCCCATTAGACAAGAGCTGTGTGTGTGTGTGTGTGTGTGTGGGTGTGTGTGTGTGGGTGTGTGTGTGCGCACGGATGTATTCCAATATGCAGACTCCCGCCCTCCCTTACCTCCTTGTAGGCTCGTGATGACAACAGAATTGTATTTCAATATCTCACAAAAGCTCAATTCTAATGTCATCTTCTCATTTGCACATGGTTATGGTGAATGAAGAATAGTCCCCCGAAAGTTGTTGTGGCTAGGCTGACACCGGGAAACTTTAGAGTTTTCTCTACGGAGGCAGGGCATCAGCAAAACAAGCACAGATCCAGGAAGGGAGTCCGCATATTGGAATCCACCCAGAGTGTGTGTTGTTGGGGTGGGGAGGGAGTTTGTCGTCAGTGTCAACGTCCCCATGGGCAGACGGATAAGTTTGACTAAAACACACACATACTGAAATACACACACACACACACACACACACTCCCAGGGGCACGACACATACAACAGTACTCATCACCATGACAAACAGACCAGAGGGGCAGCCAACACACACACACACACGCGCACACACACACACGGGAGTGATAGAGGGAGAAAGAAAAGAGTAGAGAGAGGGCACAAGAGAAAAAAAGGGGAAGAGAGAATAAAAAAGAGAGGAGTATGTACAAAACGTCAGTTAAAAAGTTTGAACATAATGGTCAGTTTAACTGTAAGTAAATAATAGTCAGTTGAACGGTATAATGGTGGACAGTCTAACAATAATAATAATCTTCATTCCGTGTTCTTATCGATTCAAGTCTATAGTTCTACAAGAGTTTTATCCTTTACCCAACACATTTTGACGGTGTATCTTCAATCTTCATTAGAGGACCATGTGTGACGCGCTTTGAAATCAGTGGATGTTGTGGATGTGTGTTGTTGTGGATTTTAAAGCACGAAACACATAAACATCCATGTGAGCGACTCTCTGAAGTTTCACTGTCGAAACATGTAGAGGTGGTAGTGTCTAAAACACAAGCAAACTAAACACTTGAGTACTGAGCTTGAACTGTGCTGCTAGTCTTGAATACAACAGAGGCGCGCGCGCGCGCGCGTGTGTGTGTGTGTGTGTGCTCTTTGCCGATTTTGCGAGTCTTGGAGGGTTAACTGGCCAGATAGATGACCGATGACACCACCCCTGTGACATCACAGCCTGGTTGCTGTGGTGAGGGAGTGAAGCCATTTTGACATCACCACGTTTCATAATGCCACTGTTGCCATGGTGATGGGCGGAGCCTTTATGACGTCACCGAGGTTGCCATGGCCAGCCCGCATGCACAGATTCTATTGGTGACTGCACCAGAGACAGTCCATTCTGAATTAAAATGAAAAGAATCTTTGACCGCACCACGCACGCTGACTTCACCGCCCACACACGGGCTAAGGGTTCCGCCCCATTATGACGTCACTGCGTGCAGAGCCGGGCTGCGATCCATATCCATGGCAACAGACAGCTCTGTCTAGGAGTCTCACAACACGCACACACATGCACGCACGCTACTCACTCCAGGGAATGTGAACACAACCATTTACACTTGCGAGCACGCACACTCACACGGATGCACGCACGCACACACACCCTCTCATACTCAGTCTATTTGTGCAATTCAGTGCAAAGACACCTAGGCGTCATGTGTGAGAAAAGCAGGACTACATAAGCAAGCCAGAGAGAGAGAGAGTGAGAGAGAGATGATACGAGGGGAAAAGTTTGTGGTTAAAATATTAGTGTTGATAAAAAAATGTGACAGTGTGATTAGCAGTGAGTTAGAGAATGAATGACATATAAGAGCTGCAGTACCTGTGAGCAATAGTGTCTGTGTGTGTGTGTGTGTGTGTGTGTGTGTGTGTGTGTGTGTGTGTGTGTGTGTGTGTGTGTGTGTGTGTGTGTGTGTGCGCGCGCGCGTGTGTGTGCGCGCGCGTGTGTGCACGTATGTGTGTGTGTGTGTGTACACGCATGCGTGTGTGTGTGTGTGTTCTGCTGAAGTGCTTTGTGTTTAGTACCCGTGTGTGTGTGTGTGTGTGTGTGTGTGTGTGTGTGTGTGTGTGTGTGTGTGTGTGTGTGTGTGTGTGTTGAAGTGCATTGTGTTTAGTACCTGTGTTTCATTTAGTGGGAAATGTTTATCACACCACATATCGTCATGGAAACATGCACACAAGTCAAAGACCCTCCACACACACAGACACACATACGCACATACATACACACACATACACACCTCCCCTCACCTCTCCCTGAGCTGATGAATATAAGGCCAACTAGTGGAGGGAAAGGGGGAGGTGAGAGAGAGAGAGAGAGAGAGAGAGAGAGAGAGAGAGAGAGAGAGAGAGAGAGAGAGAGAGAGAGAGAGAGAGAGAGGAGAGGAGAGGAGAGGAGAGGAGAGGAGAGGAGAGGAGAGGAGGGATAGAGAGCGAGAGGAGGAGAGGAGGACAGGGGAGAGGGAGGAGAAAGGAAAGGAGAGGAGAAACAGAGAGATGCGTAAAAGGTAGCAGAAGGAGAAGCGGTTTATAAAAAGTATGATTATCTATTTTGACACAAGTAACAAGAATTAAAGAAGGAACACACACACACACACACACACACACACACACACACACACACACACACACACACACACACACACTTGTGCTTCAGAATTTAAGTCAGAAAATACAGGCCACGAGTAGCGCGCACACACACAGAAACATAGATACACGCACACACACGCAGAGGCAGGGCACGTGTCTCACATCCCTGTATCTCCATAAAGGTGGGGTGGGGGTGAGGGGTGCGTGAGGCGTTTCCTTGACGATGGCAGGCAGGCCCGTGACGGACAGCTGACTGCAGAGAGGGGGGGCGGGGCTTGGCGAGTGGGTGGGGCAGGGGGTCTTCAGCGCGGCGAGAAACCTGTTGCTATGCTACAGCCAACCACCTGCGTCATGTCCCAGATCTGTCAGGAAGAGAGCCAATGGAAACACACTTACACACACAGCCAATGGAAATACACATAGAAGTAAGAGTTGGGCTTATCCCATTGACCTCCATGTACCATTTGTAAACAAAGATGGCGGCTTATGGAGCATTTGACACACAGATCGCCATTGACATAGTTCCAAAATAGATCCAAGAAGTGAGCGTTGAACACAGAAAAGTGCAATAAAGGTAGGTAAATGTAATAAATTTCAATTCATTTTTATGTCATCCTTGTAGTGTGTTAGCCGATGCCTAAAATTATTTGAATATACGTGAATCACGTCACCAACTGACTTCCTGTTGTCACAACTCTGAATTCCATGGGGTCTTTCCAATATCCTAACTCCCATCCTCTCCAAGTGCCTTGTGATGACCTCACAAGACGTCATTGATGACACAACCTTAATTCAATATCTCGCAAAGGAGCAACTGAAAGGTCATTGTCTCATTTGCAATCGGAATCTAGAAAGGGGAGAAAAGTTATTGTGGCTCGGCTGACAGTGGAAACTTTATTGATTTCTCCACAAAGGCGGGGTGTCACGTGACGCACAAGGCCACAGGCACAGGTTGAGGACGGCAGTCGGGGTATTGGAAAGGACCCCTTCGCTCTGGAAAAAATTGTTACACACACAACCACTGGTAGTTATCCTCTGCTGGGGTCCATGTGTGTGCGCGTCTGTGTGTGTGTCTGTGTGTGTGTGGGTGTGTGTGTGTTACCTTGACGACGCGGTCGCTGCCACATGTGGTCATGAGTCCTCTGCTGGGGTCCAGGTCCATGAAGGAGATGTTGTGTTTGCCCTCATGGAACGAAGCCAGTGCCGTCCGACTAACACACACACACACACACACACACACACACACACACACACACACACACACACACACACACACACAGGAAAACACATGATGCATGTTAACTACGCGTGCATTTAAACAGGTTGTCCAAAAACTATATTGCACGCAGTGTGTGCGTGTGTGTGCGTTTGCACGCTCACTATTCGCCTTTCATGGAGTTGTAGCGGACATTATGCACACATGTGCAAGACTCTCAACCTCTGACGTGTGTGTGTGTGTGTGTTTATACTCATTCCTTGTTGTTGATGGAGTTGTACAGGCGTCATGAGTGTGTGTGTGTGTGTGTATGTAAACACTGCCTCCTCGTCTTTGATGGAGTTGTAGCAGGCGTCATGAGTGTGTGTGTGTGTGTGTGTGTGTGTGTGTGTGTGTGTACTCACTCCTCGTCTTTGATGGAGTTGTACAGGCATCGTGTGTGTGTGTGTGTGTGTGTGTGTGTGTGTGTGTGTGTGTGTGTGTGTGCTCACTCCTCGTCTTTGATGGAGTTGTACAGGCATCGTGTGTGTGTGTGTGTGTGTGTGTGTGTGTGTGTGTGTGTGTGTGTGTGTGTGTGTGTGTGTGTGTACTCACTCCTCGTCTTTGATGGAGTTGTACAGGCATCGTGTGTGTGTGTGTGTGTGTGTGTGTGTGTGTGTGTGTGTGTGTGTGTGTGTGTGTGTGTACTCACTCCTCGTCTTTGATGGAGCTATGGCAGGCGTCACACATCCGCACCTGGAACTCGAACCCCATCACAGGGAACGAGGAACGCTTGGAGCTGCACTTCCCACACACCGCCTGGCCACACCTCCTGCAGTGATGCTGCACACACACACACACACACACACACACACACACACACACACACACACACACACACACACACACACACACACACACACACACACACACACACACACACAGAGTTAGAGCTGCACTTCACACACCGCCTGGCCACACCTCCTGCAGTGATGCTGCACACACACACACACACACACACAGTTAGAGCTGCACTTCACACACAGCCTGGCCACACCTCATGCAGTGATGCTCTAACACACACTCACAAACACACACACACACACACACCCCTACTGTACCTGTCGCAGGCCGAGGGTCTTGGTGTCCCACATCTGTTTGAGGTTCCAGAAGAACGGCTGCTCACACACCTGACACGAGTCACTATCCAACCACTGGGGAGCCTACACACACACACACACACGCACACACAAACACACACGTTTGAGTGTGTGTACCTCTTGTCTTTGCTATCCACGTTCCAGATACTGATAGCACTGTTGTTAGTGTGTGTACCTCTTGCCAGTGTGTGTCAATGTTCCAGACTGTAATGGCTGTATAGTGTGTGTGTGTGTGCGTGTACCTCTTGCCATTGTGTGTCAATGTTCCAGACTGTAATGGCTGTATAGTGTGTGTGTGTGTGCGTGTGTGTGTGTGTGTGTGTGTGTGTGTGTGTGCGTGCGTGTGTGTGTGTGTGCGCATGTGTACCTCCTGGCGTTGTGTGTCCATGTTCCAGACTGTGATGGCTCCGTCTGTTGAACAGGAGATCAGCTGTCGCGTCAGCTGCAGGTAGCGAACCGCCTGCACCTTCTCACTAGTACACACACAAGCACACGCACACGCGCACGCGCACGCGCACGCGCACGCGCACGCACACACACACACACAGAAACACGCGAAAACACACAAACACACAGAAACAGAAACACAAGGAGTTGGAAGCTTGTAATTTTACACTGCACAGCAAACACAGCCAGCGAAAAATACATAGCTATATATTCGTAGTAGTAGTAGTAGTGTGAGTGTATGTGTGTGTGTATGTTTATGTGTGTACAGGAGATGAACAATGAAACTGAAACCCCTGTCATTTTAGTGTGGGAGGATTCATCGCTAAATTGGACCAACCTGGTGGTTGCACCAGTAAGAGCATAGTGTGAAGGTTTGATGAGCAGCTTAAGAGCACAATTTTGCTCAAAACATGACTACGCACACACCAATATGGCTGACATATCAGAGTTCAAGAGGACAAACTGTTTGTGCACGTCTTGCTGGCGCATCTGTGACCAAGACAGCAAGTCTTTGTGATGCATCAAGAGCCACAGAATCCAGGGTAATGTCAACATACCACCAAGACGGATGAACCACATAAACAGGACTAACTGTGGACGCAAGAGGTAGCTGTCTGAAAGGGATGTTCGGGTACTAACCCCAATTCTAGCCAAAAAAAAATAAAACCACAGCTGCCCAAATCATGCCAGAATTAAATGTGCACCTCAACTCTCCTGTTTCCACCAGAACTGTCCTTTGCGAGCTCCACAGGGTCAATATACACAGCCAGGTGTATCTATTATTGTGGTTTAAAGCACAAAGTTTCCATTTGTTTGTCTAACCGCTGCATATTAACTGGTGTCCCTGTAGCAGTAGTATTAGTAGTGTGTGTGTGTGTGTATGTGTGTGTGTGTGTGTGTGTGTGTGTGTGTGTACTAACTGGTGTCCTTATAGTAGTTGTAGTTCTAGTGTGTGTGTGTGTGTGTGTGTGTGTGTGTGTGTGTGTGTGTGTGTGTGTGTGTGTGTGTGTGACGGTTTGTGTGTATACGAACTGGTGTCCATGTAGCAGCAGTAGTGTGTATGAGTGTGTATACTGACTGGTGTCCTTGTATCAGTAGTGGTGTGTGTGTGTGTGTGTGTGTGTGTGTGTGTGTGTGTGTGTGTGTACTAACTGGTGTCCTTGCAGCAGTAGCGTTCGTCCTTTCCGTCCTCCAATGTCCCACATGATGATGGAGTGGTCCGCAGCCCCGGAGAACAGCAGCCTCTGGACCGGATCCCACCATAACGACCCGATACTGCCTACACACACACACACACACACACACACACACACACACACACACACACACACACACACACACACACACACTATGAGAACAGCAGCCTCTGGACAGGATCCCACCATAACGACCCGATACTGCCTACAAACACACACACGCACACTCGCGCACACGCGCGCGCACACACACACACACACTAGAGTGTGGCTTGAGACGTTTTTTTTCTGTCCGAGCCCGGCCCTCAGCCGACAGAAAAGTGAAGTGATCGATCCCGACCCGAGCCCGAGACTAATTAAAATGTTTGTGTTCGAAGTTCGAACCCGTCCGAAGCCCGAGACCACTGTAATAACAACAGAACCTGTGCGAAAGCAAGATTTTCTATGTGGGCTCCTCCATACTCAAAATAGCACGTGATAAATAGCCAGGATAGGCAAAGACGTTAGGATGAGGCAATTTGCAGTAGCCTAATTTAGTTAAGTATAAACACACACACACACACACACACGCACACACGTACACACACACGCACACACGTGACAGCGCAGCTTATGTTTCTTTCGGTTAGACTAACCAGAGATGTTGGGTGCGGTGATCGAATGCATGGCAGAGGCGTGAGAGGATAAGAAAGGCGAAAACTAACGAATACGTTTTGGATGCAGACAGTCAGCGCGGCTACTAGCATTGGTTACGTTACTGTTAGTGCAAATAAATACCCGCGAGCCCCGTGAAGCTGCCGCTCCTTGTCGTTACGAAGGATGGGCTATAAGTTAACCCCGAAGAACAGTAGCCTGTTTGGCCCTCCAAGAGAATGCCATTTCCCCTGATGTCCATGCGGTCAATATAAAATCAGAAAAGGTTGCACGCGCATAGTTAGAACTGTACAGTAAAAATAACAACAATTAAGAACCTACATGAAGGACATGACATGTCACAGCGGAAAAATTGTAACAGGAAACCTCTCCGCCCCTACCTTATACTCCACGTAATGTGTGCGTCTTCTAGTTATCCATATTATGCTCCTTGCTAGCCCATGCTAGAAATGTAATCCTTGGTGAACAATGCAGTGACAAACTTCGTCATTTTATGTTCAATATTCAAGACAGCCTCGAAGGCATGGCCTACACTAGGCCTACAACAAAAGACCATGCGCTCACTGACAACTGTTGATTTGGCGCTTATTAAGAAAGCAAGTTGACTCGGCATCCCTGCTCGGCTGACTCGGAGTGGGCGTCCAAATGTTGCCACTGGTAACTGGCGCGTCCATACAGCCAATAATAATCACTCGTACGAGTAGCTTACCAACATTTTCATTGATGCATATTCAATTACTTATTTTTTAATCTCAAAACAGCCGTTTCCATGAACTGAAACTTTTCCTCTGGTTGCTTACAATTTTCACAATGTCTGTTTGCTTCAAGCCCGAGCCCGACCCGAGTCCGACAGATATTCTATTTATTTTGTCCCCGTCCGGCCCGGCCCGT
>NC_085864.1:13127607-13135107 GCF_034702125.1 Engraulis encrasicolus | reverse complement strand
CCTCTGTGTGTGTGTGTGTGTGTGTGTGTGTGTGTGTGTGTGTGTGTGTGTGTGTGTGTGTGTGTGTGTGTGTGTGTGTGTGTGTGTGTGTGTGTGTGCATGCATGCGCTAGTGTAGCAATACTGATTCGGGAGACCAGGGGACAAGCTGTGGACACACATGGCATGAAGTTGGGAAAGAGGTATGTGCGACTGTGTATGTGTGCGTGTGTGTGTGTGTGTGTGTGTGTGTGTGTGTGTGTGTGAACTTACAAGAGACGGTGTGATAGATGCTGGGCCAGTACTGTCCACTGTCTCTCTTCAGCCACACACGAATCGTCCTGGAAACACACATCAGGAGATGAGATGAGAGGAGAGGAGGAGGAGGAAAAGAGGAGAAGAGAAGGAGGAGAGTAGAGCAGTGGAGTGGAGAGGATAAAAGAGCAGAGAAGAGGGGAGGATTAGGAGGAGAGGAGATGAAAGGAGAGGAGGAGAGGAGATCAGAGAAGAGAGGAGAGATGAGAGGAGGAGAGGAGAAGAGAAGAGTTCCATCTTGTGTGGAGCTTCAGGGGTGGGTTGGTGATTATGTTGCAGTTGCATTAAGTGAATTACAGATGCTGATAAGGTAACTGTTACTGCTTGGATTCGACACAGTCACGGCTGTTTTGCTTCGCCTACTTCACCAAGTTCAATAACTCAACACCTCGCCTGATGCCGCTGTCAAACTAAATCCACTTTTCGCCAGCCCAGTCGAGGCATCCATCAGACCACACTCAATATCAATAACACAGGTTAATAATACAGGTGCAATGTAGCTTGACTAAAGAAACAAGTTTAGATTGTGAGTGCAGCTGTGATTGCACAACTGGCAGACGACGCTATGCTATCCCTTTGATATTTGCTATCAGACCACCATAATAGGCCAGGCTATTAGGCCTACCGGTGTGACATGACATCTCTGGATCCGTGGCGAGTAATAAGAAAACGTCATTCTTGATTTAGATGAATAGAATTAAGGTTTCACACATCGCTGTGTTTCTCACACCTGGAGGGGCTTACAACTTGTTACCAGACACCAGATGGTCTGTCACACCGGGGATACAATCTAACTTTTACAAATTAGGTGGTGAGAGTTGTGATTGCACTGACTGCATACGCACAAGAACACTCTAGTTATCACAAATATTTACGAGACAAAACATTTCCTTGTGTGTGCATAAAAAAACCGAACAATCAAAACGACCAGCTAGCTATTCGTTTCATTGACGCTGAATTTGAGCGATGGGCAACCTTACAGGTGTCTGGCCGCCGTAGCTTGCTAGAAAACGGTCCATGGAAAAGAAAGTGTCATCGTATTAATGCACCTGGCAGCCAAATGTGTTTTACTCCGTCCGTGGACTGGTTTCCAAATGTCATGCCTGTCTCCACATGTCTATAGCAGTTACTTATCTGACCAGCTTAATGACAGCTCCACGGGAAAGAATAACATTTCAATGTGGGGAAGAAGACGCTGAGAGGAGACCGCTTTGGGTTTGTTTGCTAGCTAATATTAGCAATCTGCAAAACTCATCAGTAACACTAGAGACGATTAATCAAACAATTACCACGAACTTTCTGAACACAGACAGTGATGTTGATTTATTAGCCATTGACATGGCTAAATCGACTTAGCAAAGCCTGCCATTGACGCTAGCCAGAATGAAGTGGCCGTCTGTTTTCTTCATCAGCCTGGCTGGCAGGTTAACCCATAGAGATGCGCTAGCCAGCTTGCTAGGCGTTAGCACGTCGCTGCATCCAACAGGCACCATCGCACTGACCTGTCCTCACCAACCGTGATGACTCCATCCTCTTTGGGGATCAACACGGCCGCGTTCACCGAGTCCTGATGGCCCTCGATTTTATTAAGCAGAACAGGTCTGGAGCTCTGGGGCCTGGAGTGAATCTCAGCCGCCATGGTTGTTATTTTCCCTTCTGCTACGCCTCTCTTTAGCTGTCTTGCTATCTAGATCCTGCTCTAACCGAACGAGACGGACAGATCAGCTGACCAGCAAGGAAGTTCACCATAACATTGGAATCATTACCGTAATGAATGGTGAAGACTCACCCAGTCGTTCAAATAGTAACTGCACTATGTGAAATTTACAAGATTATTTCCAGAATTCACGCTGCCCATGTTACATTTTTAACAATACCACCACCATCAAATTATGATTGGGAAAACTGGGGGATTTTTCCAAGTAATTTCCCAAGTGATAATGAATAGGCCTACTTAGAATTTGTTGTTAGGTTAAATAGTGACTGTTAAAAAGGTAACATTTGTGAATGGGCACCATAAATTCTGGAAATTAACTACTAAAAATATCACACAGGGCACCTTTAAGAAAACACGAAGCCCTTGGTCTCCAAACAAAGGCCCGCAGGCTAAATCCGGGACGGGTATGGTTAAAATTTGGCCCACCATGAGGTCAGAACAAATGAAAACATAAATATCTTTGATTTTCGATCACTAAAACTTCAGTGAGTTATATATCTCCAAAGTATTCACAGAGAGTTAGATCTTATGCTAACAGTCTCATTACAGACATTGGCAAGAAGGAAAGACGGAAAAGCGAAAATCTGTTCTCGGTCCAGACATATAACTTGTTTCTCAGTGGGTTGGGGCGTTGATTTGGCCTGCAGCCTCACTTGCTCTACATAATTTGGCCCTTGGAGAAAAATAATTGGATTTTATTTTAAGCACCTTTCAAGATACCCAAGCTCACTTTACATTAAAACAGAGAGTAAAAGAACAGTAGAAAAAGTATGGAGAATAACTAAAACATACATAAAAATAAAAATAGTTATACAACAATAAAGTAGAATACAAGGCTGTGTTTATAAAATAAAATGAAAATAAAGTGACAAAGGAAGTGGAAGTGCATGTCAGTGGTGTAATGAATATGCAGCAGTGAAGAGATGCGTCTGAAGCTTAGATTTAAAACTGGACAGTGTAGAGCATTGACGAATTGAAAGCGGGAGGAGACTTGAGATGTAGGAGGGTGGAAGGTTGTGCTGGGCCTTGTAGACGAGGAGAATTTTGAAAGATAAATAAAAGTGAAAGCCCAACTGGGAAACTCAAACTCCCATTGTCATTGTGACACAGCACCCCACAGCACACAAGTGAACACTGCACTCAATGAAATTGCATTTATGCCTAATCCGTGCAGGGGAGCAGCCCCCAATGGCGCCCCAAGGGAGCAGTGCGGCGGGATGGTACCATGCTCAGGGTGCCTCAGTCATGTACAGTAGGAGGATGGGGGAGGTTAATTACTCCCACCACCAACCTGGCGGGTCAGAAGTCGAACCGGCAACCTTTGGGCTACAAGTCTGATTCTCTAACCGCTTACCTATGACTACCCTACTATAATAATAATAATAATAATAATAATAATAATAATAATAATAATGTATTATTAATAATAATAATAGTATTTGTATAGCACTATATCATACAAGGCATGCAACTCAAAGTGCTTAACAAATGGGAAAAAAACAATCATTGTTAGAGATGGATTTAAAAGTAGAGGTAGAGAGGACAGGCAGAAATAGCAAGAAGGCAGAGGAAGAAGAGATAGAGATTGTCTAGCATAAGTCATAGATAGTCACACTGAATTTGGGCGCACAGACTATGTAAAATTAAAAACAATGATGATGATAATTGTATGAGTAGGGCCTACCGTTGCGGTTATAATAATAATAATAATAATAATAATAATAATAATAATAATAATAATAATAATAATATTCTTCAGACAAAACAGGTGTAATTACATCTTGAGATGACAATAATGTTGGATGTGGCAAATTCAACACATCAATAAGAAGGCAAAACACAAGGTTATTCCAAAATGAAAAAAGCCTACTTTATTAAATATCACACAGGATACAATACTGCAAGTGTGAAGGTCTGTCAACATGTTAGGCAAATCTAGGCTCAACAAGTTTATATTAAAAAAGACCCCTTTCCTTAAAGAGTATAAAAATGATTATCACACAGACAAAAGTGAATATAAAATAAAAATGTAAGGCATTAAAAACATAAAACAAATAAAACATGTGGGTTAGTTTTTTTTTTTTAAGAACAGCTAGTCTCCCCTTGTGGGACACAATGAAGGGGATAAAGGTTTATGTCCACAAAGCAGCCCAAAAACTGAGCCGCTACATGTCAAACGAATGTCTGAATAAAATCTGTTACATGGTTTACAAATCGGACCAAACATAGCCAAGGGAGTATTCCAAGAACCTGGCTAAGTAGTAGCTTAATCCAGGTTGAGTTAAGCTTGAGGTAGTGGTAAACCATCTAATACAAGAGCATGGAGTCCTAATTTTCTTAACTAAATGACACCTGTGGACTGTCTATTATCAGATTCACCTCTTGATGCAAATTAATTTAGCCAGGTTTATCACTTAACCATGTTCTTGGAAAACACCCTTGATTAACCGATAAACCAAGCTAAGTTAACCAGGTAGTTATGAACCGGCTAATAGATGGCCCACAGAGGTATGATGTTTCATTAGGAAAATAAGGCCTCTTGGCTCTTCTATTACATGATTTACTACTACCACCTAAAGGTTAACTTAACCTGGTTTACGACTAAGCTAGCGTCTTGAAATCCCCCCTTTTGATTATGGATTTTACATGGCGGTCTAAACTGTTACATGTTACAGGTGGACGGAATGACAAGGCCATGTGACACAGTAAGCACCATGTATTATGACACAAGTTAATTACAAAGGGCATTGTGCAACATGATTTATATGTGGTGTGTGTGTGTGTGTGTGTGTGTGTGTGTGTGTGTGTGTGTTGTGTACTGTAGGCTACATGTGTGTAAGTGCAAACATATGAAGCAGTAAGATACGGTAGCAGAAGACACTGTAGCTGGCAGGTAAAAATCAGTTAAAAAACACACACACATACAAACACAAACACAGAGCACAAAAATAGCAGTCCATTCTCCTTATCAGTCATCAGAACCGGACGGAAAATCTCTCCAGTGTGTGTGTGTGCATGTGTGACTGTGGCCGAGCGTTTCAGAAAGTGTGTTTTGAGGCTGTGTGAGTTTGAGAAAGTGTGTGTATGTGTGTGTGTGTGGACTTCCTCAGGACATGGGCATCTGCCTCAAGGCTCATTGATATGTCCAGCGAAGAGAATTGTCCCTGAAACAAATAGTCAGAAACACATATTACACACGTGTAAATGAATATTGCGTGTGTGTGTGTGTGAGAACTACATCTGACAGCTGGTGCGTGCATATCTATGTGAATGTTCATGACAGCGTGTGCGTGTCTGTGTTAGCATACGTGTCTGTGGATGTACTGTATGCCGTTTGGGTATATGTAGTACATGCAGAGGTGGAACGTAACGAAGTATTTTTACTTCGTTACTGTACTTAAAAGGTACACTGTGTAAGATTTTTAGTTGTTTATTTCCAGAATTCATGCTACCCATTCACTAATGTTACCTTTGTCATTCTTAGTTACCACCACCATCAAATTCTAAGTATTCATAATGACTGGAAAAATTAAACTTTCCATGCATGAAAAGGGGGATGATCTCCATGGTCAGTCATTTTGAATTTCCAGAAAGACATTTTTAGCTGCAAAAATGACTGTAATTTGGCCGTACTAGAAAATATTAGCTTATTACTTAGTAAACTTTCATGAAAATATCAAATAGGCACCCCAGTTTCAATGAGCAGCTTAGTTGCAGTACCTTTTTTGACCATTTCATGCACAGTGTACCTTTAAGTAGTTTTTTCTGGAATTTGTACTTACTTAAGTAAAAATAAAAATGCAGACTTTTACTTTTACTCTGTTATATTTCTTGACAATTATCTGTACTCTCTACTCCTTACATTTCTGGAACAAGACTTAGTTACTAGTTACATTTATCTATAGGTTTTCCTATTGTGTTGCGTGGATTTTTTAGTAGAATTAGCCTCAGCTGCGGGCAGAGAGGCGGGACCAAGCACAGCATGCTCACTTTGAAACAGAGCAGCGCGCGACTAAAAAGTCTTGACATTTGAACACATTTTGTTGTCGTACACGGCAAGTTTTCCGACTTTCCGGTAATTTTTTAGATGAAAGCTTCTAGCGACCTTCTTCTGGGCGTCTGGAATACGTGTGGAGAGTAGCCTATAGCTTCACTATTCAAGTTAAATGCGCAGCAGCAACACGAGAAAGCTGTCTGCCGACCCTTTGATGTTTCTGATTCTGAATGACAGCAAATAGTTTGCGCATTAGACAGAAAAAAAATCTGACAGTGCTGGAAAACATTATAGAACCCATGCACCCATGTTAAGTCCATTAAAAAAGAAGTGAAATCGCTATGTTAACACTGTATAGGCGCTCTCTCTCTCTCTCTCTCTCTCTCTCTCTCTCTCTGTCTCTCTCTCTCTCTCTCTCTCTCTCTCTCTCTCTCTCTCTCTCTCTCTCTCTCTCTCTCTCTCTCCTCTCTCTCTCTCTCTCTCTCTCTCTCTCTCTCTCTCTCTCTCTCTCTCTCTCTCCCTCTCTCTCTCTCTCTCTCTCTCTCTCTCTCTCACACACACACCACACACACTCTCTCTCTCTCTCTCTCTCTCTCTCTCTCTCTCTCTCTCTCTCTCTCTCCTGTGCATTATTGGTGGATGCAATATTCACTTTACTCAGGTCACTGTTGGTCATTTCTGGGAACTTAAAGTGATACTGTCCCATTTTTGGAAATAAGCTCATTTTACACCTCTCCTTGAGTTAAATGATTGGATTTTACTGTTCACCTGTACTTTCAACCGTTCTCTGAGTATGGCAGTGCAAATTTTACCTCCATGCTAGCAGTTAAAATTGAGTTCTATGAGACCAGCTGGCAGCTAGCTGGTCTCATAGATCTCAATGTTAACTGCTAGCATCATTGAGTCCTATGAGACCAGCTGGCGGCTAGCTGGTCTCATAGATCTCAATGTTAACTGCTAGCATGGAGGTAAAATTTGTACTGCCGTACTCAGAAAATGGCTGGAAGTACAGGAGAAAGGTCGGACTGAATAATTGAACTGAAGTTTAATGTGAGTTTATTTCCAAAAATGGTACAGTATCACTTTAAGGCTTTATGCCTACATATTGCTTACTTCAGTCTAGGCTCTTTCAGTTAAAGGTTTTAATGGAATAACATGTTTTGCCCCTCTTCCAAACTGACACCCAGACAGAAAAGATACTTAGAAAAACATTAACAGGACTCCATGTTCAAATAGAACCAAAAACAGTTGCAGATAGTAGGCAGACATGGAGAAGTAGGCAGACATGGAGAGAGACAGACATTGCGCGAGTAGGTCTACTTGTACTTTTGTACTAAAAAGTACATTTAAAAGTTAGGACTTTTACTTAAGTACATTTTTGGTGTACAACTTTTACCTTCGCTTGAGTAATTTTTTCGCAGGGTACTATTTTTACTTAAGTACACAACTTCAGTACTTCTTCCACCTCTGAGTACATGCATATGTTACACTACAAT
>NC_085864.1:13120107-13122607 GCF_034702125.1 Engraulis encrasicolus | reverse complement strand
CACACATACGTGTGTATGCACATGCAGATACACGCACACACACTCACCTCTGGTGCGGTTGTTGACCCAGGCGTTGATGGCGCTGACGGCCTCTTGTGATTGGCTGAAGTCGAGGGCGTGGCTCTCGCACAGGAAGTTCTCCCTGTTGGCCGACAGGAATTCTGGCTTCATGCTGAAGCCACTCTGGGAGAAGAGGCCGTTAGCAATTAGCACCATGTCCCCGTTAGCACGCGCCGTCAACACCTTGTGGAGCTTACGGAGCATCTTATAAGGACCTGGACAGAGAGAGAGAGAGAGAGAGAGAGAGAGAGAGAGAGAGAGAGAGAGAGATAGAGAGATAGAGAGAGAGAGAGAGAGAGAGAGAGAGAGAGAGAGAGAGAGAGAGAGATGGATAGATATGGGATGGAACAGAGAGGGAGAAGAGGCCGTTAGCGATTAGCAGCACCATGTCCCTGTTAGCATCAACTCAAACAGGTCAGCATCAACTCAAACACTCTCCTAACACCTCAAACACCCCATACCTCAAGACCCCAATACCTTAAACCAGAGGTGGGGAACCTATGTCTCGAGGGCCGTTCGCAGCCCTTGAGACAGTTTTATCCGGCCCCCGATGTAATTTTAATGTTATGCAGCTTCACATTGAATCTTAGAAAATACACTTGCAATACATTTAAGTTGTATTCAGGGGACTTCGAGAAGGCGGGGTCTGTTTTAGAGGTGGCTGTCTTCAATATAGGCCTAAAGTGCTACGGAAAATCCAGGGGCCTCATTTATCATCAGTTCGTAGAATGTCTTCTAAAGTGTGTCTTACGAGTGAAATTTAGAATGTTCGCAAGTACAGAAAAATCGGGATTTATGAAACGTGCGTTGGCTGTTCCTACGCACACGTCTGCATGATAAATCCCACACCTTCCAAATCACTGTGCACGCGCGCATTCGGGGTAATTTGCATCCCGAAACGCGTCCAAGTAACCATATATGGTATTAAAATATATTCAAATGCCATGTGAATTCGAAGGCGCCACCCTGTTTGGACACACATGAACACACGCCGACACACGCGCCAGTCGAAGCGCTGGCGGGAAGTGTGGAGATAGAAACATTTCCGCAGCAGAAGTGGAGGTGCTTTCGACAGGAGGACAGTGTTTCAAAATAAGTAAAAGGAGACACACATGGACGAAAACACTGTAAAATAGCACACCGTCATACTCCATTGTCATTCAAAGCAAACTGTACCTTGCACGGTCAATGTTATTTGCAATTTCGTGTTTCTTCCACTCGCACGCATGGTCTGAGGTGTGCGTAGATTTAGGCACATTTCTACGTTCAAGTACACGTTCATAAATCCCATACTTTACTAAGGAATGATCGCACGCACACTTTAAGCACAGATCTGTACCTAAGAACGCTTGATAAATGAGGCCCCTGGTTTGTGCTCATAGTACGACCCTCGGAGGACTTTTACAGCCCTCGGATGAATTTGAAGTGGCCCCTCGAATTAAAAAAGTTCCCCACCCCTGCCTTAAACACTCCATACCTGTGTGTGTGTGTGTGTGTGTGTGTGTGTGTGTGTGTGTGTGTGTGTGTGTGTGTGTGTGTTGCTTCAACCGTTCTTCTTGTACTTGAGGTGTCTATTCACTCACTCACGTATGGAGGGGAGGGTGTGTGTGTGTGTGTGTGTGTGTGTGTGTGTGTGTGTGTGTGTCCTCCTCACCATTCTTCTTGTACTTGAGTGCGTTGATCAGCTGGCTTCGTGTGTTGCCGTGGGCGCCGCTCAGGAGCATGCCCAGTACGGAGGCGGTGCCGTGTGGCGATACCAGCGAGTTCCCCTGGGGGGCAGCAGAGAGCAGCTGCCGCAGCACCGCCAGCCCCACGTCAGAACCGCGCTCGCCGTATGATGGGGTCCACGCACCCGCACCCGCACCTGCAGGGGGGTCCTGAGGAGGGGGCTGAGGCTCACACACACACACCCCCGCCAGCAGCAGCAGAGCCACCGACACACACACACTCACAAAGCGGCGCACAGCCATTGCAACCAATGCCTACTCACACACACACACACACACACACACACACACACACACACACACACACACACACACACACACACACACACACACACACACACGGCAGCGGAGGGAGGGAGAGAGATAGGGGAAGGGAAGAAGGAAGAGAGAGAGAGAGAGAGAGAGAGAGAGAGAGAGAGAGAGAGAGAGAGAGAGAGAGAGAGAGACAGAGACAGAGACAGAGACAGAGAGAGAGAGAGCGAGAGATTGCTTAAATCAGATCAAAACATTTCAAACTTTGATTGACTTCACTCCCTCTCGTCAGCAATAGCTGCAGCTCTGCATGAAAGCCGTATGACAATATGGTGGCGTTGAGGCACTCGACCCGAGACCGGCCTTGAGTTTTATGTGGTCTTGGTCTTAGTCATAGTGGTCTTGAAGGGACTATGGTGGGGTTGCAGGTTAACCATTTTAAGAACCTGTACTATTATGAC
>NC_085864.1:13085107-13110107 GCF_034702125.1 Engraulis encrasicolus | reverse complement strand
CACCCACGCTCGGCAGGTTACTTACAGTAGGGGACACACACACACACACACACACATATACACACACACACACATTGTGTACTTACAGCAGGGGGAATACAGTAAAACACACACACACACACACACACATACATACATAGTATACACACACACAGATACAAAGTTGGGTACTTACGGCAGGGGGAATCCAGTGAAGGGTTGGTTCGGGGAGTCGGTACTCTGGTAGAACCCAAACTCTGTACACGTCTGATACACCCACTGCCTCCCTACACACACGCACACGCACGCGCACACACACGCACACACACACATGAACAGCAACCCACAATGTTGATCCCCACATGTACATCACTGCCACACACTCACTCACACACTGACACACACACCAGAGTTGAGGGTCTGGTCGTGGGTCAAGGCATTGCATTTACACACATTTGATTACTTTTATTGGGACCCAAGAGACAAGCATTAAGGTACAAGATCCAAATATTTTGGAGTAGGCTATTGACAGGCTGGCAGATTTTAAAAGACTTACACACTTACTTATGCCAGCATTGTTGTTACAAAAGATGAAACATCATTCAAGGATAAACAAAACATCTTCGTCTCCATATTTGCATGCTACCTATTATAGCTGAAACAGAGCAAAATTTTGCCACACACACACACACACACTCTACCTGTTGTGGGTCCGGTGCCATTCCAGCTGGTGTCTGAGATGTCGTGTAGGAATGAGGAGTATTGTGGGTCGAGGCAGCGCTGTGAGAAGGTCCTCAACGCCAGCCTGGCCACCGCCGCGTAGCGATCATACACACCGCCCAGCGACGCATCCGCCATCACGTCACACAACACCTTAATAGTGATGTTGGTGCCCACCACCCCCTACACACACACACAGGATTAAACACACACACACACACACACACACAGGATAAAACACAGACACACACACAGGATAAAACACACACACACACACACACACACACACACACACACACACACACACACACACACACACACACAGGATTAAACACACACACACACACACACACACACAGGATAAAACACAGACACACACACAGGATAAAACACACACACACAGACCGCCCAGAGACGCATCAGCCACCATCAGTACCCACCACCCCCTACACACACACAGGATTAAACACACACACACACACACACACACACACACACACACACACACACACACACACACACACACACACACACACACACACACACACACACACACACAGCACCTTTATAATGATGTTGGTACCCACCACTCCCTACACACACACATACACACAAACACAGAATCAAATACACACACACACACACACACACACACACACACACACACACACACACACACACACACACACACACACACACACACACACACGATCAAACACATACACTACACACACAGGATCACACACAAACAGGATCACACATACACGATAACACACACACATACACACACACACACCTCGAAAGCGCGGTTGTCCTGGTTGTATTGCACGACGTCCATGAAATTTCCCGCCAGAGACTCCAGGAAGTGGGCGGAGTCCATCAGGGAAGAAATCTGCAGCGGAGAACACAACCTGAACACACACACACACACACACACACACACACACACACACACACACACACACACACACACACACACACACACACACACACACACACACACACACATTCACTTTTTTACCGGGTATGTATATTTTTAGGGGCTTTTATGCCTTCATTTGACAGGACAGTCGAAGATGGTGACAGGAAGCGAATGGGACAGAGAGACAGGGGAGGATCGGGAAATGACCCCAGCTGGACTCGAACCAGGGTCCTCGTGGGTGGGCATGCAAGCCCAAATGTAGGAAGCTTAGCGCGCTGCGCCACAGTGCCCCCACACTTATTCACTTTATCAGTCTATTAGGGAAGACATTTGCTGTGGAGTAAGCTACACTGTGTGAGTGTGTGTGTGTGTATGTGTGCGTGTGTTCTCTACTCAGTGGAAGTCCTTGGTAATGTAGCAGTGTGTGTGTGTGTGTGTGTGTGTGTGTGGTCTACTCACTGAAAGTCCTTAGTGATGTTGCTGTATGTCTTGGGGTTCTTGAGCATATGGTTGAGGGTGTCGGACGCCTTCTTTACCAGCAGAGGGCACTGTGGACTATAGGACGCCAACGACCGCCACACCACCTCCAAGTACTCTACACACACACAGACAGACACACAGACACAGACACAGACACACACACAGACACACACACAGACACACACATTGTTAACAGATCTTGTGAGAGAAAAGTAACTGTCATCCTGAAAACAAGATCAAAAGAAGTGACAGAAGAATAGAAAAAAAGGGTGGGGGGTGGGGGTATCAGATGTGCTCTTTCCTTGCGTCTGTGTGATAAAAGAAGAAGGTTGGATGACTGAAACGTTGTATTATTGCTGGTGGAGTGAACGGTGTGCAGGGTCTTTTTATGATATGCGAATGACAACCTCTCTGGGATAATATCCTACGTACCTGTCCAACTACAGAGGTGTGCAAAAGCGCCCTCTTTTAATTGTGGGCTGACTTGTAAGGGCGAGTGAGTGAAACATAGAGAGTTGTCATTGAGAAACATGTTTCAAGCATCCCAACAGATTCAAATCACTGGCAGAACAGAAGCAGAAGCAAACATCAAACCCAACTATGAAAAAGAGAAGCAAACAACAACAACAAAAACAAAACAAAAAACACTGGTGACTAACAAAATTTAAAGCAGCTGCTCAAAAAAGCAGGCCAAAGTCGCTTGTAATAAGTGGAATTGGCAACTTTGATCACACACACACACACACACACACACACACACACACACACACACACACACACACACACACACACACACACACACACACACACACACACACACACACACACACACACACACACACAATCTACACCACATAGGTTTCAGCATATGGAAACAAACCATTTCCTTCCCAAAAATCTTAATTTGCCTCTATTCCACTTCCCAATTCTTTGTCTAACACTGTCAGACACTCCTGACACACACGCACACACACACACACACACACACACACACACACACACACACACACACACACACACACACACACACACACACACACACACACACACACACACACACACACACACACACACACACACACACACACACACACACACACGGCTGAGCATACAAAAAGGGACTATTGTACAGACTGTGAGAGGGGGCCAGTGGGGGAATTTAAAAACGTACTGTCTCAGTGCCTGTTACTACGTACTACTGCACTTCTGTTAGTACAAAGGCCTGTCCCATCATTACTCACCACTGTTACCACCATTACACTGCCTGTCCTCTCTGCCCCCAACACCCACTTCTGAGAGTGCACATGAAAGTGTAGTGTGCCCACCTTATACTTAGAAATTGATAGGGGTTTGGTGGTACACATTAATCAAAAAAGATAACATTTGTAAATGGGCGGCACCAATTGTGGAAATTAACAAAAGACAAATGGCATACGCTACCTTTAAAATCACTTCAAACTTACCCTTGAACCTGAGGGAGTGAGATCCCCAGCTATAAGTATTCTACTCTACCCTACAACTTTACTTGACTCGACTCTACTACTCTACTCTATTCTACTACTCTACTCTACTCTATTCTAAAACTCTACTCTACAATAGTATACTCTATACTAGTACTCTACTATACTAGATTTCCATTCGACTCTACTATAATTCTATTGTATTGTATTGTACTTTATTCTACTACTGTACTCTACTACTTTACTCTGATCCATTGTACTACTACACACTGCAATTCTATTATATTCTACTCTACTCTACTACAATTCTATTCTATTCTATTCTACTCAAATCTACTCTATTCTACTCAGCTTCAGGATCTCTGCAGCTCTCCTCTCTGATGTTATGGAGTTTCGTCCGGTGTGATATGTTTTATCATCTTCCTCTTTCTGACTGCTATCTTTCTTGTTGCCTGTGTGTGTGTGTGTGTTGGTGTGTGACATTTTATTAGCTTCCTTTAATTTGCTGGTATCCCCCTTATGTGTGGTGGTGACTTCCTCTTCCTCATTGTGCACGGCATCTATAAGTGTGCGATGACTACTACTGTACGTGTGTGTGTGTGTGTGTGCGTGTGTGTGTGTGTGTATGTTACCTGGGAAGTTAACGGTGGCATGTATGGGGGCGATGACTACTACTATGAGAGTGTGTGTGTGTCTGTGTGTGTGTGTGTGTGTGTGTGTGTGTGTGTGTGTGTGTGTGTGTGTGTGTGTGTTTCAAGTGTGTGTGTGTGTTTCAAGTGTGTGTGTGTGTGTGTGTGTTACCTGGGAAGTTAACGGTGGCATGTATGGGCGATGACTACTACTATAAGTGTGTGTGTGTGTGTCTGTGTGTGTGTCTGTGTGTGTGTGTGTGTGTGTTACCTGGGAAGTTAACAGTGGCATGTATGGGGGCACTGGTTGCCACTGCAGCGGTTGCCAAGTGGGGGTACTTCAGTCGGAACCAGGCGGCCAACGAGCCGGGGTAGGAGCCTCCAAGCACCGCCCACTTTCCAGCTAGGCCACGCTTCTCAGTCATCTCCGAGCGGAAGTGAGCAAGATCAGCCAACGCCTGACGACTGCTGAGGTAGCGCAGGTTAGCCAGACTCAGGTCCCTACACACACACAGACACACAGACACACACACACACACACACACACACACACACACACACACACACATTGAAACACAGGTCCTTACCCTACACAGACAGCTACAGTTAGTACAGGTACAGTTCCTTCATGCTTTTACAATGACACACGTGTGCACGCAAACACACACACAGATTCTGTATCTCTGTATCTCTGTATCTCTGTATCTCTGTATCTCTCTCTCTCTCTCTCTCTCTCTCTCTCTCTCTCTCTCTCTCACACACACACACACGCACGCACACACAGATCCATAGTTAATATACAGTAGTACTGTAGTTGAAGGATTCACCAGTGGAGGATGATGGAATACACTTACAGAACAGAGGTAGGGATTTGCACACGTCTCCACTCTAGACTCACACACACACACACACACACACACACACACACACACACACACACACACACACACACACACACACACACACACACACACACACACACACACACACACACACACACACACACACACACTCGACTCACTCTGTGGGATGGCTTTTTCCATAGAAGCGGTGCTCCAGCAGTAGGCAGAGGGCCCCCAGCTTCTGGGCGTAGGTGAGCCAGGTGCCGTACTGCATCCAGGCCGGATTAGCCGGACCCTCCCCTCCAATCATCAACAGCACCGGGCCCCCGGGACGGTAGAAACTCTCATTCATGTAGTACCTCTACAGGGGGAGAGAGAAAGAGAGAGAGAGAGAGAGAGAGAGAGAGAGAGAGAGAGAGAGAGAGAGAGAGAGAGAGAGAGAGAGAGAGAGAGATGCTGATCACAATTGCCAACGCTCATTGACATCAGCTGATATGAGTGCAATGCAATAATAATAATAATAATAATAATAATAATAATAATAATAATAATAATAATAATAATGCATTTATTTGAAAGTGCCTTTCAAAAAACTCAAGGACACTGTACAGAGAGAGGCAAAATAAAACAAGACACATAAACAGATTGTAAACAAAAATAAATATATAGAAAATAAATAATGTAAAATAAAATAAAACAAAAAGAATCATAAAGAATAGGCTAACTGAAACAGATGAGTTTTTAGTCTGGATTTGAACAGGGATAAAGAGTCAATATTGCGGATGTAAGGGGGAAGCACATTCCACAGCTGAGGAGCAGAGCAACTGAACGCTCTGTTTCCCATGGTGCTGAGACGGGCAGAGGGGACAGAGAGGAGAATGGAGGAAGAGGAACGGAGGGGGCAGTAGGGAATAGCAATGTGAATAAGATTAGATAAATAAGGAGGGGCAAGATTGTGGATAGCCTTGAAGGTGTTGAGAAATATTTTAAAGTGAATTCTAAATTTGATAGGGAGCCAGTGGAGATGTTGGAGTGCAGGGGTAATATGATGACAGGAAGGGGTTTTAGATATGATGCGGGCAGCTGAGTTCTGGACCAGTTGGAGCTTGTGGAGAGATTTTTGAGGGAGACCAAAGAGGAGAGAATTACAGGCTAATCAATGCGGGAGGTGACAAGACTGTGTACAAGAATGGGAGTAATAGTAATAGTTTTGCTTTATATAGCGCCTTTCAAAACTCTCCCTCTCCCTCACTCTCTCTCTCACACACACACACACACACACACACACACACACACACACACACACACACACACACACACACACAGTAGGCTTACCCCTGACACTTCAACTAAAATCTGACGTTGATAAAGTCTTTCGTTTTTACTTGTGCAAAAGTGAACAGAAGAGGATCTTTAAATGAGATCATCCTGTGTCATCAGACCTGACATGTAGGCCTATGTTTCAGACTGTTGGTTGGCTATGAGACTGTCCTTTGTAAGCTGCAACTTCCATTGCATTTGTTTTCTACATACTTGCTTTGAGTTTGTGTTTATTAAATGAGTTAAATGGTCAGCCGGTGAATCCCCAGTTCGGGTCCTCTTGCCGTCTCCTCACCTGCTTCCAGACGCGAGTGTCAGCGCCGTTGAAGTGATCCAGTTTCTGGGTGAACCAGTACTCCTGTACCTCAGCAGCCGCCCCTGCTTGTTGCCTCTCCTCCGGTGGACCCCCAAATCTGCGAAATCCTTTAAAACGTGCATCGCAAGACAAGCAAAGACACAGCACAATAGCTAACACAAGTTTTAAGTTAGACGGGTGGTCAAATGTCAACACAGACATGTTTACTCTCTGGAATCCGAAAACGAATATGACCTGTTCATCATGTGATCACACACTCACATTCACACCGTGTGCGCCTGTGCGGAACTATTGGACTCACAGCGCCCCCTAGCGCCATTTTAATGCTCATGACAGGTAATTGTTGTTTTTCTCCAGGGCAACAGACGGCAGAAGAGAGCCGAGCAGGCACTTTTCCCAGAGAGGAGAGAAGCAACGGCAACAACCGGCAGCGAAAGAAGCACAGTTTGGAATCTAGACGGAGAGAGAATAGAGCTTATCGCAACTATGGAGGAGGCAAAAAACAAAGAAAAAACAACCCCTGACAAAAATGAGGAGAAAGAGAAGCAGCCCGCTGGAAAGGACAAGGAAAAGAAGGAAGAACAGGAGCTGGTGGGTGAACGCGAGTACATTTTGCAGATGTTAGGCACTGAAAATCCTTTAGCGAATTTGCCTGAGTCACTGGTTAACAACATGGTTGTGCAGGCCCAAGACGTTTTCGGTCGTGGACATGGAGACAGGATAAATGAATGAATGTGTTGCTATTCCCTTTGTCGAACACGTATATATTCTCATGTCGAAAAACGTGAATGAATTTTCAACATGCCGTTTGATCCAAACAGACCTACTTCCAGTCACTTTAGTGCATTTGCTACACCTAGCATTAGCTTGGCTAACATTAGCTGACTAACGTTAGCGTTAGCTATTGAGGCTATGTTGGGTCAAGGTATTAATGCCAGTATCGAACTAACTGCTTACTTTTACTGACCAATACAATGCATTAACTCGATGAAACATGTGTAAAACAAATGACTAGATTAACTGCAATGGTTTAATGTGGACGTTATTGAGCTGTCATTTTGACAGCTAACCATTGTTAGCAGTGCCATTGACGTTAGTGTACTCATGACAGTGACGCGACGAGATTTGTACAGTATTCATTACGGAATATCAGGTTGAACCTTTTAAGTTCTAGTATTAGGCGTGTATAAGTCCGATGTTTGCACCTGAAAGTGGAGATGTTGTTGTGAAGATTGTTTGTTTGTTGTTGACAGTCAGAGGAAGACAAACAGCTGCAGGAGGAGTTGGAGATGATGGTGGAGAGACTCGGCGTAAGTAGAAGTCTCTGTCACACACACACACAGACACACACACACACATTACTGTGTATACTCCCGCGTGTAGAGTACCCCCTACCAATTCACTAAGAAACTCTCAGTGTGCTCTCTCTGTTGTGTGTGTAAACTAATCTGTGTCTATCTGTCCCTCCTGTCTGTGTGTGTATCTGCCTTTCTGGTGTGTGTGTGTGTGTGTGTGTCTATCTGTCCCCTGTGTGTGTGTCCCTGTGTGTCCGTCCTTCCCCTGCTCAGGAGAAAGACACGTCCCTGTACCGCCCGGCTCTGGAGGAGTTGCGTCGCCACATCCGCTCCTCCACCACCTCCATGACGTCGGTGCCCAAGCCGCTCAAGTTCCTGCGGCCGCACTATGCCAAGCTCAAGGAGATCTATGACAACATGGCTGCAGGAGAGAACAGGGTGTGTTTGTGTGTGTGTGTGTGTTTGTGTGTGTCTGTGTGTGATTTTAGTTGTACACATGTACCAAGCAAAAGGGCAACACTAAATCAAATGTTTTTAGTGAATGTGATGGTGGAGTTATGAAATTGGAATTGGCATTGGAATTTTTTATTTTTTTTGGTAAATACTGTGTATTTCTTTTTGGTCATATAAATGTGGTGTGTACTGATGTTCCTCCTTCCCATCTTCTTCTCTCGCTCTGCTCTGTAGCGGTTCTGTGCTGACGTGGTGTCTGTCTTGGCGATGACGATGAGTGGGGAGAGGGAGTGCCTGAAGTATCGCCTGCTGGGCTCCCAAGAAGAGCTGGCCTCATGGGGACACGAATACGTCAGGTACTACACACACACCTACACACCTAGCCTCCTGGGGACACAAATACATCAGCAGGGCTGATAGTATTTAGGCTCCATGCCTGATTTCAGGCTTGACAGAGTTTGCAAAAATAAAAACATTGATAATAATTAGCCATTAGGTTATTCTGATCTCAGAAAGTGTTACAGGTTCAGGGTTTTCTTTTACTATCAGGCTTGAATAATGGTCATACACGGGCTATTAAATGTTTGAATAATGTGTCAAAATAGTCACTATGCAGTATCGTGTCGTCGTCGTTAGAGCAGGGTAAAAAGTTCAGGCTCAGGATTTTTTTTTTCACTATCACCGCTGCATCAGGTATACACATTTATTGTGTACACGCTCTTGTGCGTTCCTGAGTTCTGTGCATGACGTGAGAGTGATGCATGATGTGTGTGTGTGCAGGCACCTGGCTGGGGAGGTTGCCAAGGAGTGGCAGGAGGTGGAGGAGGGCGATAAGACCCAGCAGGAGGTGCTGCTGGCTCTGGTGCGCGAGATCGTCCCCTACAACATGAAGCACAACGCCGAGCACGAGGCCTGCGACCTCCTCATGGAGATAGAACACCTGGACATGCTGGAACACTACATCGACGACAACGCATACGCCAAAGTCTGCCTTTACCTCACCAGGTACACACACACACACGTACACACACACACAAATGAATGCATATCCCATTGAGCTGTTGGAAATGCTTAAATTTAATTGGCTCTCACTCTTTCCCACCATCTCTCTCTCTCTCTCTCTCTCTCTCTCTCTCTCTCTCTCTCTCTCTCTCTCTCTCTCTCTCTCTCCCCCCCCCCCAGCTGTGTGAGCTATGTTCCTGAGCCGGAGAACTCTGCTCTCCTGAAGTGTGCCCTCAACATCTTCCGCAAGTTCAACCGCTACCCTGAAGCCCTGCGCCTCGCCCTCATGCTCAACGACGTGGAGCTGGTGGAGAACATCTTCACCTCCTGCAAAGAGATGTACGACACACACTCACACGCGCGCATACACACACGCACACACGCACACACACACTTCTGGCCCTCAACAATATGTACCACACATACGCACACACCTGGCCCTCAATGTCTAGTATGGCAGGACATTGAAACTCTTCTCTCTCTCCTCTGTGTGCGTGTAGTGTGGTCCAGAAGGAGATGGCCTTCATGCTGGGTCGGCACGGGATGTTTCTGGAGCTGAATGAGGACGTGGAGGATTACGAAGACCTCACAGAGATCATGTCCAACGTGCAGCTCAACAGCAACTTCCTAGCGCTCGCCAGAGAGGTGCGTGTGTGTGCGCGTGTGTATGTGTGCGCGTGTGCGTGTGTTCATGTGTATTTGTGTCCCTTGAGGTGTGTCCGTGTGTGTTCTCACTCTGGCTGTATATGTGTGCGTTTCAGCTGGACATTATGGAGCCGAAAGTGCCAGATGACATCTACAAAACACACCTGGAGAACAACCGTACGTCCTCTCCTCTCTTCAATTTTCCTCTCTTCCCTTCTTCTCTCCGCTCTTCTCTTATCCTCTCTTCCCTTCTCTCCCTTCTCCTCTCCTCTCCTCCTCATCTTCTACTTGACTGTGTATTGTGATTCTACTTTAACTTGCTCTCGTGTGTGTGCGTGTGTTTGCAGGGTTTGGTGGCAGTGGTTCCCAGGTGGACTCTGCACGTATGAACTTGGCGTCCTCGTTTGTCAACGGCTTTGTCAACGCTGCCTTCGGACAGGACAAGCTGCTCACCGAAGACGGAAACAAGTGGCTCTACAAGAACAAGGACCACGGTAACACACACACACACACACACACACACACACACACACACACACACAGGCTTTACTAGAACAAGGACCATGGTAACACACACACACACACACACACACACACACATACACACAGGCTTTACTAGAACAAGCAACATGCGCATACATACACTCACACACACACTGGCTTTACAAGAACAAGGACCATCGCACACACACACACACACACAAACACACACACACACACCCCTGCATCATTGTTGTAAATATTACTGTAATGGCCGCCGTTTTATTTATATTATATTATATTTTCTAAATACTGTATTGAAAGGTAGAGTAGTCTATTGTAATGGTTGAGTAGTACCAACACCATCAGTTTCAATCTATTTATTGTGTTTGTTATATGATGGAAATGTACACTTTATACATATATAGGTGGATCTTATGTAAATCCACCATTTTGCATCTCCAGTCATAGAGGTCTTTGGCTGCTAAACTTGCAGCACTTTTGTTCAATCACCAAATATTCATGAAAAGATCAAACTTGTGAATGGGCAACCTGCATTTTGAAAGTGAACTGCAAGATGTACATGTTTTACCTTGTTAACTCCCGAGTTCTTCTTTTCTTTGTGTGTGTGTTTCAGGTATGTTGAGTGCGGCGGCTTCGCTGGGAATGATTCTGCTGTGGGATGTGGATGGTGGTCTCACACAGATCGACAAATACCTCTATTCTTCTGAAGACTATATCAAGGTACACACTCACACACACACACACACACTTCTCTACTGTGAAGACTACATCAACACACACACACACACACACACACTTTACTCTTACTTTGTCATGTAACTTGTACTCTGTGTGTATGTGTGAGAGATTTGTATTTTTGTATGTCTAACTCGTGTGTGTGTGTGTGTGTGTGTGTGTGTGTGTGTGTGTGTGTGTGTGTGTGTGTGTGTGTGTGTGTGTGTGTGTGCGCGCGCGCGTGTGTGTGTGTGTTGATGTAGTCTTCACAGTAGAGAAGTGTGTGTGTGTGTGTGTGTTGATGTAGTCTTCACAGTAGAGAAGTGTGTGTGTGTGTGTGTGTTGATGTAGTCTTCACAGTAGAGAAGTGTGTGTGTGTGTGTGTGTTTAACTCTTATTCTTGTGTGTGTGTGTGTGTGTAGTCGGGTGCCCTGCTGGCTTGTGGCATCGTGAACTCTGGCGTGAGAAACGAGTGTGACCCGGCCCTGGCCCTGCTGTCAGACTACGTCCTGCACAACAGCAACGTCATGCGTATAGGAGCCATCTTCGGGTAACACACACACACACATATGCACACACACACACGCGCATAACAGCGTCATGTGCATAGGAGCCATCTTCGGGTAACACAAATATCAGTTCATACACACTATTCTACGCTTTGTTACCGACATAATGATGTGCCTGTAAAACGTATGTGTGTGTGTGTGTGTGTGTGTGTGTATGCAGGCTGGGCTTGGCGTATGCTGGCTCTAACCGGGAAGATGTGCTCTCTCTACTGCTACCAGTTATGGGCGATTCCAAATCCAGCATGGAGGTAAGAACGTGTGTATGTGTGGGGGGGGATTTACTTGTGTGTGTCTCCATGTGTTCGTCCGTGTTTGTGAGGCCGTCATCCGTGTGTGTGCATGTGGCATGATCGCGGTGGGCTTGTGTAAACTAATCTGTGTGTGTGTGTGTGCGCGCGCAGGTGGCTGGCGTGACGGCTCTGGCGTGTGGCATGATCGCGGTGGGCTCGTGTAACGGTGACGTGACGTCCACCATCCTGCAGACCATCATGGAGAAGAGCGAGACGGAGCTCAAAGACACATACGCACGCTGGCTACCCCTAGGACTGGGCCTCAACCACCTCGGTTAGTGTGTGTGTGTGTTTGTATCTGTTTGTTTTGTATGTGTTTTGTGTATTTTAATCCTCTGACTGGTGTGGTGAATTGTCTAGTGTGCGTGCAGGTAAGGGTGAGGCCATTGAGACGACTCTGGCTACATTAATAACTGTGTGTGTGATCTGTTCTGTGTGTGTAGGTAAGGGTGAGGCCATTGAGACGACTCTGGCGGCGCTGCAGGTGGTGGCTGAGCCTTTCCGCAGCTTCGCCAACACACTGGTGGACATCTGTGCATATGCAGGTACACGCACGCACATCAACACACTGGTAGACATCTCTGCATACGCAGGTACACACACACTACTGCTGATGATCCACTAGCACACAGTGTAGACTTTGCATTGCTCTGCCCTGTATATTTTACCAATCAGGAGCGCTTTTGCTCCCGCACAGTATTTGGGTACGCGATGCGATGCGGTCGACCCTTGCAACCCGTCCGAGGATCCGTTTTGCCTCTTTCAAACTTCGGAAGGCATGGCCATTTTATTTGTGTAGCGCATTTCATACACAAATGCAATGTGCTTCACAAAAAATACCGGCAAAGGAAAAATGAAATAAAGGAAAACATAAAATAATTTGAATCAAGAAACATTAAAATCAAGCATTAAATCGTTAAAAAATAGAATCAAAAGTTGATAATTAAGTTAGAAAGGGAAAGCATCTGAGCATCTAGAAAATTTTCAGTGTGTCTAATAGCCGAGGAAGACCCAGGGGGGTGGGCTGTACAGTTTATCTTCAAGGGACAGAGTATCGTTTGGTGTTGTAATGCAAAGTGCACATCGCATGGTGGTGGGTCACCAGTCTAACGCATGACCTCTCTCTGTGCTGTGTACACACACACACACACACACACACACACACACACACACACACACACACACACACACACACACGTATACACACACACACACACACGTATACACACACACACACACACACACACACACAAACACACACTTACACACTCTAACACTGTCTCTGACTCTGATGTGCATTAGGTTCAGGTAACGTGTTGAAGGTTCAGCAGCTGCTGCATATCTGCAGTGAGCACTACGACACCAAGGACAAAGAAGAGGACAAGGACAAGAGAGACAAGAAGGACAAAGACAAGAAGGACAGCGCACCAGATATGGGATCACACCAGGTACACACACACACACACACACACACACACACACACACACACACACACACACACACACACACACAGTAGTGCACCTGACATGGGATCACACCAGGTACACATCAGCAGGGCTCTAAATCAGGGTGTATGCAGGGTTTTTAAAAGTATTAAAAGGTGATAAATTAAAAATCCAAAATTTAATGGCCTTAAAAGTAGTAAATTTGCTCATGAGGTATTATTTTTTGAAAAACGAGGTAATCATTTTTGTAGTCGTACCATTTTGATGAAAAACATTCTTTGTTTATTCACCGTTTATCACTGTTTTTTTCATACACCAGTGATTCGCGCAACAGTAGCCCCATCTGACCTTCTTCATAGCAGATTCGTGCCCTAGGTCTATGCTGTAGAAAGCAGACACTCTGGAATCTATGAAGTTATCATTAGGGCAGCAGGTTGCCAACCTGCCAGGTTGGTGGGGGGAGTAATTAACGAGTGCTCTCCCCCATCCTCCTCCATGTCTGAGGTACCCTGAGCATGGTAGCCTACCGTCCCGCCACACTGCTCCCTTTCGTGCGTCTTTTAGCAAAAAACGAAAGTGTAATGTAGTGTTAAGGAGGTAGAAATTACAAAAGATGTCTTGTTATACCCGCATCGGAGTGTCTTGATGGTTGTAAAAAAAAAATCTAAAGGTAGTAAAAAAGGGTATTAAATGGTAGTAAATTTGACATCAAGATTGGTGTATATACCATGTAAATTAACATCAGCCAGTTTGTTTGGTAGAAAAGACCAACTTACCAGCCACTTTGACCCATTAGTGAGTGTGTGTTTGGCTTTGTAAGATTAACATCTAACAACACACCTAACAGTCGGGCACTGGGTTACTGCGCCGGCGACCCGGGTTCGATTCTGGCCCGTGTCATTTGCTGATCCTTCCCTGTCTCTCTCTCCCCACTCATTTCCTGTCTCTCCACCAATGTCCTGTCAAAAATAAAGGTGAAAAGTTCTGAAAAAATCTTTGCTTTTTTCCTTATTGTCAGCTCTAGTAGCAGGTATCACGTGTAGCAGCTCACCAACGGTGTGTGCGTTTGTCTCGTGTGTGTGTGTGTGTGTGCGTGCGTGTATAGGGTGTAGCAGTGCTTGGTATCGCGCTGATCGCCATGGGAGAGGAGATCGGATCGGAGATGGCCCTCCGCACCTTCGGACACCTGGTCAGTCCCCTTTGACCTCTACGCATATCCTCTCCTTCCTCCAAATACCCCCTCTCCTCCTCTTCTCCACATACACCCTCTCCTCCTCTCCTTTCCTCTGCAATCGTTTATAACGCTCTCCTCTCCCTTCCTAATTCTCCTCTCCTCTTCTCTGTAGACATCTAATGTAATGAAATGGAATAGCTATCTGGCCGTCTGTCTCTCTGTGTCCTTCTGTCTGTTTTTCTTCATTTCTCTAGTCCATGGGTCCACTTCAATATATCTAATCCCTCGTCCTCCCTTCAGCTTTTGGCCGTGTCGGCGACAGAAGTTTATTCACTATCTTGCAAAAGCGCAATTCAAGCTCACTTGCAATTTAGGAGGAAACTCCACCAAAAGTTGTTATGGCTAGGCTCACAGCGGGGCATCGGCAAAGCATGAAGCCACCAGCACAAATTGAGGATTTGAGTTGGTATAAAAATGGATCCCTGTACGTTTCTCTCGCTCTGTCCTTTCTCTCTCTCCTTTCTGACTTTTTGTCTCCAGTCTGTGTACCTGCTCCTGTTCCTGTGATCAAAAACGCATGGTGTGTGTGTGTGTCTGCAGCTGCGGTACGGTGAGCCTGCTCTGCGTCGGGCGGTGCCGCTGGCCCTAGCGCTGATCTCTGTGTCCAACCCGCGCCTCAACATCCTGGACACGCTCAGCAAGTTCTCCCACGACGCCGACCCAGAGGTCTCGCACAACTCCATATTCGCAATGGGCATGGTGGGCAGCGGTACGTATACCTGTGTGTGCGTGTGTGTGTCCAGAGGTCTCCCATAACTCCATATTTGCCATGGGTATGGTCGGCAGCGTTACGTGCACAGACAGACAGACAGACAGACAGACAGACAGACAGACAGACAGACAGACAGACAGACAGACAGACAGACAGACAGACAGACAGACAGACAGACAGACAGACAGACAGACAGACAGACAGACAGACAGACAGACAGACAGACAGACAGACAGAGACTTACTTCTGGAGAGAGTTTATTAATCCCAAAGGAACTCAAGGGGTGGGATGTACACACAAATGTCATTTCCCAGGCCTGGAAAAGTCATGAATTTTAATACATTTTTGTTTTGAAGTTTTAATGTAACAGCCTTCTATTAAGTGATCATAAGCCTATTGTGATTATTTTCAAATCAATACTCCTGCATGTTACAATAAATGCATTGACAATATTTTGAATGATGAAAAATGTTCTGGTTAAAATGTGATGCCATAGGATGAGCTGAAAGGGGTCACATTTCATATTTGGCCCTAAAAGTATGCAACACTCTACACATTCACATTGCCATGAAGTCAGGGAAAATGCCATGAAAAAGTCATGATGGAGAAGTTTTGAAAGTCAGTTTGTTGGCCAAAAACGGTGGGAAACCTATGTAATGGAATGCCTCTGCGTGTGTGTGAGAGTGAAGATGTGACTGTGTGTAGTAGAATACAGTGCCAAGACGGTGATTTTGATTGACAGCTGTGTTTGTGTTTGTGTTTATTTGTGTCTGTGTTTATTTGTGTCAGGCACCAACAACGCCCGGCTGGCTGCCATGCTGAGGCAGCTGGCACAGTACCACGCCAAAGATCCCAACAACCTCTTCATGGTCCGACTGGCACAGGTGGGTGGGTGTGTGTGTGTGTGTGTGTGTGTGTGTGTGTGAGAGAGAGCGAGAGAGAAACGGGATGACCTCATGGTCCGTCTAACATGCACGCTCACTCACACACTATGCCAGACAGTGAGCGTGTTTATATGCAGTTCATTATCCTGAATATGAGACTGATCCCGTTTATGATCAAATTCTCGATGAGGTGTTTCTATGGTACAATATTCCGGTTTCTTTCAGAGTAATCCACCTAGCATATCCTGCCTTCTCAAAATCCCAAATAAGGGCTTATCCCGGGACACTGAAGTCAACAAAAGGTGTTACTATGTTCAAATGCAATTCAGAATACTTAAAGCAGGGGTGTCAAACTCAAAGGGACCGAGGGCCAAAATCAAAATCTGGAGCGAATTCGCGGGCCAAACTCAATATATTTTTTTTTTTACAAAAATGGACTAAAATTGCTTATGTTTCAATGAATGTCTAAACAGATTCCCATCATAGTTCAAATGTGCCTGCACATTCTGTTGCATTTGAGTGCGAGTTGTACTCTATACAGTTATGGTGTATGTGGGCCAACTGTAATACACATTTGAAATGATCTGGCGGGCCAAATAAAATGGCTCCGCGGGCCAAATTTGGCCCCCGGGCCTGAGTTTGACATCCCTGACTTAAAGGATAACTTCAGCCAATTTCAACATGCAGTTGTAATGCTCACACATTACCCTGAACTTGTCAGTACCTGAGAGTATTTTTTTTCTTCGGCCTTTTCCGAGATCCTGGTCATTGTAATGGGGACAGTCACAGATTTTGTTTACATTTAAAAAAAGAAAACCCATCTTGATTTACTCCCAATAACATCCAAAAGGTTATGCAACACCAGCAGACAACTAGCAAAAAGTGATACCTTTTGGGATAATACTTGGAGTAGGCCTAAGTTTAAAAAGTTTTTAATGTAAACAAAGGCTGCCCCCATTAGAATAGCTCAGATCTCGGAAAGGGCTGATCAGAAAAATGCAGCATCACCGGGTACCGGCAAATGTTTTGCCTTCGTCTTCAAGATACCACCTTGGAATCCCCCACAACTGACACCTTTTGAATTGGTGCTCCTCAGAGCAATCAGATAGTTTACTTTCACCATGGCAACGCTATCTGCTGTTGTCCTGGAATACTGCTGATTACTTTTTTTTGCCGGAACAGACACTGTACTCAACGGGACCCATTTTTGCCTGAACGAATGAATTTGACGGCAAACTTATTTAAACACTCATGAAAAATGGGTCCTGTTGAGTCCGGTGTCTCTGTTCTGCTAAAAACAAGTATTATCTTTAACTATCTGATGTGTGCTAGTGCTTTAACGGATTGCAATTTATCATCATTCAAAGAAATGCTTTAAAGTAACTTAACACAGAAACCAGTGAGGCTTAGCGGATGTAATTTCTCAGTCATCGTAGATGTTGCAGACACACAAACACTTCTTGTCATACAATTTTTTCTTGAACACAACGACCACTGAAGCGAAATCCGGAGCTCACACTAGACTACGCAACTTAAGCCGCCATCTTGCCACTTCACATAAATCTTCTGTGCTGAGTCATTCTATCCAAATGCTAATTTTCTGCTTGTGTGTGTGTGTGTGTGTGTGTGTGGTGTGTGCGTGTGTATTGTTTTAGGGCCTGACTCACCTTGGCAAGGGTACGTTGACGCTGTGTCCGTATCATAGCGACCGGCAGCTGCTGAGTCAGGTGGCTGTAGCCGGACTCCTCACCGTGCTCGTCTCATTCCTCGACGTCAAAAACAGTAAGTGTGTGTGTGTCTGTTTGAGTGTGAAAACGTAAAGTCTGTCTGTGTACGCCGCCCTCGTCTTATTCCTTGACGTCAAAAGCTTGTGTGCGTGCGTGTGTGTGTGTGACAACAGTATGTGTGTGTGTCGAGCACTGGTGTCACTTCTCTCTTAGTCACTTTCGAATCTACTACTACTGAGTGTTGCACTCCAAACACAATTTTGTTGCCTTTTTGACAATGACAATCTTGAATCTTCCCATGTGTTGTGTAAGTGTGTGTGTGTATGTAAAGAATCTCAATATGTGTCCTCATCTGTGTGTTTTAGTCATCCTGGGTAAGTCCCACTACGTGCTGTACGGCCTGGTGGCGGCCATGCAGCCGCGTATGCTGGTCACCTTCGACGAGGAGCTCCGCCCACTGCCCGTCTCTGTACGGGTGGGACAGGTACGACCTGAGAGAGTGTGGGTGTGTTTATGTAAAATGGGTGCGATTGTGTGTGTGTGTGTGTGTGTGTGGAAAATGTATGACCCGAGAGAGAGAGAGTGTGTGTGTGTTGAGACGGGTACGACCTGAGAGCAGTCGCTTGCACAGTACATTGTGACAAGAACTTTCCAAAAGTGTTTTTTTTTTGTCCAGTAGGGTTTTAGCGCGTGTGTGCGTGTGTGCGTGTGTGTGTGTGTGTGTGTGGAGACGGGTATGACCTGAGTGTCCTCTCTTGTCATCTTCTGACTGCTATTCTCTCTCTGCTCCTCTCTTTTCTCCTCTCCTGTCTTCTTCTGGCTGCTATTCTCTCTCTCTACTGCTCTTCTCTCCTCTCCTCTCTTGTCGTCTTCTGACTGCTATTCCCTCTCTTCTCCTATTGTGTTCTGCAGGCGGTGGATGTGGTGGGGCAGGCAGGTAAGCCAAAGTCCATCACAGGTTTCCAGACCCACACCACGCCGGTGCTGCTGGCCCACGGGGAGCGCGCAGAGCTGGCCACAGAGGAGTACCTCCCAGTCACCCCCATACTCGAGGGCTTCGTCATCCTCCGCAAGAACCCCAACTACGAGACCTAAACGCACACACTCACACACACACACACACCCACGTACACGTTTAGGGACCTGTTATTCTGTACATGATGCCTAGAGATCATTTCCTTCCCGTCTCCCCTGACCCTTGTCTCTCTCCTTGTCCTCATTTTGTAAGTAGCGCATGAATTGATAACAAAAAGACATGACAAGTTAAATCGGACTGCGCCCCTCCAGTTTATTATATTTTTTTTTTCTCTCTTGTGTTGGTTTTGTTACGTTAACTTCAAATGGTTGAAATAAAAAAAGAAAAATGTGAACTTTGGTCTGGTTATGTGTGTTTGTGTGTGTGTGTGAGTGTGAGGCAGAGAGAATGAATGTGAAAGCCCACCTGGGAATTTCCTTTGTCATGTTGCATTGTGGCACAGTTCTCCTCAACACACAGTCCTGACTCCTCACTGCACACAAGGTAACTGCATTCATGCCTCACCAGTGCAAGGGGGCTGCTCCAAATGGCGCCCCAAGGGAGCAGTGCGACGGGACTGCACCATGCTCGCGATACCTCAGTCACGGAGGAGGATGCGGGAGAGCACCTGGTGGGTCGGGAGTCGAACTGGCAACCTTTAGGATAAAAGTATATGCCCTAACCGCTTACATGACTGTGTGTGTGTGTGTGTGGGGCTGTGAAGTAAATGGGGAAGAATTAGTGAGTAAATCAAGTGTGGGGGGGGGGGGTAGCATTTGGTAGGGAATGAATTGGGTTTTAGGTAGTAGGATGATGCATGCTGAACAGAGATGTATTTTTATGCGGAAGGATGGAGAGAATGGGTGTCACGCGGAGGGAATGTCTTGTGCACACTGGAATTCTTGTTACCATGGCACCAACGAGTCCCTCATAACGTAAGAAAACTGCGAGAAATCTGGTGGTCAGAAATGTCAGAAAATGCGTGAACTTTGATGAGATGTTGTAAACTGATTGGACTGCTGTCCTCATTACCTATGACCTCACACAAGCGTCACTGTCCGGACTAGCACCGCCCACCTGACACGACCACGACTGTCATATCGAGGAAAAAACTAAAGTCGTAAAGCCAATCAACCCAGCTGGCAAGTGAAACAACCAAAACAGTAAGTGATTGAGATAAAACAGAAAGACCTTGCCATTACCAGTGGGACCCAAATGAAAACAAACAAGGCACTGTTTACTGTTACTACTAGCACCAGTGTACAATAACACAAAACTTACAAAATCACGCTGTCTCCCTTGTCACATGACAAGGGAGAGGAATTCCCATTGTCGTTAAGCCGGAAATAACGACAAGATTTCCGGGAGGTTTCTGTCCGGCTCCGCGGACTACAGGAGAGAGGTACTTACCGTTGTCGTGTTTTTGTCCTTTTGTATTTCACTGTATATTCTACAGAAAAGCCGTTGATCCATCTCTCTTCACCGATATAACTAAGGAGTGATTATGGGTGGGTGATTGGCGATTTGTAACGACCAGTGTAGTTGTGGTAGCATCCCTACTTTAAAGCTAACGTTATCTGCTCTACCTCCTCCCTGTCTGGCTCCTGCTATTCCAAGTAGCAGGCGGACTCGGGGTTTCTATGATTTCTAATGAATCAACTCTGTTGTGAATGATGACACCAGACAAATGTTGAGAGAATCAACTGAACAACTATTTCTGTAGATCTTTGAACCCGACGGCAGTGTAGTAATTAGAAGGTCGATGTTGGGAGGCTGCGGCTTAAATGTCATTTTGGGTCAAAATTAGCCAGCAAAGCTTATCTGTTGCCACGTGTGACACCCATATTTAAAGTCAGCGGTTGATAACAGATCATCTACACAGTTGAAGACATCAAATCAGGTACTTGCCGGCAAGTGAGTTGGGCAGCTAACATGGCAGCTGCTGGTATAATCTCCGCCATAACGTTAGCTGTCAAGCCAGGCTCGTTCTCCATGCGTGTTTCAATATAAAGTTCCTCTCCACATACCTGTAACGATTGACTGATATGGCATCCATGTTAATATTTCCCCGATGGTATTTGTAAGGCTAAGTGCAGATGTATTCAACAGGTTTTATGGGCATATTTTATAGACGTGTCAAGGTTGACTCAAATGCTGGCTTAAAAGGCCACGAGCTGCCCATTTCGCTACGTATGGTGAACCATTATAAGCTGATGTGTGTGTCAGAGAAAAGAACATGACTAGTTCTAGAGCACAACACCATGCCTAGAAATGACTTTATTCACTGAGGCCAAGATGCTGCGAAAAACTTGGCTATGAGTTGATCGCTTCATGTATTGATTTAACTGAGGTGTGTGAAGCCCGTGGACTAGTCAAATGCAGGTGTGCTGCTGTCTAGTAAGGCAATGCTAGGCTAACCAGCTATCTACCTTCTTCTTGCCCTGGATTTTTGGGAGCGCTTGTCATTAGGTAGGTTAGGCCTTGCATGATCTGCTGGGTACCCCGTGCTGCTTGCATTGGTGAGTTTATGTACCGTTTATTTTGGACGATATAGCACTGATTTAAGGGAGGGGCACATGACGGAGACTCGCCATCTGTTGCGTTTATCTTATTTAATAGTATGTTACGGATTCACGTGGCAAAGTGTAACGTCATGGTAGCTTGGTTGCTAAATAACCTAATACCGTCCTAGAAAGTTGTGCCGTTAGCCAACGTCTAAGTTGGCTGGTGAACTGACTGTTTCAAATGTTTTCTATGGGATCGTTGGCAAGCTGCGCGGTGTTGTGTGAAAAATGAGTGTTAAGACAAGCTGTTGTATGTAGTCATTTCGTAGGAACGCTTATTTTTGGGTCTGTCACGCGTAGTCACGGCTACTACCAGCTCACCGCTAGTTAGCGCATGCCTTGCCTTTCCATGGGGTGGGTGGGACACTAGCTCTAGCTAGCTGGCTAATCATTACATGGGTAGTGGACACTGCTCGGTTGTTTTTTGAGATCCTGTGCGTCGACGGCAGAGCAGTGCTGTTGTACGTGGAAACATGACACATTTTAGCAGTGACTGCATTGCATAATCGACATCTAGGGTGCACACACACACTGTGTTAAGTCGATGTGGGGGGTTTAAAATGGCTCAGAGTCAAGCAGCTAGTTCTAGTGTTTCACTGCCGAAAGTGACACCTGACAGGTCCAGCGGACTGGGCGGAATGCACCATGTTTGTGTGTGTTCTAACATAACGTTACACCCAAAAGTGTACATACATGCACATGCTTGCCTTTGAGGCAGGGCAAACGTTGTTTGATGGCCAGCCACAATCTTGGGGATGTGCGGACCCAGAAACCTGCGCGCCTCCTCAATAACTAACATGTGTAAATACCGCTAGCTCCTGCACCCACCGCGCTGACCTGTCATAGCGGGTTCAGGCGCCATTAGTATGTAGAAACCCTCCACGGGCTCCCCTTTGCAATGGCTGCCACATGCCTCACAGAAATGTAATTTGAGGGTTTTACATAGCAAGTGATGGAAATCTATCAACGAATATGTGAGGGTCTGTATAGTCTCAGCAAAGCATTGCGCAGTTACCTGATGCGAGCAAAGCGACTACCGTGAGCACGCATTGCCGTCATGTCTGTTTGACAGCATAGTTCTACAAGCACGTTTGGTGGTGGCAACGGCGGCCAGCCTCGCCTGGCCTCACCAAGGAGGCTAGCACTGGCCGGCTAACATTAGCCAGCTAGCAGTCCATATCGACTTGAATTACTGCAATGGCAGTTTGGATCATGGCGTGGGAATAACCAGAATTACAGTTACTATTTAAGGTATTATGGTATCTGTTCACCAGCCATCCATATTTCGCTGGTGTGATTTGAGCGTCGTGGTGAAAACCTGGCTAATCGTGTGTGGTTAGCACTTAGCACACAGCCGGCGTTTTTCCCCCATGCATGTGCTGCTAGGCTGCCGGTGAGGTCTGCTCTGCGCGCGCGTGCGAGCAGCCAGCATAACCACGTGGTCGGGGACTATGGCATGCCGCCCGCCAGTCGAGACGGGGAATGTCGCCCCCTGTCGCCAAGCACGCGAAGTGCCAGACGCCTCGTGCTCAGCAGTGACTGAATGGCATTTGTGTGAATGTCTCGTCGCCTCTGCTGTTGGAAATGCTGCCGTTGCACTGTGTAGCGTCACGCATAGCCACGAGCCGTTAGTTGCCATGCCAACTGTCCCTTATGTCTTTCAGTCGTGCGTGAGAGCACAGTGCGTTGGTCTTCACCATCCCTGTGGTATGTTAGAAAAATGCCTTAAAATATAATTTTATGACCAGATAAAATGAAATCTGTCAACCAAAGTTAGTCTGTGGGCACAAAGCCATGGGCACGTTTGCATTGGGACGCTTGACAGGTTTGGAGATCTGTGCATGGCGTTGGAGAAAGCAGATCACTGATGTGTTGTATAATGAATGACTACCGGTAACAACAGTACTCTCCCTGCAATAGGCTGGCTGATGCCTTAACAAGGCCTACTTTCATGTTTGCATGACATGGTGTTTTAGAAACACACACACACGCCTTCCCTCTCAATGTCCTCTGCTCTTGCTGTCTCTTCTGGGCCTTTTCTCCTCCATTTCCGTCCTTTCCTCATCCCTTCTTTGATGCTCTCTCTCTGTCTCTCACTCTGTTCCCACCCTTCCTGCATTCTCTCTCTCTCCCCTTTGTTTTTTACCAAAATACCCCCTTATTTCTCCCTTGCTCTGTTTCTGTAGCTTAACTTCATTGCATTGCATCTCTCTCTCTCTCTCTCTCTCTCTCTCTCTCGCTCTCTCTCCGTCTGCTCTACCTTAACTTCCTCCTGGCGTGATGCTGCAGCATGACTCAGACAGAAGAGTGCGAGTGTCTTTGTGTGTGAGAGAGATTGTACGCCTGTGAGGTGTGATCCATGCTTGCAGACAGAGTACTATAATGGCCTATTCCCTAAGTCGGGCATCCGGGCATTTCTCACGTCACATACCGTCATCATGACTAATCAGGCAGCTGGCGTACTCATGCTGGGGACACAAGCAGGCGAAACGAGCGAAGCAAAGAGGCGAAATTCAGGGTTCTTTTCTGACGGCTCAATGGTCAACAGGTCGTACGGCGAATTGAATTGATTGAAATATTAATGTTGCAGATTTTTTTTGTCCGCTGCAGGTGAAATCCGCTCCTCATTTGCATAATATTGAATTTGGCCAAATATTTCCGCTTCACTTTGCCCCCGTTTGCTTGCCTTCACCCCATTTCGCTTCCATCATTGTAATGAATGGTAGCGTTCGCTTCGCTTGCCCAAATTTTTTGCAAGTGTCCCCGGCATCATGTGAGGAAGATACATGGAACACGTCATGGCATTGCATTGGCATATGCTGAGCATCTCCATTTCAATGTTATTTGAATTATTTGATACAGCAATGTAAGGGGGGGGGGGCTTACAAATTGCTATGCGTCCTGTTTTCGTTTCCATTGCCACTACTGTTACTGGCCGGGTCAATGATGTTTTAGTAGTAGCACACTATCGTGGATATTTTTGTGGATTGTTGAAGCATATTCATTGCTTGTTCATTCATCACTATTACTAGTTGATTTATGGGCATTAGCTGTGTTTGGACCACCTGACACCATTGGCCCAACTGCAGACGACTACAGGAAGTTTGGTGCTCCTCTTCCTCCTCCTCCTCTCCTCAACCCCCATCCTCACATCTACATCTTCCTCTCCTCCTCTCTCTCCCTGTCCATCTCCTCCTCTCTTTCCTTCCTCTTCTCTCTCCTCCTCTCTCTATCTCCATTCTCCTCCTCTCCTCCTCCACTTCCCCCATCTTCACGTC
>NC_085864.1:13062607-13080107 GCF_034702125.1 Engraulis encrasicolus | reverse complement strand
ACTGTTCCATTGCTGTTGCCCCGCACACACACACACATTCTCTACATTGTGCTGAGTCGACCCCTCTGCCTGGCTGCCCCTCTCGACCTTTCCTGATTGTGCAACCAGAGGTGTGTGTGTGTGTGTGTGTGTGTGTGTGTGTGTGTGTGTGTGTGTGTGTGTGTGTGTGTGTGTGTGTGTGTGTGTGTGTCCACGCTGCATGTGTACACATGTGTTTTGTGTGTGTCCCTTCCCAGAAACGACTAGAACAAGCTTCCTGCGCTCCTCTAGTGAACTTTGGCTACAAAAGCCTCCAACCTCTAGTCATTCATTTTCACTCTAAACGCCTGTAGGACGCAGTACCACAGTGGAAGGGTTAAGAGAGGGACAATTCTCGTCCTATGAAAGGCTATCATTTAATACTGAATAGCTGCGTTGTTTGTTACTGGTGATAATGGAAATTTAATTGTGTGAATAGGCGTGTTGTAAGTGTACTAATCATTACTACTGATGGAAAATGTTGGTGTTCCCACTTGATTATTGATGAAAGTGTTGATTGATGACTCCCTAGGTTTTGATCCCACTGTTTTAGAGGGCTCCCACTGGTCAGACAATTCCTAGAATATCATTGAAACTCAGTAGAGCCTTTTCCAGTTATGGAATTTAACCATTTTGCATGTAAAAGTCATGGCAAGACACCCAACCCCACATTGCTCCAGGGACTGTAGCCAAAACCCTGTAATTAAGTTGTTCAAGATAAAAGTATCAGCTAAGAATAGTGTAATGCAGGGCTCCAGCCAACTGGCCAAATGCTGGGGAAACTTCAGTTTGGCTGGTAGGACAGACCAACTTACTATTTTGACCCATTAGTGAGTGTTTGACTAGTAAGGCTAACCTCTCCACGCCATTTTGGCTGGTGATGGAAGAAGTTTATTTAAAGCCCTGGTGTAATGTAATAGTTTGGTTTGGAGGGGGAGCCCTGGTTTTATTTCATGGCCCTATCGAAGTCGATTTACCGCCACGTGGCTGAGTCGATCAAACTGGAGCCTACAGAGACATCTTTTACCGACGGTCGCTGTTCAGTTCTGTTGTAGACGATCAGCAACATTCTTGGAAAAGGACAATATTTGTGATTACTAAGTATAGAAAAGCCGCCTCTTTTGGCTACAATATCCCTTTTTTCAACTTGTAAAAATAAAAGCCATTTCAGTGTTTAAACTCCTCACTGATGGTTGTGTTGAAGAGGCATGGAGTCATGTGCAATGATGACAATGTGGTCTTATGTTCTTGCTCTGAGTATTGCGTGTCAAAGTTCCACTGTTCCCGGCCGAGTTTCCCAGAAAACATGTGTCACTCAACAAAATGTCCCTTGGACAATATTTTAGGGTCAGATATCAGATCACTTAAAGTTTATGCATGCAATACTTGCCTACAAATGTCTCTCACTTGATGTATGTGTGAGGAGAAGTAGTAAAGTTATAATCATGTAATGATGAGATCTATGCCTGGCTTATTGCCAAGGGGGCAGCTCATACTTGGGTGCTAAGTTCCTGTGTGTTCTTGTGCACAGTATCGCACCCCATACTCTGTGGAACTTTAACAAGGGTAGAATAACAGTGTTCTGATGTTCCTCTGTGGTGTTCTACTACGTGTTAAAGTTCCACTTTTGTGACGTTCCTCTGTGTTCTTCTTGCCCTCAGTACCGCACCCCGTACTCTGTTCCGGCCCCTCAGCAGTACCAGGTGGCAGGATCCCCCGGGTTCTACCCCGGGACCAGCCCTGGAGACTATGGTATGTAACACATACACACACTGTCAATTGCCTTTGCATTTTTTTTCCAGTTTCATGTTCGGCCAGTCCACACATCATTGGGCTTTAGTTAGCTGCCATAGGGTTAAAGGAACACTCCACCCTATTTCAGGAAATTATTTATTTGTATTTTAACCCTAGTAAAATATGAGAATATAGATTTGTTTTTCTGTGTGCCATGCTTAATTTGACATGAGTGAAAAACGGCTATTCACAAGTGAAAAACGACTATTTAATCCGGTCCAGTGATCACCTGTGGCTTGATGCTGATGGTACCAGTTTCTTCCAGTGATTATGCTAAGCTATGCTAATGATTCCAATCTAAGCACTGAAACACACCGAGAAGATAATAAGCACATTCATGTGTACCGGTAATATTTGGAAATACGGCAAATGTGAAAATTGATGTTGGCTGCCCTGGTGGCGTGTGTGGGCTTTTGTTAGTGCGTGCGTGAGTGCGCTCGGTGTAGCTACCGAGAGTGTGTGTCTGTGTTTTAGCTACCCTGGTGGATTATATATGGCAGCTGACGTTTAGCTACCGTATGGTTATGTGTTTCTGTGTATGTGTTAGCTGCCTCAGTGTCGTATCTGTGCTGGCATGCTGTTGCACTTGTTGGCCTTTGGTGCAACAAAGCCGCAGAGCCAGGGGATATAGATGTGACAGGCAGACTGAGAGAGGGAGAGAGAGAGAGAGAGAGAGAGAGAGAGAGACTGTGTGACGTTGTCCCGCTATGAGCCTCCAGGACAGCAGAGGGCAACAGTGGTGCAGTCTGCTGTCCAAATATCGCTCGCTCGCTCTGTCTCTCACACACACATGCACACAGCCCAGCTGCCCTGCCGCTCACCAGGGCGTGTGTGTGTGTGGTATTTTTATCTGGGAGCTGAGTGATTTAAGGTCTCGGCTCTCTCCGGTGCCACAGATCAGATCACTGGACCCCAGAAAAAAGGCTAGCGCACTCTTTGACATGCACACACACTCCCATTCTCTCTCACGCACACACACACACACGTACGGACAGCGGGTGAGTGGGAGAGCTGTAGGTTAGATTCCTCTCACCTGTCAGGAGCCGGAGCTTCCCAAAGCAGAAGGAAGCGTAGCGTAGCCTAGCATAGGAAAGGAAAGGAAAGGAGAGAGGGAGCGAGGTAGAGGGGAACCAGAGGGAGGGAGAGGAGGAGAAGACGAGAACATGGGGAACCGTGCGTCCAGCCGAAACACTCAGGGTATGTGTCAAAGCTCTCTCTCTCTCTCTCTCTCTCTCTCTCTCTCTCTCTCTCTCTCTCTCTCTCTCGTTGATGAGACTAACAGTGTGACTCATAACTCAGGATCTTACTGGCCTGGAAGTTTGTCCAAGTTCCCTTTACTTTCTTTCACTCACTCCCTTCTTCTCTCTCTCTCTCTCTCTCTCTCTCTCTCGTCTCTGGGTTTTGACTATATTTAGACTCTAGTCCACTGGTCAACAATGCTGCCTCAGTGTGTGTAAGCGTGTGTGTGTGCCACTGCTGTCTGCCTGACACACACACACACTTGTGCGCACACTCCGAGCAGGGGCAATAACGGCATGTGAATCCTTTAGAGGTGCAGTTTGGGGGGAAGGGTGGGAAGTTAATGTTGTGCAATTTAAATTTAAACGTTGTTTTCTTTGGGGTGGAAACGCATGGTCCTTTTTTGGTCCCATATAAATCTGTCTGTAGTGTTTGCTCCAGAACGGATGGTGGGGTGGGGGGGGTGTAAAAAGAATTATTCCACGATGGTAATTTCTTCAATTTATATGGTTTGTATGTATGTATGTGTGCGTGTCTGTGTAGGGCTGTGTCCACTGTCCTCTTAATCTGGGACTGGGCTACTACACTGTCGTTCATTCGTTATTCTATGCTCTGTACTCTCCCCATCTCTCTTTATCCTTCTCTCCACCACTACATCTTCCCTCCTGCATCCACCTTTCTTTCTGTTTCTCTCGCTCGTCTCTCTCGCTCGCTCGCTCGCTCTCTCTCTCTCTCTCTCTCTCTCTCTCTCTCTCTCTCTCTCTCTCTCTCTCTCTCTCTCTCTCTGTCTCTCTCTACTTCCTTGCTCTCTCTCCACTTCATGGTTTCACAATGTGACTAGTGACTTTCACATCAGTCTCTTCCTCTGGACCACCTCTGCTGTGTCCTCCCCAGTTCAATATCGCTCTCCCTCTCTCTCAGCTGGTACGTAGTAGCCAGTTCAGTACTAACGTGTGTGTCTGTCTGTCTGTCTAGCTGGTGCGTACTACCCAGCCCAGCCCCAGTTCCCGCCGCCAGTGCAGCAAGCCCCTGTGCTGATGAACCCCGCCCCCCAGCAGCCACAAGCCCCACCCACACAGCAGCCGCAGGCTCCGCCCAAACGGGAACGCAAACAGGTAGGACTGCACCACACACACACACGCACACATACCCACTGCTCCAAACAATAAAGGGAACACCAAAAACAAAGCAATGCAACTCCATGTCAATCATACTGCTATGATATCAGTCTGTGCAGTTAGAAGTCAGTACTCATTGTGAATCCATTTTGCCAGCTGTTATGCAAATTTAACAAGAATTGGGTAGAAATTGAACAAAAACTTCCCCAAAAATAAAACTTGAGTATCGCAGGCCACTGAATTGCTGCTGAATTGGTCAGAAAAGGGGTATGCAGGGTTCCCGCGGGGTCTTAAAAAGCCTTGAAGGCATTGAATTCGAGAATTTAGAAATAATACCTTAAAAAGCCTTGAAAAGCCGTGAATTTTCATGTGTAGGTCTTTAATTTGGATGCCGAATATAAATTGTCGTTTTGTATTGTTCATTACTCAACATTCATTATTTTTTATGATCTTTAAATTGTTTATGTAGCCTAAAAATTGTACGAGTGGTCAAGTAAATGGTGGAACTGGAGTTGTGGGCGGAACCATCACTCGCGCACACACCGAGGTTAATTCAATGAACACAGAGATTTTAACTTTACCATGGCCACAGAGCCACTGAGCTAAGCTAAGATTGTTGATAGTTTATCGCGCCAAGACAAACTTTACTAGCCTATGTGGACAAACAGAAAGTGAGGTGAATTGAGGTGAAACGTCGGCAACAATGGGCAAATGTAAGTTTAGCCAGGCTTGGCTACACAATCATTCATTTCGTGAATGGGTCAAAGAAGTGGATGGTGACCAATTCGCAGCGTTTTGTGCTCTCTGCAAACAGACTTTTAAATTGGGCACGATGGGCGTCAAGGCGCTCGAGTCACATGCCAAGTCCTCGAAACATATTTCGTGCGTCAATCATAAACGGCAAACACCGTCTGTGTTGTCTGTTTTTAACCAACAACAACCTAGCACCACTAGCACTCAATGGGCTTTTGTATTGCACAATGCCGGGTTAAAAAGTGCCCAGATCTTCGATACAGTCACATGTTGTAAAAAGGGGGATTAACGTTTAACTGTTGTTTTAAAAGGTAGAAGTTGTTGAGAACCACAAGCTGAGTAGCGTTTCGTTTGTGCAATTAGTTCAACTGAATCAACGGGTAGCCTAGGCTAGAGAGAATGTGAGTGGAAAGGGTGGTGTTGTCAACGTTTTACTGTTGTTTCGAAAGGTGTACTAGTTGAATCATAATCTGACGAGCCGTTCGTTTAGCCGATGAAACGTCAGTGCAGTCGAAGCAACGAAGGAGAGTGTGAGAGAGAAGCAGTGCCCTTTCTGTGTGTGTGTGGTGTGTGAGTTTGCGTGCGCGCTGTTGTTTGCGTGGCTGCCTCTCGATTGTTTAGAAACAAATATCAACATACTCAGACATTGATTTTGGTTTTGACAGGCGCTTAAGATTTTTGATAAGACGTCCGTGCAGTCTAAGCAATGGAGGAGGAGGGACTGAGAGAGAGAAGGAGTGCCGTGTGTGTGTGCACAGACATCATATAGGAAGACTAGATGCGTCGTCCGCGTTCCCGTCATGCAAGCCGAACGTCCGCGCATGGCGGCCATGTTAAAGCAGCCTTCTGGCTCAACCAGTTGCAGTGAGTTTTGGGTGTTGTATACTCTTCAGATGGCCATAATTCCCTCAAATTTATATCGATTTTCGAAAGGGTTGTTTTTTTATACAGTATAAAAAATTCCAAACGAAAGTATATGTTGATACTGCATAGTGATGAATATTCACAATATTATTATATTATATTACATTATATTATTATGTGCATAGGTCTAAAATCATGTGTAATATAGTTCAGTAGGCTTATTCATGTAATTAAATAGATCCCATAAACAAATACACAACGTAATCTTTTATATTTTCAGTAAAATAACAAATAAACGTTCACTTGTAGTATATATACCTGCAAACTTGTCACCTTTCGGCGAAATTCGCCGTTTTGATTCCAAAATAGGTGACTTATGTGAATCGTGCAGATCCGAAGAGGTTTTTTTTTTCGGGGGGGGGGTGGTAGCGCCCGACTGAAGTTCTGAAGGGTAAACCGCTGCCTGTCTGATATACGTAAAGACGGCGAGATTTCCTACATTACCCATAAACACTAGTCATGATGTAACCCACACCCATTGGCTGCCGTTTAATCACAAGGACGCAGCTTCACATTCACTGGCTGCATGTTTGAAGGCTTGAAGCCCGCGCGGAACCGGTGTTGATAAATGAAATGTGAGAGGACGAGCGCGGATTACTTCGGTTTTGTAGGTTTTCAACGGGTGATAAAGAATGTGGCAGTGGTTAATGCAAGGTTAGGTGTCGGTGAATGCAAGTAATAACTGTAGTGACGCTGAAATGAAGTGGTGGTGGTGGAGCGAAAACGGCTTGGGCTGGACAGAGCAGGACAGCGCTGGGAGAATAATGTCAGCGTAGCTGTCAGATTCCTCGTCTGACATTTGCCAAGTCCTCGCAAATGCATACGATGGAGTTGCCGTTTCCTAATAACGCCCACGCGATCGCAAATACCCTGCATGGATTTGACATGGATGTGCGAGTAAGTGAAAAACAATAACAAACAAAACAAAAAAACTACCGACGTTATGAAAGTAAGTTCTCCGTGATGTTATTGTTTGTTTATTTTCGACATATAGTGTAGGCTAGTAGCCTACTTGTCATTCCTAGCGCATGGTAGTATATTTAATCCTGGAGGAGTTTAAAGTCCTAAAGCAACAGCATAACGCGCATAATAAGATAAGACATCATACACGTTATTGCACACGTGTGTCTGAGTGTGTTCTCTCCTGTCCTCCTCTCCCTCTCCTCTGTGCATTGTCCATGGTATTTGACTTATGCTGTGTGTGAAGTTTGAATGATGCTGTGTGGAGGATGTGAAGTTTTGTAGTGTGGTTATGTGTTTTTTATAGCCTATGTTAAAGGTGTAGTTTGTGTGATGTGTGTTGAAGGCATGCTGTGTTTGTGTGAGGTGTAGGCCTATAGGCCCTACTGTATGTGAGGTTTGAGTGATGGCGTGTGAGGTTTTGTAGTGTTTGGCTGTCTGTCTGTGTTTGGCTGTATGCTAAATGTCTGTGTATGTATGTGGCATGTGTGATGTGATTCACTGTTTTCAGAGGAAATGGAATAAAAACTAATAGAATGGAATACAATGGAATAGAATAAAAACTAGGCTACATTGCAAATAATGAAAATAATGGGGGGGGGGGGTAATGAAATGGAATAAATAGAACTGGGGTGGAAATGTTTAAAATGGATGATGTGAAATGTTGAGTTGTAGACACAAGACAGGAGGTTGTGTGCTCATGTCAGTGGAGCTGGAGCACAGAGACAGGCTAATTTGGCAGCACTGAGGGAAAGGAGGGTGGTGGAGGAGAAGAGCATGGGCAGAAAGGGGCACATTTAAAAATTGCAAAGAAAATAAAATGTGAATAATAATTACATTTAGTAAATGAAATATTGTCTTTTTTTATGCGTTGGGGCTCGCGACAGTTTGTCACCTTTTTCAACCCTCCTGAGTTTGCAGGTATGAGTATATGCTTTGGTTTCGACAGCTCCACCTTGTGTTCAAAATGAGTCGTGACGCTAAAGCCATCCAGATAGAATGAACCTGTTGCGATGTAGGCTACATCTCTCTTCCAGTACGTCATCTCTGTCGTCTTTAATTTGGTGCAATGAATATATCCATGCCGTCAACGTAATGCACAGCAATGGTTAAAATGTGTATTTGCTGTAGGTCTATGTTTGGACAAATAGGTTAAGTGGGAAGCATAGGTCTATTACTCACCTGGGCGTTTTACCCCAGTCTACACTTAAGTTTTAAGGAGCTCTACCATTTATAAACACATGTCAATATTTCAGCGAAGCAACAGAATACATTTTTAAGTATCCCAATGTTTCAACTCTTCAGTTTACTTCAGGTGTAACGGAGGGTCTGTGGAGAGTTTAGGCTGCTCTAATATGGCCGACCTGTGCGGACGTGCTTGAAATACGCGATGACGTATCTAGTCTTCCTATATGATGTCTGTGTGTGTGTGTGTGTGGGTGATAACAGAGCCATCTAATGTCAGAGTTACGCCACTCCCATAGACCTCTATGGACCAATCTTTCCACAGCAATGGCGGCTCTCATGGAGCCTCACGGAGCGTTAACATGGAAATCCCCATTGACTTTAGTTCTATTAGAAGTTACTTAGTTCCAGGAGGTGGCCGTAGAACTCAGAAAATGTGGTAAAGGTAATGTAATTTGTTTGTACTTAAAGGGACACTGTGCAGGAAATGGTCAAAAAAGGTACTGCAACTATGCTGCTCATTGAAACTGTGTCGCCTATTGCCAAATTTGACCTTTTTATGATAGTTTACTAAGTAATAAACTAATATTTTCTAGTATGGCCCAAGTACAGTCCTTTTTGGAGCTAAAAATGGCCATTTCTGCAAATTCAAAATGGCGGACCATGGAGAAGATCCCGCTTTTCATGTATGAAAAGTGCAATTTTTCCAGTCATAATGAAAACTTAGAATTTCATGGTGGTGGTAAATAGTCATGAAAAAGGTAACATTAGTGAATGGGTAGCATGAATTCTGGATATAAACAACAAAAAATCTCACACAGTGTCCCTTTAATCTTTGTTTGGTATGTGATGGTTCTGTGTTAGTTTCCAACGAACAGAAGTTTACTGTTAAGAAACATTTTAATCTACGCGAATCACATCACCAACCGACTTCCTGGTCCCCGGTTTGCGCAACTCTGTTATTAGATGGCTCTGGGTGATAAAAATACCAAGGGGGCGCGGCTTGCTTGGATAGACTATAAATCCAGACCTTTGGTGAATGACTGAAACTTGTGACGAAGGTGAATCCCAATAAATAGTGAACACAACATTATTCACAATAATGTGTGATAATAACACATGTTATATAGCTAAATAATTTATTTTACATATGAGTTTCTTATCATAGGCCTATTCATTTATTTTTTTTTAAACCGTTTTAGACCAGATACCAAGCTACTAGGGGGCAGGCTATAAAATATGGTAATTTTAAATGCAAACAATTTGATGGAGCTAAATTAATTGAAGCCTTAGTTATATTTTACAGGCGCTATGCTTAAGTTTCTGACCAGCTCAGACTCCAGTCAGTCAGCCAGTGGAGGGCCAGCACAATGTTCAGGTAGTACACAGATGAGCCAGGTACACCTGCAGCTGATGAGGTAGTCACATGTTCAGTACAGCCACCATGTCTACATGTTCAAGATCTGTTATGACATTATTGATGTTTTTGTGTCAAGAGCGCAGAATGGGAGACTTTTTAATTAAGCTTGATTTGAGTCAAATTATGTGTCTGTGGTTCGTGTGTTGCGCGGGGGGGTGGTTGCATATATTTGCCTAGGGCCCCATGGAGGTCAGAACCGGCTCTGGATAAAGGTCTTACATTTGAGGATAAATGGTCTTATAAAGTCTTGAAAAAGCCTTGAATTTGACTTGAAGAAACTTGTAGGAACCCTGGGTATGAGGGCCTGGTGTCCACACAGGGATTCTATCCTATGCTTACAGAGCGGCACCAAACATCTTCTGGTAGAATAAGATACCTGTGCATTTCCGGGATCCATGTGGTGTCAAATGTACACCTCTTTTATATTTAGGAGATCTTCAGTTAAGAGACCTTTGGAGACTTAAAGGTGCACTGTGTAACATTTTAGTTGTTCATTTCCAGAATTCATGCTGCCCATTCACAAATGTTACCTTTTTCATGAATACTTATCATGACCTTCAAATTCTAAGTATTAATTAAGACTGGGAAAATGGCATTTTTACATACATGAAAAGGGGCATCTTCTCCATGGTCTGCCATTTTGAATTTCGAGAAATAGATTTTTTTAGCTGAAAAATGTACTGCACTTTGGTCATACTAATAGATATTAGTTCATTACTTTGTAAATATTTATGTAAAGATCAAATTGGACAATGGGCAGCACAGTTTAACTGAGCAACATAGTTGCAATACCTACTTTGGCCACTTAGTGCTCATCTTATACAAGCCTTCACCAAATGCCACAAAAAGAGAAGGATGAGAGGACGGCACCCTCTGAGGAGACCGAGCTTGAGCACATTCCTTTGCGCTGGGTGTGTTGGAGTTTAAATGATCTTACTCGAAGATGTTTGGCGGCACCGTACGGAGCAATTTGCATAGAAAACATTACAATTTGCATGTTTGCCATTGACACCCTGTGCGTGCTCTTCACAAATGATGTTGTAAGCAGCACAACATTCTCCATGGCATCACCAGACTCCATATGACCCGGTGGTGAAGTGTGGACTCACATGTGGACACCAGGCCCTCATTCCCTCCTCATGAAAGTCTGTTTCTGACCATTTGGGCAGAAACGTACACATCAGTGGCTTATTTTGCAGAGCTCTGGCAGTGGTCTTCCTGTGCCACTTGGCACAAGGAATGAGATGAGATGGTGATCCCGCTGCTTTGTTGTTAACCATCCTGTGGCCTCCTCCGTGTCTCCTGGCATTTCCTCCATGCTCTGGACACTGTGCTGGTGGACACAGCAAACCTTCTTGCCACAGCACACATTGATGTACCATCTTGGATGAGTACCTACAGGAGGGCGATACTATCAAAATGCACGGGTCCAAAACATTTGCCAGAAAACATGAAAATGGAGAAATGGTTGGTGGACACCACATTTTTTGGTTGTTGCCTCTAATTTTCTACCCATTACTTGTTACTTGTGCACAATGAGTGCGGTTTCCTAACTGGACAGGCTGAGATCACAGAAGTATTATTGACGCAGAGTTGCATATATCTCAAGTCTCTCTCGCAAGTTATGTCTCCTTCACTAAAACTAATTCACACATACACACATGCCCCAATACACCCATGTGTCAGACACACACACACACACACACACACGCACACCACACACACACACACACACACACACACACACACACACACACACACACACACACACACACACACACGCACACCACACACACACAGTATGCCTTATGTCTCACACACCCTTATGTTGTGCACACACACGCACACAGCCGTACACCCTTAAGTCTCACTCACAGAAACTATTTCACACATGCACACCCCTATACATTAGTATGACGCGCGCGCGCGCGCACACACACACACACACACACACACACACACACACACACACACTGTTTCCAACTCTGTATTCTGTGGCAGCATCTTATGTTCTAGATATCTTTCTTGATACAGTTGCTATGGGGATTGAATGTCAAGGGAAAACTTCTGATGTTTCCTACTTTTGGTGTGTGATGATTGAGGTGTGAGATATTGAGAGCAGGGAGGAGTGCGTGCGTGCGTGTGTGCGCGTGCGTGCACATGTTGAGAGTAGGGAGGGTCTGGTGTGCCCTGAGGGCATGAAGGGAGCTGCGGACAAAGACTCGGAAACGCTTCTTCAGTGCCTTCAATCAACACCTGTGGAGTTGTTCTCTCGCGACTATAGTTCCTGCCCTCCTGTTTATTCTTCCTAAATGGGTCATTGGCATCTTTTTGCAGCAGACGTCATGCAGTAGCAGCTGATGACTTTGTTCTAGTAGTTAAATAAATGGTTTAGTAATTAGTCATTCATGAACATTGAATATACTTTTTTAGATGACTGTGTGAAGACGACAGCAACAAAAAGCATGAATACAATCGGTTGCACGCACCACCCTGATGTCTGTACATAAAAAAATGGTGGCTTGAAATGTTCCTGTTTGTATAATGAAATATATCTTTTTTGGAGCTCATGCCCAGTGTGCGTGTAACGGAGGCTAACTAGCAGAGTTGGCGTGGAACGTTGGTAAAAACCTCCCTCCGATAGCCTCATACAGTCTCGTGCCGTTGGGCCGAGAGACTAGTCTCTTGGCCCAGCGGTTTCGTACTGTGTCTCCCATTGCCGAACCGTTGTAGTTGACGAGATCGCACGTTCGATCCCCGAGGGGGGTGAACAGGTGCAAGATGACCTCCCTCACAGTGGTTTCATTTCACGAGACATTTTGAAAGTACGAATGTCCAATAGCCCAGCTGATCTAGCCATGGCTTTCTGCAGCTGGGAATTCCCCGTCTTGTGTAAGTGATGTTGTATGACCGTTCCAAAACCTTGAAATTGAACATCTAACCGTTTCACAACTCTCAGACTTCATAAATACAGTGCATCCATTTAACCACTCAGTAGACTTTCCTTTCATTTTCATTGTTTAATTCTCCAGAGGCAAACTTCTTTTTTTTAACAGGGTCGAATTTCTTCTTCAACCCATTTAACCCTAAGATACCTGCGAAAAACGCCAGCTGAATGCCCAAGCCCTTTTTGGAAAAGTTGCCCTCAGTCGATAAAAAACCTTAATATCTCAGCCTCCGAAGCACCTGAAATAAGTTACATTTTAAAAGCAAAGACCCTCATCTTGCAATAGCATGTGTTCATTTAGCTCAAACACTGAAGTTTTTAGCAAACTCAAATCTCATGAGCCTGAATGCTCCATCCGTACAGCTTCTGGTGCCTGGGTTAACACACACACACATGCACGCACGCACACACACGCGCACACGCGCACACACGCGCACACGCGCACACACACACACACACACACACACACACACACACACTCCGATGTACAATGGTAAGGCAGGTTGTCTTTAGACCAGAGGATTGCAGGTTCAAAACCCATCCGGTGTCCTTAGGTGCCCTAGTAAGGCACTAGCCCCACATTGCTCCAGGCACTGTAACCAATGCATTGTAAAGGCAGGTTAGCACATTTTTCCCAGAAACGCCAGCCAGTCAACATGTTCTGGCTTCAAAGATGCTTGAGGGCAGGTCCCTATATTTGCCCCCTTTTGTTTTTTAAGTGTTTTTTAAATGCTCAGGTGTGTCCTCGGTTAGCTGTGCCTCTTGATTGTGTGTGTGTGTGTGTGTGTGTGTGTGTGTGTCTGTGTGTGTGTGGCTTTTGATAAGTCTGCTTGTCCTGATTATTTGGGTGTGTGTGTGGTGGAATTGGCTTTGCTGGGTTGGTGTGTGTGGGTGTGAGTGTTTGCTCTGTGTTATCTGTGGCTGTGTTAGTTTTGCAGGAGCGGAGTGTGAGTGTTGCTTGGGTTAGCCGTGTGTGTTTGGATTGCTCGCGGATGGCCTTGACATACTATCCCCCCTCTGCCTGTCTGTCTGCGTTCTCTCTCGGTGTAGTAGCGACCCCAGTTGGTCTTGATTAGCTGTGTGTGTCTGTGGGCTATGGTGATCTGGTTAGCCGTGTCTGTGCGTAGTGATCTGGCTAGCCGTGTGTTCGTGTGTGTGCGTGCGTGTGTGTGTGTGTGTGTGCAGCAGCGGTTTTGTTCAACAATGTTAGCAGCATCAGCGTACCCATGATGCAGTGCATGTGTGCCGGTTGGCGTTGGCCTGCTGGAGTGTGTGCCAGTTGGCTGTGGCGTAATATGTGCCGGTTCGCTGTGGCGTGCTGGAGTGTGTGCCGGTTGGCTGCGGCGCAATGCGTGCCGGCGTACCCATGATGCTGTGCGGTGGCGTGCGAGGCGAGCGAGCTGATTGGCTGTGGCCTTATCTTTGGCGGTGGAGATAAGCGTGGCGGAGTCGCGGCCGGGCCGGGCGGAGGCGGACTTTGGCCAGCGGGCCGCCCAATGGCGTTCCGGCGCACAAGGTCCACCGCACTCCACGCGGAGAGCGAGAGGAGAGGAAAGGAGAGGTACACACCGGCTCCACAAAATGGCAGCAGGCAGGAGAATAGCTGTGTGAACACCTTTGGTAAGGGAGAGAGGAAGAGAGAGTGTGTGTCTCTTTGTGTGCTTGTGAGAGAAATTGAATGAGTGTGTCCACATGAGTTTTTGTGTATGTGTGTGTGACCGGCTCCAGAAATATGCTCAAAAAGAGCCGAAAGAAGGAATTGCTGACATGTTTTTTGGTGTGTGTACGTGTACGTTCTCGTTCGTAGACGTGCGTGTGTGCTTTAATGCTGTTAGTTGTTGGGAGCATTCCACAGCTCTCTGAGAAAAGTCACATTTTAGCCCTTCATCTAGTTACTGTCTGCCGGCCTCTCTCTCTCTCTCTCTCTCTCTCTCTCTCTCTCTCTCTCTCTCTCTCTCTCTCTCTCTTCTCTCTCTCTCTCTCTCTCTCTCTCTCTCTCTCTCTCTCTCTCTCTCTCTCTCTCTCTCTCTCTCTCTCTCTCTCTCTCTCTCTCTCAGAGGGGAGGAAGGGCATGCCTATGTAGCTCAGCTCCACGTGGCTCTACTTCTCCACCTCCTGTCCCGGAAAAAGAACCTCTCTTCCTCCCTCCCTCCCTCTCTCTCCCCCCTCCCCTCTCTCGCACACTTTCAAAGGGAGTTTTATTGGCATGACTCAGAACAGTTGTGCTGACTTAAGACAATGCAAACAGATATTTAGGAAAAAAGTTTTTTAAAAAGGGTGGAAAACGCACTCTCTCTGTCTTTTGCTCTCTTTCTTTCTCTCTTCTCTCCTCTCTCTCTCTCTCTCTCTCTCTGCTCCCTCCCCCGTGACGGCCTCTCTGGCTGCCTCTGTGCGGTGGGCGGGAGTGCATTCCTCTGCTGTCGTTGCACAAGGCCAGTTGCGAGCTGGCTGCCTCTCTCTCTCCCTCCCTCTCTCTCTCTCTCTGCTGCATCGTCTGCCTGCTAGCGTGTATGTGTGTGTGCTGGCTGACTGTTGGAGGCCCCAGTGCTGTACGAAACCTGGCCCAGCTGAGCCACTCTGAGCTGGGCAGCAGCTCAACTCCAGCCCCAGGATGAGAGGCCTGCTAGGGTAACGCCAGGCTGGCAGGTAGGGAAGCTTGCTGGATTGCTAGAGTTGAGTCGAGTTCAGCGAGTTGTGTGTTTGAGGGAGAGAGAGTGTGTGTTTGTGTGTGTTTGCATCTGTTCAACAGTTAACTGTTGACGTGTGACTTTCTTCACGGGCACTCCTAGTTCAGAATGTGAAGTTCATGAGTGTGTGGCTGCATTTTTTGCTCGGGCTCCTGTGTGTCTGCGAGCCTGTGTGGTGTGTGTCAGCCTGTGTGTGTTTATGAGTCATGTGATTTAAAGGTTCTAGCTGATTCTTGTGTTATATTAGGCTGAATTATGGCGCTCTGCTCCTTTTGCAGAAACACACACGGCTCTTGAGCTATGTGCTGGAGCTGAAGGAGGAGTTTGGAAGATTAGGTGTGTGTGTGTGAGAGAGGGAGAGATGGTATGTGGTAAAAGTCAAACGTTATGACACAGGTTTTCATGCTGAAGGAATGAGAATTCCTTTCTCTTGCTCCTTCTTTTCTCCTCCGTTTTCTCCTCTCTGTTTCTCTCCTTCCTTCCTTCCTTCCTTCCTTCTCTCTTTTCATAACTTTCTTCTCTCCTTCCTTTCTTCCTTTCTCCCGTTCTGACCTCAATACCTCAATCCTTCGCTCTCTGCTTTCTCCCACGTGTTTCTTCTGTGCCTCGCTGTCCTGTTATCCAAGCCATGCTTATCTTTTAAGCACTAAAGTTAACATTAATGCATTTCTCTCTCTCTCTCTCTCTCTCTCTCTCTCTCTCTCTCTCTCTCTCTCTCTCTCTCTCTCTCTCTCTCTCTCTCTCTCTCTCTCTCTCTCTCTCTCTCTCTCTCTCTCTCTCTCTCTCTCTCGCTCTCGCTCTCTCCCCAGATTCGAATTCGAGACCCTAACCAGGGTGGAAGAGACATCACAGAAGAGATCATGTCAGGGACAGGGTTTCGATCAGCCTCCACCCCTACTCCCCCTCAAGTAATGCCCATTAACACACTCATACGCTCATACTTACACTCACGATTGACTAGGAGTATGTGTGGACGTGCATAATGTCGTACCTACACACACACGATTGACTAGGAGTATGTGTGGACGTGCATACTGTCGTACCTACACACACACACACGATTGACTAGTAGTATGTGAACGTGCATAATCTCATACCCACGCACACACGATTAACTGCGTGCGCGTTCAAACACTTGCACTCATACCTACACACATGATTGAGAGCATGCGCGTAGTACATGCGTGTATGCCTGCTCTCTCGCCATACATTCACATGCTGCCAGAAACTCCCCATGTGCACATGTGTTCACACCCACACATTACATCGCACACTTGCATATCCATGAGGAAACCTAGTTGTGCGTGTATAGAGCAAATTGGGTATACTGGGTATGTGTTAGAGGACAGGGGTGTGTATGTGTCTGTGTGTGTGTGTGTGTGTGTGTGTGTGTGTGTGTGTACACTACTGTGTGTGTGCTGGTATTTGTGTTTAGGGGACCGTAGCGTATGTGTGTGTGTGTGACCCTTGTGTTGTGTTCCTCAGACCAGTCCAGAAGGAGGAGCAGCCAACGGTGAGAACGCCCCACCTGCTGCTGTGGCCCCCAGAACAGGTGACGACCAGGGAGATGGAGAGAGAGAGAGAGTGTGTGTGTGTGTGTGTGTGTGTGTGTGTGTGTGTGTGTGTGTGTGTGTGTGTGTGTGTGTGTGTGTGTGTGTGTGTGTGTGTGTGTGTGTGTGTGTGTGTGTGTGTGTGTGTGTGTGTGTGTGTGTGTGTGTGTGTGTGGTGGGCGATATCAAAAAGTGCCTGCCAACAATCGCAGGTTATGTTGCAGCAGTTGCTCTCACACACAAGCATGTTGTTGGATCATTTAAGCTACGTGTACACCAAGAGCGACCTATGCTGCCTGAGCGACGGAAGTTATTACTTCTCTGTAGATGGTCGACAAAGCGAATTTCAGCGATGAAAGTCAAGCTAATGTTATGGTAATGAGCTATGACGCGGTTCGGCGAAAACCAATTGGAACGTTCATATCTCTTAATGTCCCAGGCTGATAAGTCAGAGCCGTTGCTTGATTAGCTAAATCAAACGTGTCAATGTCACATTCAGGGGGTAATAAAGCAAATTTAAGGCTTAACTTCTTTAGGCTGAAGACTTCAGCGACCTCAGCTAGTCGCTCAGTAGGTCGCTTTTGATGTACATGCAGCTTTATTTGGCTGTCGTGTCTGCTCGCATTTTGGTTTGTTCAGGTTATGGTTGCCACTGCTGGTTCTGGTTGCTCTGCACCGCCTTGTCTGCTCTGCACAGCTGTTAAGACAGACCTTAGCCTTTTTAGCACGCCATGAGTGCCCCCTAACTCGTGCCCTATATCTCTTCCTCTCAGAGTTTATTACATTTTTTTCATGTGTACCCCCAGTGGTGGTACATGCACTCCTGGTTGGAAACCACGGATCTACTTCTATGGACCTTGTGCTAGTCTGATCTGCTATGGCTAATAACATCGATATGAACACTA
>NC_085864.1:13037607-13057607 GCF_034702125.1 Engraulis encrasicolus | reverse complement strand
GTGCCCATGGCGGATAAGCCGTCAGTGACGGTGAACTTCCGCAAGCTGCTGCTGAACCGCTGTCAGAAGGAGTTCGAGAAGGACAAGGACGACGACGAGATCTTCGAGAGGAAGCAGAAGGAGCTCGACGCCTCCGCCGTGGTATGCTCCTGCTTATGTGTGTGTGTACGCGCACACGTATGTTTATGTTTTCATTATATGCGCTGAGTTACATATAATGCTGTTTTAGGAACTACATTTAGTAGTACCAAAAAGTGCATAAAAATATCAAGACACAACATATGTGAAGCCTGTGATACAATTCGATACACCTTATCCTCCGCGTTCACGGGACCTCAAGTTCTGACGTCACTCTCGAATTCTATATCTGTCCCTGTGCGCCGACTTCCTGTGTGCATGCGCCTGACTTCCTGTGTGCGTCCTGCTGACTTTGTGTAGGAGGAGGAGAAGCAGCGTCTGCGCGAGGAGCTGGAGGAGGCCAAGGACGCGGCGCGGCGCCGCTCGCTGGGCAACATCAAATTCATCGGCGAGCTGTTCAAGCTCAAGATGCTGACGGAGCCCATCATGCACGACTGCATCGTCAAGCTGCTCAAGAACCACGACGAGGAGAGCCTGGAGTGCCTCTGCAGACTGCTGTCCACCATCGGCAAGGACCTGGACTTCGAGAAGGCCAAGGTAAGCAGCAGCAGCAGGAGGAGGAGGAGAGGGTTTGTGCTCGTGTGTTGTGTGTTGGTGCCTATGCAGACTACTCTACCACTATAGGCAAACACCTGGGACGGGTTGCACCAACTGATCTTAGAGAGAAGTCAGTCGTAACTCAGTCTCTTAAGACCAACTAGATTGTTACGCCAATTCCTAGGGGGGTAAATCACAGCCATGATGATACGATGCGGTATCGATATCTTAAAGCAGGGATTTGATTATTTTCAATACTTAAGAATTCCCCACGATTCTATTATGTTATGGAGCAAGGGGCGTTGGACAGGGTCCAGCTATTCGAGTATTTTAGATACGATTCCATTAAATTGTCGGCCGTAGGATTGATGCATCAATTCATTTTGATTACCGTATTAGCCCGAATATAAGACGATCCTGATTATAAGACGACCCCCCATTTTCAGGCTCATGTTTTGGGGGAAAAAGTTTTTTGAAGACTTAATTTTGTTTCACATTTGAAACTTTTCTCAAAATGCAGTTTTTAATTTGTTGGAAAATCTGAGGCTTTTTACAAAGAACAAATTTCACAATATAATTTTCATGGAATTTCCATGATATAAGACCACAGATGGCTACTCATATCCTTTTCCTTTCTTTACTCACTTCACCTGTCAAGTGCCAATAGGCACCGTAATAGGCTACAGCCGTCTGTGCCCGCCTGTTTAAAGTGCGACGCAACATAGCCTACATTCAGAGTCTGCGCCAGCCAGGCAGGCAACCAGTCCAGTAGAGATAGGCAATCTATTGTGCAATGCACAGATTTTGCGAAATGCTTCGTTGACAGCAATATCTAACCAGCAGCCGTCTCGCCAAATCACCGTTCATTTTATTCATCCAAAGTTTTCCGTTGGACTGTAGAAACCGAACGTGGCCAAAGGCAGATTGACGCATTGCACTTGAAACCCATGCGCTGCCTATCAGGACCACGTTGACATTAAAAGTCCGATTGATATTCATTTCGTACCAAGGGTAAAACTCCTAGTGATTTTATATGAACAAGACAATCTCTTGCCCTAACCATTATTCTGTGTTGTTGCATCGTTGCGAGGCATATCGTCGCTTTGTCGCGCACACACAGATGACCATTGATTGGCTTATGACAGCATCCAAAACTTAGCCTACAGGTTGTTTGTCAAATCACCCTTCATTTCTTTAGTTCTAGTGGCGTTATCGGCTGACCAGAGAGAACGACCAAAGCTTTCCTGATGAGACTGTAAAACCAAACACAAATAAAAGCAGAGCAACAAGCCGCGATTGACTTGTGTTTTTCCCCTTGCACTGTCGTCCGCATCGCGTTGACATTGACAGTTGATAGACGTGCGGTGCAACTGTCATAACGAAACAAGCATCTGCAAATTTGATATGGACAAAACAATCTCTTAACCCATCCATTATTCAGTTTTGTGGCATTGTTGTGAAGCATAGGCTAATGGCCGAATTCAGGTTAAGTTTAAAAAAAAATAATAATAATTTTTTTTAAAAACTTTTTTCTCTAGCGCGCGGAAATAAGACGACCCCCCTTTTTAGAGTACTATTTTTAGAACAAAAACCACGTCTTATATTCGGGCCAATACGGTATTATTTACACCCCTACCAATTGCACCAGTGGGACTCGAGCCTTCTGGCTAAGACTGGGCGTAAAATGCATACCAAGTCAGGGTGTAGGCGTAAATGTTTAAAAAAAAAAAAAAAAAACTTTTTCTGTAGTTTCGACGAGAATGGTACCCTCAGAAAAGGGTGTGGGTGGGTTAGTGAGCAGAGGACAGGACTGTGTGTTTTAGAAGTATATGGCCATCCTTCAGTTCTTGGATAGTGTTACAGTTATAGTGTGTGTTGTAATGAAGTGTGTTGCTGTATAAGTGTACACGTTGACAAACTGCCGTGTCTGTGTCTGTCTGTATTTAGCCCCGCATGGATCAGTATTTCACCCAGATGGAGAAGGTGATCAAGGAGAGGAAGACCTCATCACGTATCCGCTTCATGCTGCAAGACGTCCTGGACCTCCGACGGGTAAGACACACACACACAAACACTCTTGTCTTAAGCCCTGCAGTGTGTGTGTGTGTGCGTGCATGCGTGTGTAAAGCCTCATAGACCCCCACTCTGGTCTTCAGCCCTGGCCTGAGTGGGGCTGAACCGAGGCTTAGAGCAGCTCAGCTCTTTAATGCAGGGTGCTTCCTAAAGCAGAAGCACGCTGTGCCATAGGCTGAGACACCTGTCGCTCACCCCCCAACATCAAATCACAGCTCAGCTGACCCGGGGCTGTGGTGGGACTGTTGGCGGAGGCAGTTTGCTGTGTGTGTGTGTGTGTGTGTGTGTGTGTCTGTGTGTGTGTGTGTGTGTGTGTGTGTGTGTGTGTGTGTGTGTGTGTGTGTGTGTGTGTGTCTGTGTGTGTCTGTGTGTGTCTCTGTGTGTCTGTGTGTGTCTGTGTGTGTCTGTGTGTGTCTGTCTGGGCTCTTTGTAAAGACGTGGAATAGTTGATGTAATCTTCAAGTGTTACAGTTTAACCAGGCATATCTGTTCTCTCACAGATTAAACACATATGCAGAGAGAGAGAGAGAGAGAGTTGTTGACTGGAAAGGGCAAGTTGCCAGTTTCGTTTCTCTGAAATTACGTTGAGAAAGGGAAACAGGGAGGATTCCAAGGAAGAAGGGAGATTGGAGGAGGAGTGGAGAGGGAGAGGAAGGGAGGGGGGGAGAGAGGAGGGGTGGGGGGGTGGGGGAGTGGCTAGTTCGTATGCATGTTGCAATGAATGAACACGTCTGACTTCAATTACTCTCCTCGTCTTTCCTCTCCCCCTTTCCTCTTCTCCTCCCCTCTACACCTCCCGTCTCGTTTCTCCTCTCCTTTCCTTTCCTCTCCTCCTCTTCTCCTTCTCTATTCTCCTCTCCTCCTCTTCTCCTTCTCTATTCTCCTCTCCTCTTCTCTCATTTTCCTCTCCTCTCTTCTCCACCTCTCCTTTCCTCCCTTTTCCTCTTCTCCTCCCATCCTCTTCTCCTTCACTTCTCCCCTTCTCCTCTTCTCCTCTCCCCTCTCCTATCCTCCTCTCATTTCCTCTCCTCCTCTTCTCCTGCTCTATTCTCCCCTCTCCTCTCTTCTCCTCATCTCCTTTCCTCTCTTCTCCTCCTCTCCTCCTCTCCTTTCCTCTCCTCTCCTCCTCTTCTCTTCTCCCGTCTCCACTCTTCTCCTCTCCTCCCTCAGTGCAACTGGGTGCCCAGGCGTGGTGACCAGGGTCCTAAGACTATAAAGGAGATCCACAAGGAGGCCGAGCTGGAGGAGGCACGAGAGCAGGTGGGTTTCTCTCAGCTGACCACTTGCTCATGGGAATTGGAAATGTAACTTCCAGACCAAGAAAAATCATGGAATTGTGCAATTCAAATTAGGTTGTGGGAAATTCATGCGATTTCATGAGCTTGTTAACTCAGCTATTGTTAAATACCAATGGCATAGTCGTAGGCATTCATATTTACCCCTAAAATTCTACTAATAGTCATAGAAAAGTCAGTCTTGGAAACGTTTTGAAATTTTGTTTGAGGAGGAGTCGGCGAATCTTGGGTACGAATACCGTTTTTGTCATACCAATACCATCAGATATTATTTTATATTATTAGCATCAACAGGAGTGTGTGTATGTGTGTGTCTGTCTGTCTCGGGTAATTTTATTATTATTATTAATATGGTCACCACCAGGTGAAGGTGCAGCAGCAGTTGATGAACAAGAAGGAGGTGGGGGGCCCAGTGGGCCGGGGGGGCCGGGGGGGCGGACACACAGGCCACTCCGGCGGGCAGCGACCCAACAACCAGGCACCCGACGAGGGCTGGAACACCGTGCCCATCTCCACCAAGAACCGCTCCATCGACCCCTCACGCCTCACCAAGATCACCAAGGTACATGCACGCTTCTCTCTGTCTCTGTCTCTTTCTCTCTCTCTCTCTCTCTCTTTGTCTCTCTCTCTTTGTCTCTCTCTCTCTCTCTCTCTCTCTCTCTCTCTCTCTCTCTCTCTCTCTCTCTCTCTCTCTCTGTGTCTTACTCTATGTCTATCGTGCGCTCTCGCTCGCTCGCCCGCATGCACTCTCGCTCTCTCACCTGCATGCACTCTCTCTGTCTCTTTCTGTGTCTCTGTCTTTCTCTCTCTCTCTCTCTCTCTCTCTCTCTCTCTCTCTCTCTCTCTCTCTCTCTCTCTCTCTCTCTCTCGCGCACGTGTGCACTCGCTCATTTTCTCCCTCTCTCCCTGTCTCTCTCTCGCCCGCATGCACTTTCTCGCTCTCTCACATGCATGCACTCTGTCCCCCTCTCTGTCTGTCTCTGACTTTGTCTCTGTCCCCCTCTCTGTCTTTGTCTCTGTCTTTGTCTCTGTCTGTCTCTTTCTGTCTCTCTCTCTCTCTCTCTCTCTGTCACTCTCTGTCTCTCTCTCGCGCACTCTCGCTCTCTCGCCCGCATGCACTCTCTCGCTCTCTCACCCGCATGCTCGCTCTCTCCCTCTCTCTCTCTCTCTCCCTCTCCCTCTCTCTTTCTCCCTCTCCCTCTCCCTCTCCCTCTCTCCCTCTCTCTCTCTCTCTCTCTCTCTCTCTCTCTCTCTCTCTCTCTCTCTCTCTCTCTCTCTCTCTCTCTCTCTCTCTCTCTCTGCGTACGTGCGCATTGCCCTTACCCATGATGGAGCGTAATTGTGGATAAAATTGCCAGTAACTTAATGTAATGCCATTGAGTTGATCGATATTGTGTGATTTGGTTGTCTTTGTGTCCTAACTTTATTGTTTTTATTTCTTGCGCGTGCGTTAGCAGACTGGTGCTCTGGACCTGAACACGACGCTCTTGGCCCCAGGAGGGAAGGGCATGTGGGGCAGCTGGGGCAAAGGCAGCAGCGGAGGAACCGGAGCCAAGCCACAAGAACCTGGTACGCCACGAGTGTGTGGTGTGTGTGTAGGGGGGGGCTAAGCCGTTCCTCAAGGCCCTGGTTACGAGAGTGTGTGTGTGTGTGTGAGCCAAGGCCACATACAGTACGCACCTCCAGTAATGATTTGAGTGTGTGATTGTGTGTGGAAGGAATACGAAGTGTAACATTTGTATGGACATTAGTCATTGCACCTGACTCACAGGTTTGTGTCTGTATGTGTGTGTGTTGCAGTTCAAGACACGTCTCGTACCAGTACACTAAATCGCTTCTCAGCGCTACAGCAGCCGTCATCCTCAGCACCTGACAGCGACAGAAGAGCCCCACAGAGGTAAGACACACACACACACACACACTCACCTGACACAGACAGAAAAGGCCCACAGAAGTTACATTCACGCACGCACACACACACACGCACACTCACTCCTGACACCGACAGACGAGCCAAACGGCGGTGATTCACACACAGTGACATATTTTTTCACTCTTCCCGGAGAATCCCCTCTCTTTCCCCTCAGGAACAGATCTAGTTGGGAGGGGGGTGGTGAACACACGCGCACGCACGCACACGCGCACACTCCTGACTTTGTCCCTCCTCCCCTGTCCCTCTCAGGAACAGCTCCAGTCGGGAGAGGGGCGGCGAGCGGTTCGAGCGCCTGGATCGCGGCGGAGAGCGCTACGACCGCCGGGACGAGCGCGGAGGAGCTGACCGGGACCGCCGACGCGACGACCGGAGCAGAGAGGACCGTCGGCGGGGAGACGAGCGGAGTCGAGAGGACCGGCACCGCGGTGGCGCAGCCATGGGCAAGGGCAGCTTCAGCCGCGAGCGCGAGCAGAGGCCGACCGAGGGCATGCGGCGCGTAGCCAGCGGAAGCCTCCAGTCGGAACGCGGCAGCCGAGAACGCGGCAGCCGGGAACGCGGCAGCCGGGAACGCGGCAGCCGGGAACGCGCCGTCAGCAAGGACAGCGGTATGCTGTGTGTGTTTGTATGTGCGTCTGCGTGCATGACTGTCTCGACGGATATAATGCCCTCAGCAAGGGGGTGTGTGTGTGGGGACGTCATTTGTCCTCAGCCAAGAGAAGTGTGTGTGTGTGTGAGACAAGGGTACATAGCTGTGTGTGCGTGCGTGCGTGCGCGTGCGTGCGGCAGTATTAACGCTCCTAACTTGCCTGGCTATCTTGTCTACAAAGCTACATACAGCAATTCAGGCTTAGAGCACTACTGTACCATCCCTGGAAATGAGCTCATTTTATCCTGGAGCTAAATGATTAAGTTTTACTTTTCTCCTGCTCTTCCAGCCGTTGCTGGCTTTGAACTAGAAGTAACATCACCAGACTACCATTGAATCTTATGGGACCAGCTAGCCGCTAATTGCTAGCTTGGAGGTAGAACTTTCATGGCCAGACTCAGAAAATAGCTCTTAACTCAACTCCAAGGAGAGGTGTCAAATGAGCTTATTTCCAGAGATGTTACGGTATCTCCTTAAGCCGGGCTCAAACTACACAATTATCGGCCCGATTCTCTGCTGAAAACCCCCCTTACGACAATCGGTGGAACGTTACCCCCCAGGACCATCGCAAGCGATTGTCGGGAAAGATTTCCTTGTCGTGTGCGACGTTCTAAGATAGAACTTTGGCAGCTCAAAGAGTTTGATGACAGTGTGTTGCGTGAAAGTTGCGTGTGTGTGCAGATGAACTAAAGTGTTGTGGGTTTCTTTCGTGTTTTAGTGAAGCGGGAGACGGCCCCCACACCCCCTCCCCCTGCCAAAGCTGCTCTCAGCGAAGAGGAACTCGAGAAGAAATCCAACGCCATCATCGAGGAGTACTTGCATATTAATGACCTTAAGGTACGCGCACGACTTCATTGAGGAATACTAACATACACACACTGTCAAATTAACAACCTTAAGCTACACACTTGCACTTGCAAATTAACGACCTTAAGCTACGCACACGCACACGCACACGCACACACACACGCACACACACACACACACTTGAGCAGTACTTGAATATTAATGTTCTTAAGCAGGGTTCGTACGGTCATGAAAAACCTGGAAAAGTTATGGAATTTGAAAATTCAAATTTCCAGGCCTGGAAAAGTTATGGAAAACGTATTTTTGGTCAAAAGTTTTGGAAAAGTCATGGAAATCCATCCAGTGTTTAATCAATTATCTTTATGAAGTTGATGCCACGGCGTAATAAAATCTAAATGTCCGAGTTCTCGTGGAAATGTTGTCTAGTGCAGCTGCGTCTGCCTAACCATGTGTTGCCAAATTGAGTGGGTTTCAAATAACGCATGTTGTGATTAGGGATGTGCATTTCTGCCAAAAACACTATTCGAAATTCGATGGCCACTATTCGAATGTTATTCGAAATTCGAAAAAAAAAAAAAAAAAAGACGTGCGTTTGCTGACTGAGGGACTCCCACCGTCATCCCTTGAAACATGTAGCCTTAATTCCGCCGACGTATCATAAAGAGTTCAATACTTATTTACAGTGGCCTTCCATCTACAGCACCAGGGGGGAGCAATAGCTAGAAAATGCTGTCGAGTGTACACCTCTGAACGTCCAGCAGCACGTTCACTGGAAGAGGTCTGTGCGTCCGTGACGAGAAATATTTAGGCTATCATTCCCTTCCATTCTCATGGCACGGCAAAGTAAACCCCACTGAACAGTTGTTCGCTAGTTGGGCTGCATTAGAACTAGTTAGCAATTGACATTGTTGACAGACAGTATCCCGATTCACACGGCTACAGGGGTGGCTTTTACAAAGTTTGTTTCACAAATCCGAAGCAACGCCATATGAAACGACCCCCAAATAGTTGCAGATTATAGTGTAGTGAGCCAAATAAAATCGCCTCAGCTAAGAGTACTCAGCTAGCTTACTTCGTTTGTTAGCTTATCATTATTAGCGTTTTAGAGATACCTGTATTGAAATAACCTGCCATTGTTGACACTGATGTTGGCTAACAGCTACAAGTAGCTTACCTTGCAGAAGTTTACGCTGGTCAAATCAGACGCAAATTGATGTGACATTATTCCCGAACAGTTACAGATGACAGTCCATGTTTAAAAAACCATCACCAATAGCAGATTTACAGTGTCAGCGATTTATTTATGAATGCCCAATGCCCATTCCTGAAATGCACGAGATGCGTGGCTTCTCCCTGGCTGTGTGTGTCGTGTCGGCGGGGGGCGGAACGCTTTCAGACACACTCGCCTTACGTGTTGGAAATGAAAGATGAGCATCGTATCTAGACCTACCAGAGAAATTAGAATACAGGGGAGCTACTAGGTTAATTTAATGTAGCCCTGCAGTAGCCTACTTTTCATTTGTCACTTAACACTGCAAGGGAGGCAAACACAGATTTTTTTTTACTGGCTGGATTTTTTTATTCGACAGGACTATTCTAAATTCGAAAGGAAAACGAATATTCGAACCTTCGAATATTCGTGCACATCCCTAGTTGTAATGGCTCCAGGCGGGTTTCAAGCGTTTTTGGCGCTAGAAATCAGTCACACCTGGCAACCCGCCTCGTAACGCGCGAGCTAGATGTAGTGTGTGCGTGGTGGTGAGAGGTGAGCTCTAATCCTAAAAAAGAAATGTGGTTCTGTACGATATTACAGCATGTCGCGAAGTGTTACTTCAACAATGCGCGGCTTAACTTTCTGAAAAGATGATCAACAATGGCTGGAGAGGACGAAAGTTGTGATGTGTCCGTCCGATATTATATGGGCGAAGCAGCGGCACTTGTTAGCCGCCTGAAGGGCAAGATACAGCAGGCGGTTACCTCCTCAGCTACTAACAGGTTAGCAGTTAAACGCGTTTTAAAATATTTAGCGGTTCCACTGAAACGTAGCTAATGCCAAAAGGAAACAATCCTAAGACCTGTTTGGTCTTGGTTTAATTTGCCAGATAGGGCACCAAGCGAACCTTTATGCTTTCGGTAAGCCCCGAGATTTTGATATTGATAAGCAATGCACCTGCTGCCTGCGAGTGAACTTGTCCAGTGTGCTGAAAGATTACATGAAATCCGTACAGTAGTCTATGTGCAGCTGACCGCGAGCCAAACGATTAGGCTACCAATGTCTGCATGACGCGCCTGTTTTGAAATACGGTATAAACGGCAGCGTGACTAGAGTTTGAAAAAGTCATCTGTGGCTTTGTTTTCAAATCGGTCAGATCGTTGTAACACAAAATGAAACTCACCCAAGCATCTCCTTGAGTGGGCGTCAGACTAGAACTATGCCACGAACAGTGCAGTCTCTCTTTTTTTTTTTTGCTCCAGCAACGACCACAACAAATGACAACATTATCATTCTTACAGGAGCTTTGGACTGTTGTGCTTAGGCAGGTGTAGTAGGCAGGCCTATGATTTCCTACTTGGGCAGGATGAGCATTTATCCATCTCCATAGAGAGCATGTTGATACAAATGTGTCTTCATGATGATTTCACGACCTAATTTGCTATAGGCTGGCCTAGGCCTATTCATTTTCATTTCTGACTGTACATTAGACAAGCGAATTATAACAATGGGTGAATAATAGCAGAATTAATGTAATACAACATGAAGTATAATGGTTGCTTATAGCTTGTAGTAAAAGATAACCTGTAGTATGAATACGTTTATTTTTTACATATTTGTAATATAGGCTATGTAATATATATAATATGATATGCCATAGTCTATAGTATAAATATATACAGAGTAATTACATATTTATAATATAGGCTACGTAATATAGCCTGTAATATAGGCCTAGCCTAATACGCCCCCACCCCCCGCGCGCGATTGGTCATTGGTTTTTCGGTCCTGGAAATTCAGAAAAAGGTTTTGGAAAAGTCATGGAAAAGTCATGGAAAAAAATTGGTGAAAAAGTGTATGAACCCTGTTAAGGTACACACACACACACACACACACAAACATGCACAAACCTTGAGACACACAGACCAAATGAGTGTTGGCAATGCTGTATTGGGGGAGTCCCATTGCTTATATCTGAACTGAGTCGCGCACATCACCTTGTTTTCTTACCTGTGTGTGTGTGTGTGTGTGTGTGTAGGAGGCCCTGCAGTGTGTGTCGGAGCTGCAGTGCGATAGTGTGCTGAATGTGTTTGTCCGCACGGGCATCGAGGCCACTCTGGAGAGGAGCTCCAAGGCACGGGAATCCATGGGAGGACTACTGCACCAGCTGGTCAAGGCAGGGACACTCAGCACCACGCAGTACTACAAGGGGTGAGCAGCACGCAGCTGTGTGTGTGTGTGTGTGGTTGCGCGTGCAAGCGAGACGGAAAGAGAAAGACCAACTGGTCAAAGCTGGCACCTTGGGCACAATGCAGTCCTACAAGGTGTGCGTGTTTGTTTGCGCGTGTGTGTGCGTGCGTGCGTGCGTGTGTGTGCGTCATTGGAGGTCTTGGTCTGTTAGTGTCTCTGTGTGTTAGTGTCACAATGTTACTTTGTTGTCTGTTTCTACGGTTTTATTTCTGCAAAGGCTAATTGTGCGTGCGTGTGTGTGTAGTGTGAATGAGATCCTGGAGGTGGCTGAGGACATGGAAATAGACATTCCCCACATCTGGCTCTACCTGGGAGAACTCATCACCCCCATGCTGCAGGAGGGAGGCATTCCCATGGGCACACTCTTTAGGTACCACACACACACACACACACACACACACACACACACACACACACACACACACACACACACACACACACACACATATACACACACACACACACACACACACACACACACACACACACACACACACACCCTTATCACCCCCATGCTGCAGGAACGAGGCATACCCATGGGCACACACACACACACACACACACACACACACACACACACACACACACACACACACACCCTCATCATCCCCCATGCTATAGGAGGGAGGCATCCCCATGGGCACACTCTTTAGGTAACACACACACACACACACACACACACACACACACACACACACACACACACACCCTTATCACCCCCATGCTGCAGGAACGAGGCATACCCATGGGCACACACACACACACACACACACACACACACACACACACACCCTCATCATCCCCCATGCTATAGGAGGGAGGCATCCCCATGGGCACACTCTTATGGTAACACACACGCACACCACCCTTTCTCATCACACCCACGTTACAGGAGGGAATCATACCCATGGGCACACTCTTTAGGTAACGTGCATACACACACACACACCACACACACACACACACACACACACACACACACACACACACACACACACACACACACACACACACACACACACACACACACACACACACACACACACACACACACTCATCACCACACCCACACTGATGGAGGGAGGCATACCCATGGGCACACTCTTTAGGGAAAACAAGTTAAATGCCAAATCACAGTAGGAATTGCGGTCAATGTCAGCAAATCTTTTATTACATGCTTTACACAGTTGTTGCTACCCAAAAAATAAGTAGTAGTGCAACCAAACTGAAACGTGATCTTAGTGTGTACAACGTCTGAAACGTAGTGTGTGTATTTGTGTCCCTTGTAGGGAGGTGTGTGTATTAACGAACGCGTGCGTTTCTTTCTCCGTGCAGGGAAGTGGCCAAACCGCTGCAGCCGATGGGGAAAGCAGGAGTGCTGCTCGCCCAGATACTCAGCGTGCTCAGCAAGGGCATGGTAAGCACACGTGTGTATGTGTGTGTAGGTGTGTGTATAGGTGTGTAGGTATGTAAGTGTGCGAGAGAGAGACTGTCGTGTAAGCTATGATGAATGCAATGACTGAATGCTGCTCCAATATTGCTGATGTCATTCATTTTGGACATAAACCTGTGTCTGTGTCTCTGTAGAGCCACAAGAAGATCTCGGGTCTGTGGCTGGAGGGCGGCCTCAACTGGAGGGACTTCCTGCCTGAGGATGAGGACGTCAACAAGTTCGTCACCGAGAAGGTCAGAGGTCACAGACACACACAGCCCGCAGACGCTTTTACACTCATACACATAAACTCACTCACTCTCACGCACGTATGCGCACAAACACTTATGTTGTTGAGAAGGTCAGACTTTATGCAGACGCTTGCAATCCCCTACAGACATGCATGCATTGCACACTCTTAACCCACATCAGAGGCGACCTAGATTTTTTAAAATCGCTGGAGAATGTCCATAGCAAGAGCGATGGAAGCGACAGAGTAATGATAATAATACTTTCGTTTAATATAGCACCTTTCAATTCACCCAAGGTCGCTTCACAAGGTATCGTGTAGGAAAGTGTGAATGTGTGTGTGCGCGTCAGTGCGTGGGTGTGTGAGTATGCCAGTGAAAAAGTGAGAGTACGCCAGTGAAAGGCAGAATGCAAGCATCCCGACATTCCAATTGACTGAAACGGCTGTCGCCGAACCGCAGCATAGTTCATTTACATAATATTCACTGATGTTCAACTAGTACACAAAGTGTCGCCCAAGTCACTCAAAGTGCCTCTAGTCGCCCAGATGGCGTTTACCTCTTCTGTCGCCAGCTACTCCATACAAAGTCAATTACTTCCCCTCGCACTTAAGTCGCTTCTGCTCTATTTGTGCCGTTATGTACCATGTTGCTTTTTTTAATTTGTGCCATTATGTGTCGTCTTTCATACAGAAAGATAATGTTTTTGCATGTGTCTATGTCTTGCATGTGTTTCTGTCTCCCAGGCTGTGGAGTACACGCTGGGGGCGGGGCCGGTGAAGGAGAAGGAGGCGGGGCCTCTGAGTCCCCAGAAGCTGCGAGAGGAGCTGGAGCGCCTCCTGCAGGACAAACCAGACAACCAGCGCATCACCGACTGGGTCGAGGTAGGCAGCAGTGCTTTACACTAACTTTTTCGCTTACCAGCCATTTTGGCTAGTGGTTTTCCTGACTCACTAGCCATTGGGCCTTTTCACTAGCCATAATTTTCTTAACCATCATAGCAGCTTTAATGAATTATATAATAGGCTGTAATAATGTAATATAACATAATATAATATAATATAATATAATATAATATAATATAATATAGGGCCTAATAACTAGAATTGTTGTTAACTGGTCCATGCATGCATGCATGCTATAAGAACAGATTAATTTATCTGAGGAATGGCATAGCCGTGCAGAAACACCAAGCACAGTGTTGTGGATGGGCACAAATGTAAGCTACATGAGAGCAAAATATTTCCGTCTTTGATCTGAAGGGCACTTTCGATGCGCAAAGTAGATAGTGCAAAGTCATTGCCAAGCTTCGCATGTCCTCGGTCATGGATGTGGAATAACACCTCTTCTGGAATATTTTCTCATAAAAGTAGGCTATCTACAAGAAGGCACACACATATGCGGCCGGTAACTACGGAAGGAGCTACGACTTCCTTTCATTCCGTTTAATATTGAGTTGTTTAAAATATAAACAGACGCAAGGCAAGATGGGCACATGCGAAGGGACATGGGACATGATTTTGTAGCCTACTGTCTGGAAGGCTACGACTGCGCGTTGTTTAAGCCCCGTTTGACAGTCGGGAACAACGGCACAAGAAACATGGAGGAATATTAAGGTATGAAGACATACAGGCAAATCAGAAAATGATTTAAACCGAACATTATTAATGCCGCATGTGTCCTTCACTGCGCTAATTAGTCTCAAGACTTTCACAAGACTGAGGTGTTCTCCTCTCTCCTTGGTCATTTTAATGTCCACTACTACTATGCATTGTAGGCCTACTAATGACAGATCCCAAAACAGGTCAGTTGAGATGAACTTCGCTACTTTATTTTCACGTGAAGGTTTTCAGTGACATTTTCAAACGCGCGCTGATGTGCCGGTAGCTTGCTGCTGCCACTCATATTCGCAAGACTAGCTCTATCATATTCCTCTCGTGCGTGAGACACAGGTGACACGTGACACAGGTGCTTCATGGGTATTGTAGGCTCGCGAAATCGCATTGCATTGCGTTTGTAGCAAAGACGGTCCGAGGGAAAAAACTACAAAATGCGGTGCCTCATCATTTAGAATAGTGATGGACCCGCCAGAATGGCTAGTGAACCTTCGGTATCTACTAGCCAACGCCGACTTTCACCCGCATTTGGCTACCTGGCGTGTGTTAGTGTTAAGCCCTGCTAGGCAGGCAGAGAGGGTATGTGTGTGTGACGATCAGCGTATCACGGACCCGGGTCATTGTGGGGGTGTGTGTGTGTGTGTGAGTGAGAGAGAGAGACACTCCGACATTTAGTACATTCTAGACTCCCTGGAGGTGTGCGTTTGTTATGTGGTTATTAAATTGTGTGTGTGTCCTGCAGGCTAACCTGGACGAGAAGCAGGTGGCATCCAACGCCTTCGTCAGAGCGCTCATGATCGCCGTGTGTCAAGCTGCCGTCATCTGTGAGTTTCTCTCTCTCTCGCACACGCACACGCACACACACACACACACACACACACACACACACACACACACACACACACACACACACACACTACTTTTGTACCCTGAAGGTGTCAGAATGAATGACTCAATGGGTTTGAGATTATGTACAGCATGGTTCTCTGTTTGACTAGAAATGCTAATAATAATGAGGTCTATAAATAACAATATATGAGGGTCTACACCACATTCCACATTATTAAATAAAAAAAGAAATTTGGCTCACAACACTACAAAACTGTACTCTAATGGCTGATGACTTGAAAATTATGACTGTCATTTCTATTGATTATTTGGGGAAACAACGAAAAATGTCATTTGCGTAATAATGTGGAATGCGGTGTACAATAACTTTAAATCAGTATATTCATGACAGGACAGTGAGAGATTTTGACAGGAAACATGTGGGAGAGAGTGATGGGGATGGTCCGGCAAAGGACCCGGGTCTGAATCTAACCCGGGTCGCCGGCATAGCAGTTGAGTGCCCTACCGTTAGAGCCACGGCAGGCCCCACAATAACAATATTGATCCATTAGCACCCAGAAATGTTATAAGCCATGTAAAGTCACCTTTGACTCTGTCCGTGTGGGCGCAGGTGAGAAGCCGTACAAGGTGGACACGGAGCAGGTTATCCAGAGGGCCGTGCTGCTGCAGCGCTACCTGAAGGACGAGGAGAAGGAGCTGCAGGCCCTCTACGCCCTGCAGAGCCTCATGGTCCAGCTGGAACAGCCGCCCAGTACGTAGCTGCGTGTGTGTGTGTGTGTGACATGAGGATGGTCTTTGAGGAGAACGTTGTGAAGGAGGAGGCATTAACTGTGTGTGTGTGTGTGTCCTGAGGATGTTCTCTATGATGAGGTGGTTGTGAAGGAGGAGGCATTAACCGTGTGTATATGTGTGTGTGTGTGTGTTTGTGAGTCCGTGTGTGTTGTAGATGTCCTGCGAATGTTCTTCGACATGCTGTACAGTGAGGTTGTTGTGAAGGAGGAGGCATTAACCGTGTGTGTGTGTGTGTGTGTGTGTGTGTGTGTGTGTGTGTGTGTGTGGCAGATGTCCTGCGGATGTTCTTCGACGTTCTGTACGACGAGGACGTGGTGAAGGAGGAGGCCTTCTACAGGTGGGAGAGCAGTAAGGACGTGGCCGAGCAGGTGGGCAAGGGCGTCGCGCTCAAATCCGTCACCGCCTTCTTCACCTGGCTCCGCGAGGCCGAGGACGAGTCGGATAACAGCTAGAACCTGGGCCCGCCCCTCCGGCAATATGGACGGATGGACGGAGGAGTGAAGCGAAGCGAGCGGAAGAAGAGATGAGAGGAGAGGAGAGCGTTGCGGTGCCGCGGGGCTAGTTTGTGTTGAATGTGCTTCTGAAGCTGCCTTGAGAATACAGCAAAGTGTCTTTACTGGGAGAGCGGGAGCGACTGCCGTGAATTCTGGGAATATAGACTTTTTTCTCTTCTAATTTAGTTTTTTTTTCTTTTTTCCCTCCTCCTCTTCTTTATCTCTATCCCTCTCTCCTCAATGTCCCGTTGCCATAGGGACTCGATTGATTGCGTGTCCATGGTGACCGAAGTGTGTGTGTTTGAAAGCGATGCTGCTCAAATCTATTTTTCAGAAATCGTTTGGATGGGATTATCTGTGCGTGTGCGTTTGTGTGTGTGTAACAGGGAGTGCGTGTGAGCGGGAGTGTGTGTGTCTGCGTGTGTGCGTGTGTGTGACAGATCTGTCGAGTTTCACTCTGTGCTCTTCCTGGTCCCTACGTGGGAGGAGGAGTATGCAAATGAGGACAGCTTTTGGGGCGCTGTGATTGGCTCCAGCTCACTCCCTGTTGGCTGCGTGACAGGGGGTGGGTGTGGCCAACAGGACCTTGAACTCTGACCCCAGAACTCTGACCCCTGTCTGCTGAGGTGGACCCAGCTTGGCCCAGCCACGGCCCTCATCCCTCTCTCTCTCCCCCTCCTCTGGGACGAAAGAGAGGAGAGGAGGATGCGGGAAAAAAGGAGTGTTGTGCGGAGGAGCATTTTCTTTTCTTCACACTTGAAATCCTTTTTCTGAAATACCGCTGGGCTTCACCTGAGTGTGTATGCATTTTAGTGTGTGTGAAGGAGAAACACACACACTCGTCTGAGAAGAGACAAGTTGCTTTTCTTCTGAAAGCGCTTAACCCCCCCTCCCCACAGTCATTAATCCCTATCCTTCTCTCTTTCCCTTCCTCTCTCTCTCTCCCTCCTCCTCCCTTTCTCTCTCTCTCTCTCTCCCTCTCTTCTGCAGCCGAGGGGGTGGTACATACACCCAATTTATTGATTAAAAAAAAAAAAGAATCACATTTTTGTAAATAATTTGTTTTGTTTTGTTTTTTTTCTTTTTTGTTTTTGCTTTTCTTTTTGGAAGTATTTAATGAAGAGAAATCTAAAGGCTTCTTCACACAGCTCTGAACTGGACGAGACAATAAATAACATTGCAGTTAAAAAAGTAACCGGACTCCTGGTGTGTGTGTGTGTGCGTGTGCACACGTTGTGTCTGTGTGCATGATACATGTCTGTGTGCGTGTGTCCTGTTAATTTGTCTGTGTGTCATGTCTTTGCATTTCAAATGTTCACAAACATGATGTATTTGGGGGAAAATAAACAACTTATCGACAGACTAATGTCCTCATGCCACAAGGCAAGGTATCACATTAATTTAAAGATCGATATTAAATTGACTTTACTCAAGTTGTCACAGAGGTGTAAGGACCAGGGTAAGGACTAGGGGTGTAACGGTACACAAAAATCACGGTTCGGTACGTACCTCAGTTTTAGGGTCACGGTTCGATACATTTTCGGTACAATATATGGGAACAAAATAGAAAACCATTTTCTTCCTCAGCACATTGTAAATTTCACCAAAATATCGTCAAAATACAAACGAAGAAAAAATAAGTACATTCAACCGGCTACTTTGGGTTGGAGATTTCATCAGTGTAAGAAATAGTACTTTCTCCTCAAGGTTTCACAAAGACCAAGTCTCTACACCTGTTCTTTCCTTGCATTCTCTCTCTGGGTTCTGCAAGAGACTCTGCATGTAGTAGCAGCATAATGTAAAAACATGAATAGAGTAGCCTTTTACTCAACCTTTCGGTACTCGGTACAGCACTGTTTGATTCGGTACAGGTCTTTTCGGTACGATACGTCTGTTCGGTTCGATATCGTTACACCCCTAGTAAGGACACAAGTTTTGGTACATGATTGGTATACACACACAGAGTTGCTTTGCATATCTATCAAAATTCAGTTTAGACTGAAAATGCTTTTTGTAACCCCTTCTTTACCTTGTGACAAAGGCTTATGGTCCTAATGTGTGCCGTCTTGGAGATATAGGGCTTGAAAGTGAGGTCACATCCTGTGATTTCATGGGACCTCACTGCGTTTTTTGGCGGAAAATGTTAGCATGTAGCATGATGGCATCCAATGGCGATATTAAAATGATCAGCTGCATATTTGTTGCCCAGCACATGTAAAGACTGGAATCAGACGGTATTTACTCGTATTTACCATGCTATTAGATGGTCAGCTAAGGTCCTGTGAAATGCGGAACTAAGGGGCGGGACGTTCAAGCCCTATTGCTATGTCAAATCTGCTGAAACTAGAATATCCAACCAAATACTAATACTGTGAAGGTATTTTTCAGTTTTAATTTTGGAATTTGTCTTTGCATGGGACAGCACTGTGATGTCAAATGTGCAGCAGCCACAATATCCAAAGTCATGCCAATTCATGCATATTTCTCAGTTTTTGTGTTGATTAGATGTAGTTAGTTACTGTGCTTTGCCTTTGTTGGGCAGTGCTGCTACATCTGCTCTGTGTTCTCCACCAGTAATGACTGAGCGTTGGCCAGCTGCTGTTTTTGAACACGGCATGTGGATAAAATTCAAAAACTCCATTGTGACAAGTATGTTTTAGACCTCTAAATTACATATTTGTGAGACTGGCTTCTAAAGCAGAGCAATGTTCTATGGCCTGCAGGTGGCGATGTTTCTCCATGCGAGTGTTCATTAAGTTACCATTAGGACACGGCTGTCTGTGTTCAGAACCTGTTTATTACATAGACACGTCATCATTTCAAATTAAGAGAAGTATTAGATTTAAAACTCTAACTGCCACGGCAGACTAAGTCATCAATACCGCATCTTGGTACATTTCTCATTATCTCATTATCTAACCTCTTGTCCTCAACCTGTGGTTTGACCTTCACTGATGCCCCAGCTCTGTGGAGAAAGCACTTAAGTTTTCCCACTGTCAGCCTAGGCAAAACTTTTGGGGAACATTTTCCCATTCAACATCCTGATTACAAATGGGAAAATTGCCTATAAATTACGCTTTTCTGAGATATTGAATACAACATATATCATCAGTGAAGTCTTGCCTCGTATCACGAGGCCACTTCCAAGCAGAAGAAGAGGACGGAATGTCACATATGGACCCATTATCAGAGGCGACAGAATATTGCCGCCCCGGTGACTAGCAGTGTGTGCACCTGTCTTGAGAACTCTTTCAATAAGCTGATTCAGAGCTCACTTAGTTGATGATTTGACTTAGAACTATGTGCAGGGTATTGGTTACAATCCCTGGATCAGTGTTGGGTTTGATGGCTTGCGCTGCGCATGGGCACTTCAGCCATGGATGGAGGTGGTGTAGGGAGAGGTAAGTATGGTATACCTGTATATTATGCGATATTAGGTAGGCTATATTAGTATCATATAGTATGCTATATTAAGTAGTTTTATGGATATTATAGTATATTATTTGATGATAGACAGACATCCATAATAATATATGCCTACGGGAGTCAAGACAGTAGGTTGTCCTAGTGGAGGATCAGTGCTGCACTACCACAGGTGGCCAGTAGTAGGGGTTGTGTAACTGCTGCTGGATGCGGGAAGAGGGTGTGGGTGTGAGTGTAATAATAGTATCTTATCA
>NC_085864.1:13022607-13025107 GCF_034702125.1 Engraulis encrasicolus | reverse complement strand
TTGTCTGTCTGTCTGTCTGTTTGTCTGTCTGTCTGTCTGTCAGCAGGTTAACTCAAAAACTTATGAACGGATTTGGATGAAAGTTTGTGGAGTTGTTTGAAATGACCCAAGGAAAAACTGATTAAATTCTAGTGGTGATCCGGATCCCGAACCGGAACTTGGATTTTTAAAAAAAGATTCTTCACCATTGCTAGAAATCTAGAATGCCCTAGTGATCGCGTAGGCCTATTGAATTTCCGGACAGGGCAAATTTTGACATTCCAGTTTCTTATTCCACAAAAACAAGGCGGAAAGACTTCAAATAAAAAAATAGGGCGTAACATAGTCAAATGTTCTATCAAACAGCTTCCTTGGTGGAAGTCTACACTCTGAGTGCATTTCTAGATTGATTGGTAACTTGCAAGTTGTTTAAGTGAGTTTGTTAATTTTGCAATCTGTTGTATTTTCTTGTTTTTTTGTTACATAGTGTGAGCCGCATGTAATAGTGGGTGAAATCCCTTTAAGGGAAACAGCAGCCTGGGTACCAACAAGTGTGTGTGTGTGTGTGTGTGTGTGTGTGTGTGTGTGTGTGTGTGTGTGTGTGTGTGTGTGTGTGTGTGTGTGTGTGTGTGTGTGTGTGTGTGTGTGTGTGTGTGTGTGTGTGTGTGTGTGTGTGTGTATGTGCGTGCGTGCGTGCGTGTTGTAGGCAAGTCTCCCCTCTATGGTAGAGACCTGCTGCCCTACACCACCCTGATGTACGGCAATGGACCAGGCTTCAAGATCGTCAACAACAAACGCCCAGACATACGCAAAGTCAACACCAGTAAGACACACACACACACACACACACACACACACACACACACACACACACACACACACACACACACACACACACACTCAAGTCTTCTCTACTCCTCTTTCTACGTTTCTACTTCTATATTGTATGCCTTCGTCTTTCACCTCTATCTTTTTATTTCCTTTCCCCCCTCTCTGTCCCTCTCTCTCTCCCCTCTTCTCAGCATACTCCATCCTTCTCTCCTCTCCCCTCTGTCACTCTATTTCTCCGTCAACCCCTCCATCTCCACCCCTCTCCCTTTTGCCTCTCTCTCTCTCTCTCTCTCTCTCTCTCTCTCTCTCTCTCACACACATATATAGGAAACTAATGCCGCTGAGGACGGAGGATGTGTGTGTTTGCTGAACTAATCTCCTCTCTCTCTCTCTCTCTCTCTCTCTCTCTCTCTCTCTCTCTTCTCTCTCTCTCTCTCTCTCTCTCTCTCTCTCTCTCTCTCTTCTCTGTCTCTCTCTCTCTCTCTCTCTCTCTCTCTCTCTCTCTCTCTCTGTCTCTCTCTCTCTCTCTGTCCCTCTATCTGTCCCTTTCTTTATGTCTCTCTCTCTCTCTCTCTGTCCCTCTATCTGTCCCTTTCTTTATGTCTCTCTCTCTCTCTCTCTCTCTCTGCCTCCCCCCCCCCTATATCTCCACAGAGGATAAGAACTACGTCCAGCTGTCTGCGGTCCCCCTGGACAAGGAGACCCATGGTGGGGAGGACGTGTGTGTGTTTGCTCGCGGCCCCATGTCTCACCTGCTGGTGGGGGTTCATGAGCAGAGCTACCTGCCCCACGCCATGGCCTACGCAGCCTGCATAGGACAAGACACGCGCCACTGCGCACAAGCACTCAACGCCAACGCAGCACACACACACACCAGCGCACACACACACACCGCACTCACACTCCTCAGTACGCTCGTCACTGTGGCCCTGGTCAACGCTCTGCAGTAGGACACACACACATGCACACACACACACACACACACACACACACACACACACACACACACACACACACACACACACACACACACACACACACACACACACACACACACACACACACACACACACACGCACATGCACGTGCGCTTGCGCGCACACACACACACACACACACACACACACACATGCACGCGCATGCACACACACAAACTCACAGATACACACACACGTGCGCACGCACACACACACACATGCATGCACACACACACACACACACACGTGCGCACATCCATATACTGTACGCAGGTACAAGTCTTCATGATACACACACATCCTATGCATAATTATTTTATGCAATGCTAAACATCTTGTTCACCTGACTCTCACCAGATGATTAAATAAATTCCACCTTTCTCTACAAACATTCAAATGGATCTTCTGCTACGCCATAGGCCGTAGATCTCTGAAGAAATATTGTACATAATTAAGGAAACACTAGTCGTTGTCTCATGATGAGCTGCTACTTTAGCCCCTTAATGCACGCTGAGGCACGCTAGTTAAAGAAAAGGTTAATGACCATAGTACTACTCTACTATGACATATCACAGGGCCTTTAGTAATGCACTACGACTCGGTCATTGCCATTCTGGTAACAACAAATTCATAACGCCGTGTTTTAACAGGTTAACTACTCACAGATCAGAAAATATGTTAGAAATGACAGAGTCAATGTAGGGCAGTGTGTC
>NC_085864.1:13000107-13010107 GCF_034702125.1 Engraulis encrasicolus | reverse complement strand
GCAATGGAAAGGAATGGCAATATGAATGAAATGTCAGTAGAAATTAACACACAAGGGATACATGAATGGCAAATTAATGTAAATGGATGGCAATGGAAATGAATGGCAATGGGAATGAAAATGACAACATAAATGACTGGGAATATAAATGAATGCTAATGCAAAAGGCAATTGAATGAATGGCAATACATAATGGATGACTATAGAAATGAATTGCACTGCAAATGAATCGCAATAGAATTGCAACGGTGATAGAAATGAATGGCAACATAAATGAATGGCAATATACAGGAATGGCAACATGAATGGCAAGAGAATGAAATATATAAATGGATGGCAATTGAACGAATTGCCAATAGAAATGAACACACAAGTGTTCACAAGTGTGTTGTGGTTTTTTTATGGCAACACAACACACTTGAACGTCAATAGAAATGAATGGCAATGGAAATGGATTGCAGTATAGAATGAAATGACGATATACATGAAATGTCAGCATAACATGTATTGGATCATGATGGGGCAGTGCTTCTGAATGGCAATATAGAAAGAAATATCGGCATCAAACGCACTGCGATGGCACATGATGGCTCGTGATGGGACATTGCTTCAGCATCCCATTTGAGACATACGACTAACCATCACTGTTGCCTGCACAACCGCTCTACCGGCTGGAGTGTGTGTGTGTGTGTGTTGTGTTGTGTGTGTGTGTGTGTGTGTTTGTGTGCGTGTGTGAGGTGGAGAGAGGGCGAGCCGCTGCCCGGTCTGACTCTGCTGGTGTGTGTGTGTGCGTGTGCGTGTGCGTGTGTGTGTGTGTGTGTGTCTGTGTGTGTGTGTGTGTCTGTGTGTGTGTGTCTGTGTCTGTGTGTGTGTGTTTGTGTGTGTGTGTGTGTGAGGTGGAGAAAGGGCGAGCCGCTGCCCGGTCTGACTCTGCTGATGTGTGTGTGTGTGTGTGTGTGTGTGTCAGTGGCTGGTCAGCATGGTGTGTGTGTGAAGTGGAGAGAGGGCGAGCCACTGTCAGAGCTGACTCTGCTGAGAAGCCCCGCCCCTCTCAGGCTCCACCAATCAGGATTGCTTCCTGACCGAATCCCACGGCCACTCACCCAATCGGGACTGCCTCTGCACCGCCTTGCCTGCCTACAGGTACACACACACACACACACACACACACACACACACACACACACACACACACACACACACACACACACACACACACACACACACACACACACACACACACACCTTGCAGAACAGAAGAGCAAGACACCTGTTGCTCCCCCCAGGGACCAGCCAGCTTTGCAGTGTGTGTGTGTGTGTGTGTGTGTGTGTGTGTGTGTGTGTGTGTGTGTGTGTGTGTGTGTGTGTGTGTGTGTGTGTGTGTGTGTGAGAGAGAGAAATGACTCGTCCCAAACAGCATGTAATGACTCGTTTCACAATTGAGTTTCCTCTGAATGACTCCAGCAGACGCAGAAAGTCATTTCCATCTCTTGAAACCGCACTCTAGAATGAATCACAACACATAAACACACACACACACACACACACACACACACACACAGACACACACACACACACACACACACACACACACACACACACACACACACACAGACACACACACACACACACACACACACACACACACACACACACACACACACACACTTTTCACACCCTGCCTCACTCATTCTCTCTCTGTCTCTCTCTCACACACACATACACATCATTCATTATTGCACGTCATGTCATTACAAAGGCAACATCATTGTTACATGTAAGTAGTTTAAATCATGAAGTCATCAGAGTTGAAAACATTTAGTGTGTAATAATTAACAGACTTGTAGCCCAAATGTTGCCAGCTCGATTCCCGACCCTCCAGTAATTACTGAAACCAATGCCCTCCTCCACCTTACTCCATGACTGAGGTACACTTGCAGTACTGTTCCGCCACAATGCTCCCTTGCGGTGCTGTTTTGGGCTGCCTCCTTGCACGGTTGAGGCATACATGCAAGTTCGTTGTGTGCAGTGAGCACAGTTTGCTAAGGAAGTGCTGTGTTACAATGTCAGTATTGATGTTTGTTGTTAATGAGATTGAAAATACCGAAGCTTCTGTCATTTTTTTATTTGGTGAAATAACACACGACAGTAGCCATGTTTCGCTACAAATGTTATGGAGTAAGCAATTGTTCAGGGTGGTTTTAAGAACAGACATGGACATGCTCATAGACGGCTATTCTAAAGCCAACTGAGACAAAATCCGAATTAGCCAAATAAGACAGCAGCAAACATTTTTTTAAATGGTGAAGAAAGCTCTACTGCATTGCAGAAAAGATGATACATGTGCTAATAGTGCATTTATCCTCTAGTAATAATCAGAACAAGTCTCCATGTTTAACCATAATCAGTAGGCCTATTTAGTCCATGTTTAATAATAATCAGTATTTAGTGTCCAGCTTTACTAATAATCAGTATTTAGTGTCCAGCTTTACTAATAATCAGTATTTAGTGTCTGTGTTTCCATCATTGTATTAGCATCGGTGTTTAATGGTGGGCTGTGTTTAAATTTGACCAGTGTTTACTGTTTACTGATTATAGGTGTTTAAATACGATCTGTGTTTAGTGATTGTGTTAAATCTGATCAGTGTTAAATGATTGCTGGCATTTAATTGTGATCGGGTCTTTATTGTCTGTATTTTAGAGTCAGTGTTTACTAATAATCAGTGTTGTAATCAGTGCTTAGTGATAGTGTTAGTGATAGTGATAGTGATTGTGTTTAATGATCAGTGTTTAGTGATTGTGTTTAAATATGATCAGTGTTTAGTGATTGTGATTAAATATGATCAGTGTTTAGTGATTGTGATTAAATATGATCAGTGTTTAGTGATTGTGTTTAAATATGATCAGTGTTTACTGAGTGTCGGTGTTGCAGCCGGAGCCTTCAGCTCTTCTGTCCTCAAACTGACCTGCTGTATAACTGACAGGGCATTACAGACCACATGCACATCCACTGCTGCTGGGTCTCTCTCTCTCTCTCTCTCTCTCTCTCTCTCTCTCTCTCTCTCTCTCTCTCTCTCTCTCTCTCTCTCTCTCTCTCTCTCTGTGTGTGTCTAGACCTCAGAAACATAGTCTTGCCACTGCAGCACCTAAGCAATGACTGTGCATGTGTGTATGTGTGTGCACATGCTTCCATGCTTGCGTGTGTGTGTGTGTGTGTGTGTGTGTGTGTGTGTGTGTGTGTGTGTGTGTGTGTGTGTGTGTGTGTGTGTGTGTGTGTGTGTGTGTGTGTGTGTGTGTGTGTGGGAGTGCAAATGTGTGAGTCTTCTGTTGATCTTAACACTTCCACTGCACATCTAAAGAGCTATTGAACTTCGCTTCAGTGCGCTATGGCATAAAAGGTGTTTTTGCCTTTGTGTGATAAATAGGCCTACAGTAGCCTATGTCCTGTGTGTGTGTGTGTGTGTGTGTGTGTGTGTGTGTGTGTGTGTGTGTGTGTGTGTGTGTGTGTGTGTGTGTGTGTGTGTGTGTGTGTGTGTGCAGTGGAGGTAGACACACTGACACAGAAGCTGGCAACAGCTGAAGTGAAGCCCCGATATGGCGCATGTGACGTCAGAAGCGAATCACGCCGCGCACCCCGGGTGGACGCGCGCTCTTTGGAGAGCCGAGCCGCTCGTTGCCATGGAGATGCTTCTCTCTCTCTCTCCCTCTGTCTCGCGCTGCGCTGCGGGGTTGGATGGCCGTTATTAGTGGAGGGTCTCGCCTTCGCCACAACTACAGGCTACGAGGGCGCGCGCCTCTAAGCGACGGTCGGCATTTTTTTTGTTAACCGGGAAGGCGACGTGGCATGTAGACGGAGGCAGCGAACGGATTGCGTTCAAGATGATGGAGAAGCTTCTTTTCTGCGGAGCGGGAACGACACATTGCACCACGGTAGACTTTCGCGCTCTCTCTCGCTCTCTGTGTCTCCTCCTGCTCTTGGCGGTGATAGATAGACAGTAACGCCAACGGCACCTATTTACTGAGTTGGAGATGGTGCTGATGCGCCTTTTGTTCTCGCCTCGCCATGACTGATTTTTTTTATGAGCACCTCCACTCGTAGCATACATTGTGTGTGTGTGTGTGTGTGTGTGTGTGTGTGTGTGTGTGTGTGTGTGTGTGTGTGTGTGTGTGTGTGTGTGTGTGTGTGTGTGTGTGTGTTGCGCAAGGAGGACAGATATTCCGTGCAGTAGGCGACGTGGCGATGGGTCGCGAGGAAGGACAGCTCTGCTTTGTGCAAGAGGTTGCTGTCCTGGTGCTGAAAACGCTCTTCGTGTTTTGGTGCCACGGTATACGCGCGCGTGTGTGTGCGTGTGTGTGTGTGTGTCTGCAGACCTGTAGGAATGGTCCTGACACGCGTCATCTCGTGCCCACGGCTCGTGCAGGCGGTTGTTATGATGGCTAATTAGCGCGAGGGACTATCAGAATCTCTGCGCGAGTCGCCATGAAACCTGTGGCATTTGAGCGTCCTCGCATTTTGCGCTGTTCTGTGGATTTGGGAAGACGTGTTGTTTGTAGGCCTATTGTGTGTGTGTGTGTGTGTGTGTGTGTGTGTGTGTGTGTGTGTGTGTGTGTGTGTGTGTGTGTGTGTGTGTGTGAGCGAGAGTTATGTTTAATAATCAGTCAGTGTATGGGTGGGTTCAAAAACATGGATGCTCAGCCTGCTCTTCACTCGGAGGAGGAGAGGAGAGGAGAGGAGAGAAAGCGTGGAAGAGGAAAGGGGAAGAAAAACAGAGGAGAGCAATTCAGGAAGAGTAAGAAGCAGGTAGGAAGAGAGAGAACGAGAAGAAGCCCTATTGAATGAGAGACAGGAGGAGGAGAAAGGAAGAAAGAAGAGAGGGAGAGGAGAGAGAGAGAGAGAGAGAGAAAGAGAGAGAGTTCGCCTTGTTATTGAGCGAGAGATATGTGTCAGTGGAAATGGCTGCGCCTCTCTTCGTTCAGTAGGCCAGTGGGAAAGTGTGTGTGTGTGTGTACGTGTGTGTACGTGTGTGTGTGTGTGTGTCAACCGCATCTTACATCACAGACCCCCACCTCCACCCCCTGCTGAGGCTTTGGCTGCGTCTGTGTGTGTATGTGTGTGTGTGTGTTTGTTGTGCTGATGTAATTGAGCTCTGTGTTGCACTCAGCACCTACATTCTCTCTCTCTCTCTCTCTCTCTCTCTCTCTCTCTCTCGCTCTCTCTCCTTTTAATGTTGTCCGTGGCAGCAAATCACCTGTGAATACGTGTGTGTGTATACCAGAAACGACTAAAGCTACTGTGTTGGTGAAGTAGTTTTGCTATGAATTTGCTGCATTCACTCTGGACGCGATATTGACATGTTTGATTTCGCTAAATACATAATGCAGGGGTGGGGAAGGGCATTTTATCCAGCTTCTGGTATAATTTTAATGTTATGCAGCTTCACGTGAAATATGACATATTTTGTAAAGGAATCTTGGAAATTATATTTGCTATACAATCAAGTTATATTCAGGGGACCTAGAGAAGGTGGGGTCTGTTTTTAAGGTGGCTGCCTTCAACGTAGTCCTAAAGTGCAGGGCGAAATCCTGGTTCGTGTTCATAGTACGGTCCTTGGAGGAAATTGAAGTGGCCTGAATGAAAACGTTTCCCCACCCCTGACATAACAGCTTGTCAGCACGGGACATTTGAAGATACAGTAAGAACATTCCAATTGGTCTTCACCAAACTTCGTCACAGCTCATTATCATGATTAGGGCTGCAACTAACGATTATTTCAATAGTCGACTAATCAATATATCTAGTCATGATTAGTCACGATTAGTCGCAAAACAAAAAAGACCTGCTCCAACCGCTGACAGACCTTCCTGGCATCTAGTGCAAGGAAGTGAAAAAATCCTTACAGCTCACAATGAGCTTTAAATCATGATAGTGACTTATTTACTCCAAGATACAACATCCAATTCATACGTGCTGGGCAATTTTTGGTTTTAATTAAGTAATAAAGCATTAGTAGAGTACGTAAAAAAGCATTGAATTAAATGAAACGATTTGTCGACAATGAAAATTGTTGTCGACATTGTTTTATAGTCAATTAGTCGACTAATTACTGCAGCCCTAATTATGATATTAGCTGTCTTTTAATAGCTGAAATTCGCTCTTTTCTCCCAGGTTGCTTCGCTGTCTGCAAATTTTCAACAACTCTCCTAATAGAAATAATGTCTTCCATCGCTCTAGTCGCGTTGGTTGCTTTTGGTGTACAAAGTAAAGCACACAATAATACATGCCCAAGTGAAGATAATTAACACATGCGTAATGCTGTATGTATACATGAAGAGTTCAGATGCAATACCCCCTAAGTGCCTTTTCAGAAAATAATCTTTATAATAATTTATGGTAACACTTTATTTTAGGGATACATCTATTAGCACTAATACATACAATATTAATGCCCGTGTAAGTAACTTGTAAGGCATGTCCTAAGCAAAATAAGACAGTTGTTAAGCATGTATTCACACATGTCTTGTTTATGCCCAATTAGGGATTTATTACCAATATAACCTTAGTAAGGACCTAGTAGACCTAGATTTATATTTATGAGTAAGCAGTAAGGGCCAGAATACAATGTGTATAAGCTCCTGGTACATTGTGTGAACAAACCCTGAACAGTGTGAAAACAGATGTGGAATAAGGGTCCCTATTCTAAAGTGATGCATTGCTCAGCCCATATGGCTTAGGGCCCCTGCACTACCTAGGGCCCCCAGACTACCAAGGGACCCCACTCTACCCACACTCCGCCCCCGGGAGGCAAAGTGTAAGAATGTTGCTGAATCTGCATTAGTCTCATCAAGTATATTGACCTAACTTGTTCTTCTCAAGGTATCAGAGAGTAATTGGAAGCATTATATAGCAAGGATTGGACGTAAACTTCTCAATGACGGTGGGTGGTGAGATGTCATTTTTTCATACACCAATTAGTTTTAATTGTAAAAACCCTACAATAAATGCAGAATATAACGATGAGTAATAGTTTGGAAGCGAAACTAAGCTTTTCCTTTGTGATAAATAAGTTAATGTATGAGAAACTTAGCTCCAAGAAGTGCAGTGCATGATGGGTACGCCCTTAGTCAGAAATGCAATGCATGGCTAATGCAGCAATGATAATATTTCTGTTGTTACGTACATGGCGAATTGTTTGGATAGCCTCTAAATTTCACGAGTGAGGGGAGGAGCTAAGAGCGTAGGCTCAGAGCTGGGTAGGTTGTCTGTTGGCCTAGATTGCGTACCCATCATGCACTGCACTTCTTGAAGCTAATATTTTCAAACATTAACTTAATTATCACAAAAGAATAGATTAGTTTTGCTTCAAAACTATTATTCTAATGTTCTGCATTTATTTTTGGGGATTTTACAATTTAAACTAAGTGGTACATGAAAAAAATTACATTTCACCAATCCACCGCCATCGAGAAGTGTACGTTCAATCCTTGCTATATAAAGGCTCCTGTTACCTTCCGCACAAAGTTGAGAAAAAGAGGAAACTAGATGACTCAGCTACATCATTAGTAGTTATTTAATATACCCTTACAATTTGTCGATTGTGGGGGCTAGGTAGCGCGGGGCTGGGTTGTGTGGGGGCCCTAGGTAACGAGGGGGACTTTGGTAGTGCGGAGGCCCTGAGCCATCTGGGCAGACCAATGCATCACTTTAGAATAGGGACCCTTATTCCGCATCTGTTTTCACATTGTTCAGGGTTTGTTCACACAGTGTGCCGGGACCTTATACACATTGAATTCTGCCACTTACTACTTACTAATAAATAGAAATATAGGCTTACTGGTCCTTACTAAGGTTATATTAGTAATAAATCCCTAATTGGGCATGAACAAGACATTTGTGAATACATGCTTAACAACTGTCTTATTTTGCTTAGTAAATGCCTTACAAGTTACTTACACAGGCATTAATATTGTATGTATTAGGGCTAATAGATGTATCCCTAAAATAAAGTGTTACCTAATTTATTTTCATTTAATACAAAGCTATCAAAATTGCATATTTTTTATTTTATTTATGTAATATAACTATTTATATGTATTATCAAGTACATGAATGTAAACCAAACCAACAACGGGGTTCTCTAAAAATATAGAAGTGCAGGTCTTCAGAAATGGAGTTAGGGGTTTTTTGCATCTGAACTCTCCACATGTTGTACATCTAATAATAGCAGGCTTGTACGAAATTCCGAATTGAATTGAGAATGACCCCAAAATTCAAATTCAATTCTTGAATTTCAATATGAATTGAATTTAAATTCCAAACAGGAAATAGAATTGCAATTCGAATTGGAATGGCAGGAAACTGAATTTCACAGAATTTAAATTCTAAGAAATTCAAAGCAATGACATAATACTGACACTAGGTGGTTGCAGGGATGGTCAGTATCTCGAATACTTCAATTAAAATACATTTACAAATAGAACATAGTATTTTGAATTTTGTATTTCATGTCAGTGAATTACAAGTATTTGAAGTTTGTATCAAAATACTTTTCCCCCTGTATTTTGAATTTTCAAAATAAGAGAAAATACAATAGCCTACTTTCTCCTGAACAATGCAATTACATAGTAGGAACACGGATCAAATAGTATGTAAGTGATGCTTGTAGCTATATTGGAATGTAAAAGTGTTTGTCTGGGAAAGGGGTGAAGGACTCCAAAGATTGACAGTTCAATTCCCAGGTAACATTGGCAGGTGACTACCTCACTACGAGCTACTAACAAATAACCAGCCTCAAAATTCTGAATTATTGAATATATGCTGTTGGATCAAAAAACTCACTCTTGATAAAATATCATCAATAATTGAAATTGCCATGCTAAGCACCAAAGGTGCAACCTAATACTGCACCATGCATCACCCACAAGATGGCGCTCTAAGGCCACAAATGGTGCATTAGTTATGTAAGATACACGGACATAATTTATAAAGTATACGTTCTTGTTTATTTAACTCACATACAGACCTTGACATATCTGTACCATTTTTTAAATGCTAGTTGTGCCAAGTAGCCCGTTGTTTATATAGCCTTCTCCATAATTACAAGAACTTAACATTATTGTTTGTTCAATGACTGGAAATTATGGTTACACAGGAGTTTGTGTGGTTTAAAGTAGGCCTACCTTTTATTGTGTAAGTGAATTGAATTGTTATTTTTGGCCATGCCATACAAGTCATTGAGTAGCAAAGGGAAATTGAGTTTCCTTGCTGAGACTCGAACCTTGAACTTCTGGCAGGCAAAACTGGGACTCCAACCGCTACACCAAATAGCCAAACTCATTAGCTTGAAAGTCAGGACACACGCACATACCTAGTTTCTGTTGTATTTTGTGTATTTGAAAATGCAAAATACAGTATGTTGATTATTGATACATTTACTGTTATGTATTTTGTAAAGTATTTGTAACATCTTAGAGCTGGGTATTTTGCATTGTATTTTGAAATACATTTAGATGTGTCTTTGCCCATCCCTGGGTGGTGGTGTAAAATTCAAAGAAACTCAAAGTAATGACAAAATAAGAACACTAGATGGTGCTGTATATTTATAAGCATGTGTCTATTCCCGCCACTGCAAGATGGGTGGGAAGAGTGAATTATAGCCCCCTTAGGTCACCTGTTGAGCTGCTTCCTAGCAGTGCTTTAGGATTTGGGTAGGTAATTATTTGACTTTTGGGTTTTTTTAACTTCCATTTTGAGTTACTGTAGTACAATGCCATTCTCTATTTGCTGTAGACCCTAGTAGGTGGTAATATTTAAATACATTTTGGTACATAACAAATAAAAAGTGTGAAAGTCATCTGTAGGCCTTGCATAACACTAATTATTATACATGCAACTACTGAAAATCACAATGGGGGCCTGCATGGTTTATACAACATTTACTTATCATTTTGAATGCTGAATACATTTGTAGCTAAGTTATTAGCTATATATATTTTTGTTAAT
>NC_085864.1:12955107-12985107 GCF_034702125.1 Engraulis encrasicolus | reverse complement strand
TTTTGAAATGTTCTTCTTTGTTGTTTTATCTTATTTGGATGTTTACTAAATTTCATTGATCCCCGTCCCAACTTATTTGAGACGTGTTGGATTTATCAACTGAGTACATATGTCCACCAAAACAATATTTTTTCTCGGTTTTAACACTTAATATGTTGTCTTTTCACTATTCTCCATCTAATGAATAGATTGAATGTTTTGAAAATGATAGCATTTTGATTTTATTCACTGTTTACCAAACGTCCCAACTTCATCAGAGTTGGGGTTTGTACATAGCCTTGTGTGTGTGTGTGTGTGCGTGTCCGTGTGTGTGGTTGTTTTTTTTTCATGTAATAATTTGTGTGTGTGTGTGTGTTTGTACTGTAGATCCTGATTATGTGTGTTTTTATTGCAGATCCTGTGTGTGTGTGTGTGTGTGTGTGTGTGTGTGTGTGTGTGTGTGTGTGTGTGTGTGTGTGTGTGTGTGTGTGTGTGTGTGTGTGTGTGTGTGTGTGTGTGTGTGTGTGTGTGTGTGTGTACTGTAGCTGACGTGTAGTTGTGGAAAGTAACTAATTACATTTACTCAAGTATTGCAAGCGAGTGCCTTTTTTGGGCATTTTAAAATTAGTACTTTTTCTTCTACTACTTCATCCCTTGGTGCAGAGCCTATGTTATAACCTTGATGTCACCAAAATTGTAATGGCCATGTCTTAATCTGTTACTTAAGGCTCTCAGTACTGTCATAGCAATATTGTTGTGATGTACTGTAGTTGAGTATTTTCAGCAAATATACTGAATAGGCCCGCTGGCGAACCCATCTGCATTAAGAGGCTATGTACATTTTGATCCAAGTACGTTACTCAATTCCTCTGAAACCTGGCCTGAGTACTGAGTAAAATTAGAGATTTGATAGGCGACTTAGAAAATGACATGCACAACAATAAAACAATCTGTGACATAGGAATTTATGCAGTATTGCACATGGCATTTTCACTGTTTTACTTGGATCAATGTGTGAATGATGGTGTGAAAATTAAAAAAAGAACCATTGAGTTCTCAAGAGGAAAGCTAATCAAAAGTCATTAAGTACTTTTCCTCAATGTACATTTTAATTGAAGTACTTTTTACTTTTACTTGAGTACGTTTCTGTACATTTTTCAGCCGCTGCTGATGTGGGTGAGTGTGTGCGTGCGTGTGCGTGCGTGTGTGTATTGTAGATCGTGGTGTGTGTGTGTGTGTGTGTGTGTGTGCCCGTGTGTGTGTTGATAGTGATCTTGACAGTCTTCCTGTTTTAGAGGGGGTGTCAAGCCGTGGTCGTCCGGGCAGTATGGGCGGAGTCCGGATGACAAGCCACGCCTACTTCCTATCAGCTGACGTCAGCCAGTTTGAGGCTCCTGAAGTCGTGGTAACGGCCAACAACCTGCACCTAACCATCACTGCAGAGAAGGTGTGTGTGTGTACAGTGGACCTATGTCATCTTCCTCCTCCTCCACCTCTTCCTCCACCTCTTCCTCCTTCTCCTCTTTCTCCTCCTGTTCTTAATCATCCTCCTCTTCCACCTCTTCTTCTAGGTGTGCGGTGATGTTCAGTACTTATCTCTTCCTCTTCTTCATCCCCCCTCCTCTTCTTCTTCTTCCTATTCTCCTCCTCCTCCTCCTCCACCAACTCTTCCTCTTCCTCCTTCTCCTCTTCTTCTTCCTATCCTCCTCCTCCTCCACTTCTTCCTCTTCCTCTTCCTCCTCCAGGTGTGCGGTGATGGCGTGGTGAGTAACTCCTTTACCCAGAGGTCTCTGCTGCCGGCGGATGTTGACCTGCTGGGCCTCAGCTGCTGTCTGACCCCCGAGGGGATGCTGGTCATTAGCGCGCCGCGACTATCACCTCTATGACCTTCGACCCCTCACCTTTCAACTCTTACATATAATCCCTGAGGGGGATCCTCAGCCCTTCCCCCGGTCACTCCATGACCCCTGATTGAGTGCTGCCTTCCGCGCCTCACCCCACATCTCTCTCTCCTGACGCTTGACCCTCAACTGTCAACTCTGACCCCTGAGAGAGTGGTGCTCCTCAACATGCTACAAGCGTCCTACCCTCTCAACTTTCACTCCATGACCCCTGACCCCTGACCTTTCACCTCTGACATATGACTCCAGAGGGGAGCCTCACCCCTCTTCTTTCACCCCATGAGCCCTGAGAGAGCGCTGCATTCTGCACCCCACTACTGAACTTGACCCTTGACATCTGACCCCTCAGCTTTGCACTCTGGCCCCAAGAGTGTACCGCACCTCAAATTTCACCCCTGACCTTTCAACCCTGAAATCTACAACTGTTCAACTGTGTATGTGTGTGTGTGCGCGCGCTCGTGTGTGTCTGTGTGATAGAGTTAGAGAGGGGTTCTGTACAATGCTTTTCAACAGATGTTTTTTTTGATACAGTAGAGATGGCATGTGTGTAGAGATGTATTTTGATGTGTGTACAGATGTCTTTTATAATAAACTTTTCTGTGTGGAAATAAATGAAGTCTGTGTGTGTGTGTGTGCATGCATGCGTGCGTGTGTGTGTGGAGGGGAGATAAATGGCATTGACATTTGGAATGACAGTGTGTTCAGTACAGTTTACACATCTCATCGTAACGTATAGAAGTAGAATAGAGTAGGAAAGCTATGACAATAAACTATTATCTTATCTTATACAATACTGTATGGAAGTGTGCACTAGCGAGGGTTACTAAAGAAGTGTACCCATTGTTGTCTACACAAAGTGGGCAGCCTAATGGCTTAATGGTGGTTATGGAGATGCACTTTAGATCAGAGGGTTGTAGGTTCAAATCTCACCCAAAGTAACGTGCCCAATAGAGTGCTCATATAGAAGTGTGCACTAGGGAGGGTACATAAGAAAGTGTACCCTATGTGGCCTACACAGAGTGGGCAGCCTAGTGGTCCAGTGGCCTAGTGGGTAAGGAGATCATAGAAGAGTGTGCACTATGTAGCGTTCACATAGAAGTGTGCAGTAGGGAGGGTACATAAGGAAGTGCACACCATGTAGGGTTCATGGGGAAGTGTGCACTTGGGAGCGTTCATGAAGAGGTCTGCCCTTTGAAGCAGGGGTGTAAATAATAGTCGATATGTATTCATGCATCAATCCTACAACCGTCAATCAAATTGTATCGTACCGTGGTGCATTTTTAAGTATAGAAAATGTAAGCAATAAGCCACGAGAGGCCGTGGATTGTGCTCAATTGATAACGGCCAAGGGCAGTGGGGCACGATGCAAAGCCGACTCAAGTGGCTTATTGCTTATCGAACACTGTTACACTCATTCATTTACATTATTTCTATTATCTTTCTTTATTTTATTATTTAACCACCGAAATACTGGGTTGGTTACCAGGCAACGCCTGACGCATACATGACGCGGGCGTCAGGCACGCCAGGCGTCATCTTAGAATTCAGCATAGTGACATCAGACAAATAACACATAGCGAAGGCCGAAGTAGCTCTGCGTCGTGCCCCACTCCCCTTGGCCGTTATCAATTGAGCCCAGACCCGGCTGCAGAACCAAGTTGTTGGACGGGCATTTGATGGAGTATGGGGGGGCACGTTGGTGGGGGGTATGAGGGTCCTCCCCCTGAGAATTTTGTATTTCTTAGATGCAATTTCCTGCATTTTAACCAAATTGTGGGCTCAGTTTCAGCTCTATACGGAACAGTACTTTTGTTTCTTAATACAGGAAAATCCCATTATTTCAAGGGATCACTTGTGGCTTATTATTTCACATTTAGGTCTATTGACAATGTCTAAATAGTGTAGCCTATTCCTTTATTTCTTTATTATAGTCAGCCTGCCACCAGCAGCTAAGATGCTTAAATAAACTTTTGATGGCATTTTTTGTTAAAAGTTGGCAACCATGCCAGAAGTTATCAGCATGGGCTAAGGTTTCAGAATCACCTGGTTGCCAACATGGAACTTGACCTTTAGGGTCAAATATGAAGGTCAAAAGGTCAACCACGGTCAAATAACAGTGTTATTTAGTTAAAAATTGTTACAAAGTTGTTAAAAGTGGGCAACCATGCCAGAAGCCATCAGCATGGACTAAGGATTCAGAATCAACTTGTTGCCAACACTGAACTTGACCTTTAGGGTCAAATTTGAAGGCCAAAAGGTCAAAAACGGGGTATTTTCTTGCTAGTCTTTGTTGGGAACTGTATATTCATGGAATTATTTTTCAAAAGTTTATCAGCATGGGCTAAGGTTTCGGAATCACCTGGTTGCCAACATGGAACTTGACCTTTAGGGTCAAATATGAAGGTTAAAAGGTCACACACTATGTATTTTAAGGTTAGACTTTTTGGGGGACTGTGTTCGTGGAAATCTTTTTCAAAAGTTAGTAACCATGCTAGAAGTTATCAGCATGGACTAAGGTTTCAGAATCACCTGGTTGCCAACAGGGAACTTGACCTTTAAGGTCAAATATGAAGGTCAAAAACAATGTATTTTCTGGTTAGTCTTTTTTGGTGATCTTTATATTCATGGAATTATTGTTTTCAAAAGTTGACAACCATGCTAGAACTTATCAGCATGGACTAAGGTTTCAGAATCACCTGGTTACCATATGGAACTTTTTAAACTTTTTTTTTACCATATGGAACAAATTTTAACGTCAAAAGGTCAACCGAGATCAATTTAAAAAAACAGTTTTTCGGTGATGTGCTTTCATAAAATACAAGTTGTTTGCATGGTACTGTATATTGAATAATTAGTAGGCCTATAATTTTATGTTTGATTTGTCTTATGATCATCATAGCTCATTAGCATAAAATTAACTTAAACTTGTATTTTTTACATTTTCATTCTGGTCATCTCGATTACTTTATTCTTCTTTGTGAAGCACATTAAGCTGCTGGTATGAAATGGGATTTTCCTTGGCTCACCAGTGAATTTGCTTTGCCCCATCAATTAACAGGCTTTCCATAGAAAAAAATAATGACTTCTGTTATTTCTGATGCGTTTCAAATGGTTATAGCCAGTGCTTAATTTGTCAAGTCGGAGGTCCCGGAGCGCTAAGGAGGAGTAGCTCCGGCGCAAAAAAAAGCGCATGGGGGGGGGTCGAACAACCCCGTGAATGGGGATGTATGCGCAATATCAAATACAAATATGGAACGGTATAAATAGGCTACCTGCTACTGAGTGCTGGGAATATTCTGATTTCATTTGGGAAAATGGACAGTGGACTATTCAGCATGCAGGCCAATGCCAAAAGGAAAGTTTGTTAGTTTGCTCTGGTAAACGCAGCATCACGCATCCTTTATCTGTAGACCTACATGCCGAGAGCGAATTTCGAACCATGCAGTAGCACAGAATACCCTGCGCAGTTTCATACTCTCTGCATAACCATATAAAATTAATAGAACGCAAAGCCCAGGTCACATTTGCTGGTCCCCTTTTCTAGTCGCCATTATGACTAATGTTGAAGTAAATTAAGACTGATATTTAGGCCAATAAAAATCCCTCGATATCCCTCGACACTTTAGGCCTATAAAGTGCCCTCGATCCCCACTCATTCAGTTACATCTCCAGTCACTGAATAGAAATGCAGTTACTAAAATGAAACCATGCACCTGAAAATATAAGGTCTGACATGTATTTTTATGACGCATAGCACCATTGTGCATTACAACGAGCAAACAAGAACTCAATTTTAAAAGGCAACAACACGTGCGCTCAGTAGGCTATATTCAGTCTTCAGTAGCCTATTCAGAACGCATTTGAACATGTATCACAAATGTCACGATATCACTGACAGACGTTGGAATGAGTCCGACAAGTCGTGCCGCTTGTCTTACACTGGTGCACTTCAATTTTGGATTGCGTCTTTGACAGCCATGGTGCACGGGGTTACCGCGGGAGTGGAGAAATATGCAGGAAAAATATTCACAACTTCGCTGAATAAATAGCCTATCCTTTGAACTGTGTACAGCAACCGCAGATGATTAAGCTTCTTGGATATTTTGTAAAGGTTAACTTGTCATTAACAAGGAAAGCTTCAATCACCCTCGAGAATATGCGTCGTGTCTTCAAATTTCCATCTGTCAACAGCAGATCTAGGCACCTCAACGAACAGCGCGACATTTGTCTGCAAGGAGTAGGCGGCCTAAACTTGGCTGCTAAATTAAACTTTATAGTAGGCTATGCAAGGCTAGACAGCGGGTTAACCAATCAGGCCCCTACTGTTGCGTTAGTAATGTTTAAAATAAAGACGACTCGGCGTAGGATATCAGAAATAAACAAGACAGCGCAGATGGCGTTTAGTGTTTAATATGGTCATAATGCAGCATTAGATCTAGGCTATCTCAGCAATGCATATCATTTTATGAAACCTCAAATCGGACGTAATAGCCTTAGTTTGTACATAGTATTTTTCAAACCTCTCTCAGGTTTAGGCCTATGGCAATTGAAATCAAACTGACGTGGTTATAAGTAGGCTAGTCTATCTCGTTCCATGGGACTAATTAGAATTGAGAAATCACCAAGACATATATTTCAACCAGACATTAGTATGAAACAAACTTTAATTTATGTATTTATGTATTATTATAATTTAAATATCGTTTGTCAAGATCCAGCTGGGGGAGCGCGCCTCAGAGCTTCCGGAGCGCGCGTCAGAGCTTCCGGAGCTAGCTCCGCCTTGCTCCCCCTCAAAAAAAGCCCTGGTTGTAGCAATGAAGGATACTTGCTGATTTGCTATGTCATATCATGGTTACCTACAGTAAGAGTAGAGCAAGTATTGCACACTTCTCTTGATGTTCTCATGACTACTGTAGAATGTTCTGTTGCAATTTCCCAGGCTTGAGTTTTTGTGTCACCTGTATAAAGCACTATATCTTTGGGTATTGATCAAAAGGCAAAAAGGCAATTGATATGTTACCACCAAGTGATGCATATGGATTGCATCCTGCATTAAGCAAATAAGCAGGCAAATGTATGGCTGCAGTCTGACAAAGTACATATTAACAAAGACACTGAGGAGACAGGTGGTTGGAAAGTTGTAGACCAACACTTGATGGCTGTGTGGCAAAGGAAACCCCCAGTTCCACATAGTAACTTAGGACTGATAAGATGTGGTTGTAGAACCAAGTGGGCAATACATGCCTGCAGTTGCCTGAGGAATGGACAGCCCTGTATACCTGCATGTGATTAAAATGTAGAATGTTTAAACGCCGTAGGGATAGAACATGATCTGGATGACCTTTTTGTAATAACAGCAACAATAGCTCCTTTAAATACATAAATATCCAGTATGTACTGACATCACATTTTGTTTTAATTATTATGAAGTAAAGAAACAATATGATGAATTACATTGTTGTTATTGACAATTTGCAATAATCACTTTCACTCATACCCTAATAATAAAGACTATATAACTTCTAAACTTGGGTTTAAAGTGGCTCTAGGATTTAAAAGTTAATTAATCACTGTCCAGAGTCATCTGATACTTACAGTAGGTGAAGTGTGACTCTCGCGACCACTTCCACCGTCCACTGTCAGAAAACCCCAAATGCAACTTTTGACAGCGCTGTCCGCTTCGGGAGAAACCTCATCAAAACAGTGTTTTATTTTCTTTACGATTTTTTGTTCCAATGCCTTCACTCACCTAAAATGATTTAAATAATACGAAATATCTCCTCCAGGTACTAATTATTCAATATATCATGCAAACAACTTGTATTTTATGAAAGCACATCACAAAAAACCCAAAACATTTATTTATTTATTTTACCCCGGTTGACCTTTTGACCTTCAAATTTGACCTTAAAGGTCAGGTTCCATGCTGGCAACCATGGACCATGAAACCTTAGTCCATGCTGATAACTTCTAGCATGATTGTCAACTTTTGAAAAAGAATTCCATGAATATGAAGCCCCCCCCAAAAAAAAGGCAAACCAGAAAATGCATTGTTTTTGACATTCAAATTTGACCTTAAAGGTCAAGTTCCATGTTGGCAACCAGGTGATTCTGAAACCTTAGTCCATGCTGATACCATCTAGCATGGTTGCTTACATTTGAAAAATAATTCCATGAATATACAGTTCCCAAATGAGACTAACCAGAAAATACATTGTTTTTGACCTTTTGACCTTTAAATTTGACCCTAAAGCTCAAGTTCCGTGTTGGCAACAAGTTGATTCTGAATCCTTAGTCCATGCTGATGACTTCTGGCATGGTTGCCCACATTTAACATCTTTTTAACAATTTCTAACTAAATAACACTGTTATTTGACCGTGTTTGACCTTTTGACCTTCATATTTGACCTTAAAGGTCAAATTCCGTGTTGGCAACCAGGTGATTCTGAAACCTTAGCCCATGCTGATAACTTCTGGCATGGTTGCCAACTTTTAACAGAAAATGCCATCAAACATATTATTTTGGGGCTTGGCAGGCTGACTATTAGGGCTATGGTGGTTAAGGACTGGTGGAATTTAATCTTATACTTTATATTTACCGCATCCAGAAAAAAACTAATTTGTTGCATATTAATGACCATATCAGCATGTTTAGGTGAATAGGCCCACGGGGGGCACAGCAGCTTGGCCCCCCACCCACCCGTGGTGCCGGCCAACCAAGGAGGAGGCTACTAACTACCCCATCTGACTGGCTGCCTGGGCGCCGTACCCTCTGCTGCTACTGGGCTGGCCTGGGTTCTCCACGAGAGACCATCAGCAGAAGGGTGCCCATAATAAACCGTTTTTTTCCCCCGATCCACTCCTTGTTACCATTGAATTATGGTCTGGTATAAGTAGAACTACAGTCTTCTTGCGCTAGTAAGCTAGGTCTTGATGTTATAAAATTAGGATACAATTTTTTAGGACTATAGGTGTGCGCACACTTTCTAACGCAAATCCCGGACAATTAGCGCTGTACAGCAGCCTCTAGAGCTCGTGTGTGAATGTCTATGTACCACCGGCCACTTAATTAGGAACACTCCTCGTGTTGGGTTGGACCCCCTTTTGCCTTCAGAACTGCCTTAATTGCCTGCAACAATACTCGGGTAGGCTGTGGCTTTCCAACAAAGATTGCATTACATTACATAGCATTTAGCAACATTTAGCCTTGACTTCCAAGGACAAAATTTAAGCAAGAACAGGGTAAGGCGCAGTGCCCAGATGAAAAGTACACACTTAGTGTACTTTTGATGACTATACATAGAACAAAGTGAACTTTTTTCAGCTATTTAAATTGCGTTTCACTGTACTATTAATGCACTGGAGCACTACTACTTGCAAAACAGTACTTCAGCACACTTGCAGCACCGAGTATGCTAAATTGGCACCGCTTTTGGACAGCTTGAAGTGCATGATAAGCCTACTTTTGACAATAAAAGTGCAATAAAAATAAATAAGAAAAATGAACATCTGCCGTAGGCAAATTTGTGTGATGGTGATTCTTTTCCTTTTATTGTGGTACAGAAAAGGCAGATCAGATGATATGTCTATTAATATACCTTTACATTACATTGCATTTGGCAGACGCTTTATAACCAAAGCGGCTTTCAAAGAAGACATAATCATAGCCAACATCACATCATAGCAAATACAAAGACCACAGGAAATATACAGAACAACAAATGCAGATGCAAGGAGGGGTTAATATCATAGCAAATAATACAGCTTGGGGGATGACGTGTAGAAGTGTAAAAAAAAAAAAAATACGAAAAATGACCATCTACATGACGCCAACACATTCACGCTTTGTAATCACTCACACACACACACTTTGTAATCTCTCTCTCGCTCACACACACACACCCGCTTTGTAATCACACAAACACGCTTTGTAATCGCACGCGCGCAGACACACATTTTTTTTATAAACCCAACAACCACCACCCCCCCTTATGGGGGACCAATAATTTCTTACTTTTTCTTCCATTTCTTTTCATTACCTTAATTTTTCCATCTTTTAACAAAAGCAAAATGTAACGTACAATAATAGACAATAAAAGGATACAGGAAAAAAAGGATAAAGACAGGGAAAAAAATACAAAGAACAATTTCAGTGTCTCCCCAACACTTCAAACCACATATTAACCCAGCCCCCCCCCCCACACACACACACACACACACACACACGCTTTGTAATCACACACACACGCTTTGTAATCATACACACACACACACACACACACACACACACACACACACACACACACACACACACACACACACACACACACACACACACACACACACACACACACACACACACACACGCTTTGTAATCACGCACGGATCAAAAGGAAGAGAGATGACTACAGATTTTGCACATCAGGGCACGACATGTGGAGCCTGTAGGGCCTGAGCAGCTAAGAAAGAGTTGTGCGAGTTGATGGAGGTAGTGTCTCTGATGCCAAGAGGCAGAGTTCTATCTCTTGGGCGCGTACATATCGAAGGCGGCTTCACCAATTTCCTTTGGTGGAAGGGTAGGAATCCTTAGCATCCCCAGCGTGGCATCAGCGGATCTGAGAGCTCGGTCAGGGGCATAAAAAGAGAGCATATCAGAGATGTAACAGGGAGGAAGACTATTTAAAGCTTTGAACACCATCAGCAGTATTTTAAGTCAATTCTATAGGAGACCAAATACAGACACACTCAAACATTTTTTTGGTAGACCCCCTACTGTTTTTTTGTTTTTGTGGGCAAACAGACTGACAGACGCACGGACGCACAGACATGAGCCCAGCCGGACGTAGGCACGGACTGAGGCACAGACAGACGGACGAATGGACAGACAGACGCAGGCATGCACACACAGACGTGGGCACGCACACACGGACGGACAGCTGGCCGGCCGGAGGCACGGACAGACGGAAGCACAGACGGACACACGTCCGGCCAGACGTAGACGCGGACGCACAGACGGACTGACGCAAGGACGGACGGACGGACGGACGCACGCACAGCCGGCCAGACGGAGGCACAGACGTGGGCACAGACGGATGCACGTCCGGCCAAACGTAGGCACGGACGCACAGACGGAAGCACGGACGCACAGACGGACGCACGGCCGGCCAGACGGTGGCACAGACGTGGGAACAGACGGGCGCACGGCCGGCCAGACGTAGGCACGGACGCACAGACCGACTGACGCACGGACGGACGCACAGCCGGCCAGACGGAGGCACGGACGTGGGCACAGACGGATGCACGTCCGGCCAAACGTAGGCACGGACGCACAGACGGACGCACGGCCGGCCAAACGTAGGCACGGACGCACAGACGGACGCACGGCCGGCCAGACGGCGGCACAGACGTGGGAACAGACGGGCGCACGGCCGGCCAGACGTAGGCACGGACGCACAGACCGACTGACGCACGGACGGACGCACAGCCGGCCAGACGGAGGCACGGACTGCTAGACGTAGGCACGGATGCAGAGACGGACGCACGCACAGCCGGCTGGACGGAGACACGGACGCACGCAGGCACAAACGAACGCACGGACGCACAGACGGGCGCAGGCACGAGGAGGGAAGAACAGAAACGATATTATAGTTACATGTGAGCAGTTGAGAAATACATGCAGTGCATTGCACATTCTATAAAAGACCAAAGCAATGCAACACTATTACATCTATTATATCTGAATTGAAAGTAGTTTACAAACAATGCGAGACTATGAGCATGTTTTTTATGCATAATTTGTGCATATTTTTCTTACCCAGTGGTTCATGAAGTTCCTCTTGAACGTAGCAGGACGAAGGATCTGACAGGGTTCATTCCAGCTGCAGTGTAGAACATCTAAAACAAAGTGTTCAGAGTGGAGTATCAGCTTTAATGTAAACACAAGTGAGGAAGCAGTCTGTTGGACTGGGATAACTATATTAAATATAATGATTCAGTTTTACTATATAAAATTCTTCATGGCCTGGCCCTTCCTCCTCTATGGATATTTATTACAAAAAATATAAATAGGGCTACCAGAGTCAGTTCCAGGGGTAATTGCTCTGTTCCATTTAGAAAGAGCGCTTTTAGTCAGGCTGTTTTCTCTTACAGAGTCTCTCACACCTGGAACACAATTCCCAGTATAATTAGAGAACTGCCAACAGTAAACTCATTCAGTACAGTTAAAATTGTGGTTACTGGATTGTCAATGCCGTCAACATAATTTCACATAGCTAGGCTACTAGTACTGGCAGCTGTTCTTTAACTCATGTGTGTATTGTATCTTGTAATTGTATTTTGTATTATTTATTTTTAAAATGTGTGAAATATATTTGACTCTATAATTTTACAACTGTGTACTATAACTGTATTTTTAGTTTTGTTTTGACCTTGTTTTTTTAAGGAACATCAAACCTGTCAAGGGACAAAAGATGCTAAATACACAACATTATAGCCATGAGGTTAATTTCCATTTTTGTTTAAATGCTGGTAATACATGCCGTCCCTTTTTAAATAAATAAACTTGTAAACTTGAAGCGAGGATACTGTTGCGGTCTGGATATTTAGGTGAGAGCAGATTCGCACACTGAAAGACAGTAAGGTCAAGCACAAGGAGTTTTTTTTCTGAGAGCAGAGTAGTAGGCGTTCCAGGGTTCTGCCTCCATTAGCGCGTTCAGGCCGACTGAGAACCGCGCTGGAGCCCGTTCCCGCACCTAATCGCGAATCGGCCGTTGTGTTCCCGCCACAGATATTAGCGTTCGCGAACCGGAAAGTTGGTTCACAATGCGAACCGCAAAATACTAGGTTTTTCTCCATGAACAGTGTGGCCGTCAGCAGGTTCATCCGGGTAACACAGTCACGTGCGGAAATTGTTCAGAGCCCGGTATGAACATGGGAGGTTCACAGATAAGCACTTTAGTGCCGAACGTAACTGGTGCAGGCACCGGCACAACCTCCGTTCTGGTCGGCCTGAAAACCCTACATCAGTGTGCCATAGAGCACAGGCAGCACTGATGAATACAGAACCCTGAAACAACTGCTCTACTCTACTCTCGGAAAAAAATAACTCCTTGTGCTTACCTTTTTTACATTTCAAGGGTGAGAGCAGGTTGGTACACTGCTACCGAAATACAGCTAAATGACAGTAAAGGAAATTCTTGTCTGAAGGTACATGTACTGTATGCTTATGTACAGGGGTGGAGCACAAACTTCTGCATGTTCAACCAGCTGTAATAGACCCCCTTTATATATTATTAACAGGTTTGTGTAAAACAAATATCTGACTCCCTGTGGGCCCCCGTTATACAGGGAGACTAATAAGTATTTGATCCCTTTCTGGGGTTGTTGGTTTGACATGATCAGATAACTTAATCATAGATGTATTCTAACACAGAGAGACAGAATATCAAAAAGAAAATCTGGAAAATAACTTCACACAATACATTTTAATTAATTTGTCGTCTTTCTATTTCATTGAGATAATACAGTATATCACGAAAGTGAATACACCCCTCACAGTTTTTGCAGATTTTTGAGTATATCTTTTCATAGGAAAGCATTACAGAAATTTCACTTTGACACAATGATTAGTGACCTTTTAACAACTTATTTAACCGCTTAAATTTCTTGTTCACTCATAAAAAAACAAAATACAGTCATTAATGTTTGAACATGTACTCACAAAAGTGAGTACACCCCAGATTAAAATCTGGTAGAGAAGGGGCTATATTGGCTCGAATCGTCTCGAAATGAAACAAAATGAAAAGGGATGAAAAGGGAGGTCATCAGTGTGCGTTTCAACCTCTTTGCATTGAACTTTTACATTTTGAGTCTGCATCTGGCTTAAATAGATTGGGGTGAGATTTGAATGCAATCCTATGGGGAATATCATGATCTGCTTCTGTAGTCACAGTGCATGTTGACATGCATGTTTCTTTTAGGTGTATTTCAGATTGCCAATGTTGACAGCATTCATGCATCCCCAAACCATGTCAGTCCCACTACCATGCTTGGCTATTGAGAGGATACACTTTTTTTTGTAAAACTCACTTGTTTACCACCATACATGCTTCACATCATCTAAAGCTAATTTGTTTATCTTGGTCTCAAGAGAGATGAACAGACCAAGGATATGGATCACTGGACCCATGTTGTGTGATCTGAAGAGACCAAGATAAAAAAATATACTTTAGATGGTGTCAAGCATGTGTGGTGGTAAACACGTGAGTTTTACAAAAAAAAGTGTATCCTATCAAAAGCCAAGCATGGTAGTGGGACTGACACGGTTTTTGTGATGCATGGATGCTGTCAACATTGGTAAGCTGAAATTCACACACACACACACAGGACCAACTCAAGACAATAAGACTGACACAAACAAAAGGCTGCATCCAGTTGTCACTGGCCCCATTTGTGATGCTACACAAATCCCATGTGCACTGCGCAATCACAATGCATTCAATGTATTCAAAATTTCTTACCAGAATGCATTGTAATTTTACAGCACACATGTGCGTTGCACAGATTTGCGCAGCATGCGCCATACACCATCACGAACGTGCCGATGGACAAACAAAAATGGCCATCCTTACCTGTTGTCCTGCGGGTCCCTCTTCTCCTTCGACCCCTTTGGCTCCCTGTGCGCCTTTAGGCCCTCGATCAGCCTGGGGGCGAGATGGGGATTAATTGGACAAAATAAAAATCTCCAAAGTTAGTTATAAAGAAAATCTCGTCACAGAGACTTCAAAATATTGCTAACAATTGCCTATTGGGCCTTCTTGCCGCTACACATGGGCAATTTAAAAAGGTCCTCAGTAGACATGCCATTCAAATAAAGACATTTTTTGGAGTGCCTTGGTGAAGAAAAGTTTCTCAGCTCATTTTGTGATGCCCTGCTCTTCGGTTCAAAGGGAATATTGTCCAAACACACAAATATTGAGGATTTTGATGGGAAGGAAAACTCAGGAGATAACATGACCATTATTATGTAAAAGTCAGGACATTCAAGTTTTACAGATGGGCCTCGCTCTATGTTTATTCCAGGTCAACATCATGTATGTGGGTGTGTATATACTGTACATGTGTGAGAAATGTGTGACAAGCAGGGACTGATGAATTACACTGTAGTGTGTGTGTGTGTGTGTGTGTGTGTGTGTGTGTGTGTGTGTGTGTGTGTGTGTGTGTGTGTGTGTGTGTGTGTGTGTGTGTGTTCGAATGTGTGTATACTGACTGCAGGGCCTGGTGATTCGCCTGGCTCCTGTGGTCCAGTGTTGCTTACAATCCCGACGAAGCCCTGAAGTCCCTGAAGTCCCTGAAGTCCCTGTTACAGAGAAAGAAAGAAAGAAAAGAAAGAAAGCACACACACACAATACATGAACAGTGTGCAGCAGATGGCATCACACAAGGACTGACAATGGCATGAAACACTAAATGGCATCGAGAAGTACTAGAATGGTATTGGAAAAAAATAGATGGCAAATTCACTAGAAGGTGAAAATCCACATGGTTTAAGGTTTCTTTCCATTAGTGACAAGTCAGACTTCCACAGGAAGATGTTGTACAGTATATTCAAACAAATGTATGCAATAAATCCACAGCACCAAGGCTTAATTTCATATAAGGTCTGATTAAGGGCCATCAAAATAATAAAAGATTGATGAAAGCCCAGGTGTTGCAGACTTTACTGCTTGTTTTGAGTGTGTGCATTAGTCCAGCATTCAGGCTGGTTTTATGTGGATGTATGTTTTTCACATGTTTCAGGACTTGATTACATGTACCTATCCTCCTGAGAACCGGGAAAAAAATGCTTTAGGATTTAGATTTGTTTTACATAATTTGATTATTATGGTGGAATAAAACATGACTAAAACATTGTTTTCCCAAAAAAATATTTACTATTGTCAGGACTTGATTACATATGCAGATATTTTTAAAAGCGAATATTTATTTTATCTCTTTACATATAAACACAGCATGTCGATCAAATGAAACACCCTACTGACAGGTGTACCTTAGAAATCTCCACTTAAACTCTAAAAATCTATTTTAGGAAATTGAAGCTCTGTTCACGTGCAAAAAAGACGAATGTATTCCAAAAATATAAATATTACGTGTAAACTGGGTCTTGCAGCATGTTGTGTACCCACCCTCTCTTCTGTGCATCCATGAGATCATGGCTGTCCCACCTCCCTTCTGAGGTCTGGTGTACATGCGTACGCTGCTGCAGCCAACCCGGTCTGTGAGGTCCTGGTTGTCCCACCTCCCCTCTGAGGCCAGGAGTGGCACTGCCCCCATTCCCCTCCCGACACTCAGGAATCCCTCAGCCGGTTTCCATGTCCATGAAACTACCCTAACCAGCCTTCCCAGACGACCGAAGCACCCTTCGTTCAACAGTTCTTGGACCGCTGCCACTGTTGGCAGTGGAGCCCGGAGCCGGCCCACGCGCCGCCCCAGACTGCAACCGGGTGCCTTGCCCCCCGCTGAGGCCGGACGAGCACTGCAGTGAATGCCCTCCTCCGCACAGCGAGACCACCTCCCACCTGCGCAGCAAGGCATTCCACTGACCTGGTTGTCCACCCACCCCAAGGTAGCCGAAGGAACCGTGGACCGGACCGCACCGCGGGAACCTCCAGCAGGCATCAGGACAGGCCCTGCGCATGACAATGCCTCCGCCGCCCAGAACCACTAACTTAAGTCAAGCCTCTACAACTCTTCTCTACTCTACTCTACTCTACTCTACTCTACTCTACTCTACTCTACTGACTGACATTGGTGATCCAGGTTCTCTGAACATTGCAGACATCATCAGGCTAGTCCCGAAGACCTAACTGAAAGCACAACGGTGCACAGTTCCTTCAGTGGTCAACAAAGCCAGTAAAAGACCCTGCGTTACAAGCAAGAGACAATGTCACTAGGATGCAGAGGAAAACGTTCACTGCAGTACTCATACTCGAAGTCGACTGAAGGCACAACACCCAATTGCAGTCAGGGACAACGCACAGTCCAAGTCCAGAACTCCCCCACCCACAGTAGCAGCAGTCCAAGATCTATTGGACGAAAGGCACTTCAGCAGTCCAAGACGGCATGATCGGGACAGTTTCTAGACATGGAGAGCGGCTAAAAGGATCCTAAATGTCAAGAGAGGATATGAAGGGGGAGGCAGAACCTTCTGAACCTTTTTTTCCAGTTTTTTTCTTCTTTTTTTTTAAGTGGGAGGCAGAAGATTTGTTTGGCCTGTTTTTTTCCTTGAGCTTGTTTTTTCCCCCTCTTTTCTTCAAGCTTTATCCTACAGGCCCCCAGGTGAAGTGTCTTCTCTCTGTTGGGTTGTGGTGTGAGTGGAGTCTTTGAGTCTTGGTCACTGGCAGCAGAAGGCTGTTCACTGGTCAGCGACGTGATGCACTCTTTAGACGGTGGTCCATTGGTGTAGCGGTGATGCATTGGCAGTCGGCGGTTTCCAATGGTGCATCGGTTTTCCACTCTGGCGGTTATTCACTGTAGAAGTTGTTCCACTGTCAAGTGTATGTAAGCACTGGGTTTCCACACTGAAGGACTGTAACTTACACGGACACAGGATTCCCCTCGTCTTGTCTTTTTCCTTGACGTCAGTGGTGTTGCTGTTTTGAAGTAGAGGTAGTAGTAACAGACGGAGGAATTGTAGAACAGTAGACCAGAATAGGTGTAAAACCTTTAAACATATAAACACAAAATAAAAGAGTTAAATAAACCACACACACACACAGTAGGCATATGTCACGACATCACCTACAATCCAGACACTTTCTGCGCTACTGCACGTAGCCTACACCAAGTAAAAACTCCCGAGCCACGTTGCATGGGGCTTAATGGTCAATAAGCCCCACGTCACTACAAGACAAGTCCGACAGGTGGACAAAGATGCGTCCGCCTATGCATTGCCGTCTTGTGGACACAGGAGGGAACTCCAATTTTAAGACAGCATTTCAGACGGACCGACAGACCGCCTTATGGAGATAATAGGACACATCTGAAAACATGAGGTCAACCAGGTGAAATTACAGCAGCGCTCAGAATGAATGGTTATATGGATGTAGGTCTATCCTCTCGTTTCCACACTGCTGGCACACAACCTTTTGACTACACAACTCGTACAGAGAACGTAAGCTCCAGGCTACCCTGCAGTACAAACAAAGCAATTTGAAACCATTTGAAACAAAATGCCACCTGTGCCGGGACTCACTAGTTTCACACCGTGTCGGCCTGGATGGGCGGGATTTGGGGGGTGTCAGTGGCAACATGCAAGAGGGTGTTTTTTTATTAGTTTAATATATTTGGTCCACATAGGCCTACAAAAACATTACTTTAAATCTAAAACACCATGGTTCTAATATGCCTCATTTTCAATAACTGGACTAGGCTACCAGTAATGCGAGTAAAAAGTCGTCGTTAAAAAAAAAGAAAATTTTGAAAATTAACTAGGCCTATAGCGATGCAATTCAGACCTTTCGATTTATAGAATAGCCTAATAACAAGCCCTGACAACATGATTGATTGAAATGCAAGAAATAAATTGATTATTAATACAGTAGTAGCCTACTTGTTAAACTTATTTTCCCCACAGCTGCGATGCCTGCATTGTTTCCCCCCTCGATGCCATGTCAATCCCGCAGCTGCTGTTGACCTCTCATTTTTTAACGCTTTCTGTGACGCCTACCTGCATCGATGCTTTGGCATCTGAGCTGCGAGGTTGTTGTACACTTGAACACCGAATAGATTAGCTTGCTGTCACTGCAAGTTAGCTTGTCAGTGGTGCACTCGTGTGCCTGAACTCGGAACGTCAAAAAATAAACAATACAATGCGAGGATGCAAACTGACAGAACGGTCTAAAACCAGAATATAGTTCCCTTCCCCATTCCTTCATCTACCTGCACTGTCGCTTCTGTTTTTTACTCGCATGGTGGGGCTCATCATCTGCCATGTCGCTACTGTCATTTTGTCGATGAAAGTGAAAATGCGCGCCGGTAATTGCTCGCGCTTACTGTTGCAATCGAATAGAATGTCAGCAAGATAAAATAGATACATTGCTGAGGGACGGAGCGCAGCCACTTCACGTATTTTGGGGCTGCACAAGCAGCCTCTCAGTGGCACAGGCGGCAGTAGCCAAAAGTTTGAGATGTGTACCTGGTTAAAACATTATTATTAGTAGGTAAGTCTAAAATTCGGGACATGCAGTCAGATTCGGGATTCGGGACAAAAACTTATAATTCGGGACAGTCCCGAATTTTTCGGAACATCTGGTCACCCCAAGGATCATTGGGTCACCCTGATAGCCTAGGCTACATTGCATTTGACCACCAAATAGCCTATAGATGTCAAGTTGACGGTTTTGCTTGGATTTTTGTTCAGTTTTGTTTAATTTAGGTCCAACCTTTGTGAATTAGGCCTATGTGTTAATAAAAATGAGCATACACATTTAATATCCAAATTAATTTATTTGACCATAAGCAATCTATTGCGCCTTAAACCCAATTGCCAAACCTACAAACCTTGGCTGCAACCAACGGTAGACCATTACAACTCTACACACAAATAGGAGCATAGTAGGCATCACGCCAACGTGTGCCCGGCCATTAAACTTACAAAGTTACAAAGAGTGGGAAACAAAGGAAGAAAACTGTCCAACACTACCACACACTGTTGTGAGACAAATGCGGTTTAAATGACACTTTACGTCTCGCCACAAATGAACAAAAAGTTCTACCACGAAGTAAAATAAAACCACAAGTGCTTACCAGCTCCCCCTGACAGGTTCCCAGCGTCACGCGTTAGCACAGTATTTCCAATTTTTATAAGTTAAGCACAACAAGCTTGTGTCTTTCCAAAACCTTCTTTCTTCTTCTTCTTCTTCTTCATTCACGTTTATTGGCGGTTGGCTTCCGACGTGGAGCATTACCGCCACCAACTGGTGCAGTTATGTAAACTCTCTGCTTAGTTATGGAGCCTTGGCGTATTTAGGTCGGAGGTACGGAGCGTTGATGGGGAATGTGCGCCTTAACAGTGGTGATGAATAAACAAAACAAAACAAGACAGAAAACAAAACAAAACAGAACAAAAATAAATAATAATTAGGGACAGCCATCGGAAGGGAATAGAAAAAGAAAATCATAAGCAAGTAAACAACTGAACATAAGAAAATAACTTAAATCCTCTCAAATAACTGGGTAGATTTCAAAAATCTAATAAGATAACATGCAGACGGCCTATTAGAGTATGGCAGCAAGCCTTCCAATGTTAGTCTTGTCAAGCCTAGTGCTGTCATAATATTTCATGCTTAAATAGTTTTGCACCATAGGCCTATTACTTAGTCCACCATATTCTCTACTTTTTTTGGACAGTTTGGCTATCTCCAAGTCCACCTCAGGCATTGGGAAAAACCAAGGGGGAGTAGCTGACAGTGTTACTGTGCGGCAATATGATAGCTCAGTCAATTCTAGTTTCTCAGCCTCTTCGTCTCCCACCCACCCAAAGCTATTAAACTGCTTACGGCCATGCTCCCAGCACTTATTCAGCACCCCCTTGGATGGATGATCCTGTGCATGTCCCTGTAACGTAACCCAGTAATTCATACTCAGTTGTAGGGGACGTAGTGACAGTGGCATTTCTCCAACCTCCACCTGCAGGGCTGGAACTGATGACGTCTTAAAGGCCCCACAGCATAGCCGTAAAGCCTGCACTGCATTGAGTTTCTGTAAGTGCGTCTTTGCTGCCGACCCATAGTCAATGCAGGCATAGTCCAAGGCAGACCTGATTAATGCAGTATAGATACGCCTAAGGGCACCCATGCTCGCCCCCCAGCTGCTCCCCACAAGGCATCTCATGACATTAACAGCCTTTTTACACTTAGTTGTGACCCTCTGGATATGTTCTCCATATGTCAGTTTATGATCCATCCACACTCCTAGGAATCTAGCACTTGGCACTTGCTTAATTGACTGCCCATACAGAGTGATCTGCACCTTCGGGTTACCTCGCCTGTTAGAGAAGCACATCACTTGGGTTTTGTCAACAGAAAAACAAAATCCCCACGTATTCCCCAATTCTTCCACAGTACTAAAGGCTGCCTGTAGCTTACGTTGTACAGCTACCAGGCTTGTACGAAATTCAGAATTTCTGAATTAAATTCAATTCAGGAAGTGGAATTGAATTTGAATTGAATTGACTCCACCCCTACAGGATGTTGAATTGAACTGAATTTGAATTACAGGAAATGGAATTCAAAATGGAATTGAAACTCACTGCAATTCAGGAAGTGGATGAACACACAACTTTTGTGTTTTCAAAATAATAAAATACAACAATAACAGTGTAACTAAGTACAATAGCATTAACAAAAATATATATTGCTAATAAATTTAACTACAAATGTATTCAGCATTCAAAATGATAAGTAAATGTTGTATAAACCATGCAGGCCCCCATTGTGATTTTCAGTAGTTGCATGTATAATAATTAGTGTTATGCAAGGCCTACAGATGACTTTCACACTTTTTATTTGTTATGTACCAAAATGTATTTAAATATTACCACCTACTAGGGTCTACAGCAAATAGAGAATGGCATTGTACTACAGTAACTCAAAATGGAAGTTAAAAAAACCCAAAAGTCAAATAATTACCTACCCAAATCCTAAAGCACTGCTAGGAAGCAGCTCAACAGGTGACCTAAGGGGGCTATAATTCACTCTTCCCACCCATCTTGCAGTGGCGGGAATAGACACATGCTTATAAATATACAGCACCATCTAGTGTTCTTATTTTGTCATTACTTTGAGTTTCTTTGAATTTTACACCACCACCCAGGGATGGGCAAAGACACATCTAAATGTATTTCAAAATACAATGCAAAATACCCAGCTCTAAGATGTTACAAATACTTTACAAAATACATAACAGTAAATGTATCAATAATCAACATACTGTATTTTGCATTTTCAAATACACAAAATACAACAGAAACTAGGTATGTGGGTGTGTCCTGACTTTCAAGCTAATGAGTTTGGTTATTTGGTGTAGCGGTTAGAGCCCCAGTTTTGCATGCCAGAAGTTCAAGGTTCGAGTCTCAGCAAGGAAACTCAATTTCCCTTCGCTACTCAATGACTTGTATGGCATGGCCAAAAATAACAATTCAATTCACTTACAGAATAAAAGGTAGGCCTACTTTAAACCACACTCCTGTGTAACCATAATTTCCAGTCATTGAACAAACAATAATGTTAAGTTCTTGTAATTATGGAGAAGGCTATATAAACAACGGGCTACTTGGCACAACTAGCATTTAAAAAATGGTACAGATATGTCAAGGTCTGTATGTGAGTTCAATAAACAAGAACGTGTATCTTGTAAATTATGTCCATGTACCTTGCAAAGCGGCACTAATGCACCATTTGTGGCCTTAGAGCGCCATCTTGTGGGTGATGCATGGTGCAGTATTAGGTTGCACCTTTGGTGCTTAGCATGGCAATTTCAATTATTGATGATATTTTATCAAGAGTGAGTTTTTTGATCCAACAGCATATATTCAATAATTCAGAATTTTGAGGCTGGTTATTTGTTAGTAGCTCGTAGTCAGGTAGTCACCTGCCAATGTTACCTGGGAATTGAACTGTCAATCTTTGGAGTCCTTCACCCCTTTCCCAGACAAACACTTTTACATTCCAATATAGCTACAAGCATCACTTACATACTATTTGATCCGTGTTCCTACTATGTAATTGCATTGTTCAGGAGAAAGTAGGCTATTGTATTTTCTCTTATTTTGAAAATTCAAAATACAGGGGGAAAAGTATTTTGATACAAACTTCAAATACTTGTAATTCACTGACATGAAATACAAAATTCAAAATACTATGTTCTATTTGTAAATGTATTTTAATTGAAGTATTCGAGATACTGACCATCCCTGCAACCACCTAGTGTCAGTATTATGTCATTGCTTTGAATTTCTTAGAATTTAAATTCTGTGAAATTCAGTTTCCTGCCATTCCAATTCGAATTGCAATTCTATTTCCTGTTTGGAATTTAAATTCAATTCATATTGAAATTCAAGAATTGAATTTGAATTTTGGGGTCATTCTCAATTCAATTCGGAATTTCGTACAAGCCTGACAGCTACCACATTACGCCCTCTCACCCACAGAGCCCCATCATCTGCATATAATGACCTGCCAAGGCTGGCGTCCACCCCCACAAATACATCATTGATCAAGATATTAAAAAGAATAGGACTGCAAACGCTCCCTTGTGGAGTTCCATTTTCTATGGGATATATACAGGAGTGAGATGACCCAACCCGTACTTCAATACTCCTGTCTTTAAGGAAGTCCATCACCCAGTTGTACATCCTACCCCCTATGCCTACAGACTCTAATTTCTTTCCAAAACCGAGCGAGCAACCTAATTAAAAACACCTGCGTTTGAGTTTTCCCGCACACCCACATCAGCCCACCCACGGACAGCTGTGCTGATCAGCCAACTCGCGCTCCGCTAATTAGGTGACACATTAGGCTCGTTCGTGACGAAGCAGTGCTGCTCTTGCTAGGCAGTGTGCGCACTTTGCCAGTTTGATGCATTCTGGTTAGAAATTTCTAGTTCCTAGAGTGCACTAAAGTCTTTAGTGCATAGTGTAGTGGAAAATTTTAAGCTAGGCACTCTGCTCTCGCTGGAAGTGACGGCTGAGCATGGCATTAGCTCGCCAAAATATCAGTTGGCTACTGTTTACAATGCACAGCGTCTGGTGCTTGTATTTCCATTTCCTTCACCCCAAAGGACAACAATCACACATACAATACTTTGGCAGGCCGCCGTTTGATGCGTGCAGTGTCCATCATTCAAGCACTGCATTTTCCCGCCATTGTTAGGGGATCATCCTGGCACTTTCAGTGCACTGACTCAACTGAAATTTTCAGCGTGAGCACCCTAGGCACTGAAAAACAGTGCCCGAAGTGCACAAGTGCGTGATTTGAGACACAGCCAATGAAACTGAGAAAACGTGGTGTTCAGCTCAGTAGAAGAGTTTTGTCAACAGTCTCCTAATTCTGTAAATAATGTTGATGGAACACCAACCTATTGTATGAATGATTGTTGCCCTTTGAGGTGAAGGAAATGTAAATACAAGCACCAGACGCTGTGTATTGTAAACAGTAGCCAACTAGTGTGCTAATGCCATGCTCAGCCGTTACTTCCAACGAGGGCACAGTGCATAGTGCTCAAATTTAAGCTCTGACTGTCAGTGCACTGACACAAGTGAGTGGATTGAGACACAGGGAAAGACTTGCTATCTTGGTCAAAGATGCACCAAGAATTTCTTCTTTTTGAACTCTGATATGTCACCCATGATGTTGTGTGCATTGCAAAATTTTGAGGAAAAACTGTGTTATTACCAAAGAAACTTGACACAGAAGAACAATCTCTCGGGGGGAAATGCATGGGGCACCTAAGTCACGACCTTCTACTTCCGATCCGTGAGGCTGGAGCTCTCAAAATTTTGGATGAGAGTTAATGGAGCGAGTCAAGCTAAATCCTCATCCCGTTTGGCATGTGCTCCGGATTTCACATAATGATTACAGTGAATTTGAAAGGTTTGGATTTGCGTCGACACGCAAGAAACGTTATTTTAGCTTTTGTGCAAAACGGTGTTAGAGACTACACGTGCGCCTCGCATATCTGACGTGAACCGAGGCACAGCCAACCCTGCCGCTGCACCGAGGCTTAAGTGGCTGCACGTCGGACATGCGATGTCTGTTGTGTAGTCCAAATAATTACATATTTTTGCACACACACAACTCAAAAATCGCTTGCCAAGTGAAGTCAACAAGCACACCATTGGTTGTTATTAATTCTGAGGCACAGCATATGTGTGATCTACGGGGAAATGCGAGGTGGATCGAAAAATAGCTTTGATCAGTCCATTACAGCCCAGTCAAAAGTTTTTGCATTCCCAGCCCCACGAGCCGCCCGGAAGGGGTGGAGACTTAGGTGCCCCATTGGCCACGGTGTAGTACGGGGGCGTTGCCTGAGGACACGAGTGGATGGAAAATTAACTGGTAACACTTTACGGATCGCTAATAAGGTTGTAATTTCGTGTTAATTTCATAGTTATTTCAGGGTAATAACTGTTTGTTTTTAGTAACAACAGCAAAATAACCATACAGTTTCCAGTGCATTGTGTGTGTTTGTGTGTGTGTGTGTGTGTGTGTGTGTGTGTGTGTGTGTGTGTGTGTGTGTGTGTGTGTGTGTGTGTGTGTGTGTGTGTGTGTGTGTGTGTCAACAAAGTGTCACCGTGCTGCGAGTCATCAGGGTGTCACCACAATGCGCTGGAAACTGTATGGTTATTTTTCTGTTGTTACTAAAAACAAACAGTTATACTATGAAATAACTATAAAATTAACATGAAATTACCACCTTATTAGCGATCCGTAAAGTTAAGTGTTACCAATTAACTCCCTTGCGCATGGTCATTGGTCAGTGGGTGCAATGGATACAATTTCCATACTCCCTTGCGCATAGTCAGTGGGGGCGACACCATGATGGATAATTTGTGGCCAAATTAACTGCAGCTGTTGGTCAGCAGTAATTGCTGGGGGTAATCAAGGACAGCTGACAAACATTCACGCTGTCCTATGACCTGTTCCACACCCAGACCCTCGCGGAAGTGGCATTGCATGCTTCCCTGATGCTTCCAATAGGCCTACTGACCTTAGAAGAAGAATAAGAATAACATTTCCGTACTCCCCTCGCCATCATTTCGTACTACGCTGTTATGACGTGAGTAAGCCCTCCTATCTATCTATCTCTCCTTGGTTCTTACCCTGCTAATTGAACCTTCACACTTCACTTTACTGGTGCAATGTGCAATTAATGAAGATTGGCCAATAGCCTGGTCCACTTGAGCCATGAAACTTCCCACACTAAAATGGCAGGTTATTTTTTCCAACCCCTGTGCATGTTGTATTGTATTGTACTGTATTGTATTATATTATATTGATGTTTTATGTCCTCATAGGACAGGCTAAAAATAAGAAAGGTGTCTTGAAGGTGTCCTGCCATCCCTCAGTGTACTTGGTCGAGAGCAACTATTGGCTCACTGGTGTCATGTCCTCCCTTTCAAGGGACGGGTGGCAACCAGACCCGGCTGCAGAACCAAGTCGTTGGACGGACATTTGATGGAGTATGGGGGGGCACCTTGGTGGGGGGTATGGGAGTCCTCCCCCAGAAAATGTTGTATTTCTTAGATGCAATTTCCTGCATTTTAACCAAATTTTGGGCTCAGTTTCAGCTCTACGGAACAGTACTTTTGTTTCTAAATATGGGACAATCCCATTATTTCAAAGGATCATTGTTCACTTATTATTTCACATTTAGGTCTACTGACAATGTCTAAATAGTGTAGCCTATTCATTTATTTGTTTATTAGGGCTATGGTGGTTAAGCAAAGGTGGAATTTTATCTTATACTTTATATATACTCTATTCATAAATTCTCATTTGTCGCATATTAATGACCATATCAGCATGTTTAGGTGAATAAGCCCTGGGGGGGCACAGCAGCTTGGCTGGGGGGCAATGCCCTCCAATGCCCCCCCGTGGCGCCGGCCCTGCCACAGCCTCTCATGGCTTATTGCTTATCTAACACTGTTACACTTAATCGCTGACCAAATTTCTTTAAAAACGCTTTAATAACAATTAATTTCATCCGTTGCGATTGAGGAAGTGATTGTGGTTACCGGACCGCACAGCGTTAGATAATACAATTGAAGAGTTCAGATGCAAAACCCCCTAACTCCATTTCTGAAAACCTGCACTTCTATATTTTTAGAGAACCCCGTTGTTGGTTTGGTTTACATTCATGTACTTGATAATACATCTAAATAGTTATATTACTTAAATACATTTTTAAATAAAAATTTAGAATTTTGATAGCTTTGTATTAAATAAAAAATGAATTAAGATTATTTTTTTGAAAAGGCACTTAGGGGGTTTTGCATCTGAACTCTTCAATTGCTGCCCTAAGAAATCGATATTGAATAATATCGTCATGGAAGCTGTACAACCCTACTCTGTTTACACCCCTACTCTGAAGTGTTCCTAGAGAAGTGTACACTTGGGAGTTTGCATGGGGAAGTGTGCACTTATTAAGAGGACCACACACACGGACCAAATGATAGACAATAAGACTTTGTTAAAATCTCTTTAATTCTTCCCAAATATACAAAACATTTTATTTTTTTATTTTATTTCTTTACAAAAATTCTTCTTAGACCACAAATAAAAGAAAACACAGTCACATTGCAATTGTCTGTGTGTGCATGTGTGTGTGTGTGTGTGTGTGTGTGTGTGTACTTTCCCAAGTAGTGTTAACATTTTAGTGTGTGCTGTGCATGGGAGAGAGAGAGGATGTGTGTGTGTGTGTGTGTGTGTGTGTGTGTGTGTGTGTGTGTGTGTGTGTGTGTGTGTGTGTGTGTGTGTGTGTGTGTGTGTGTGTGTGTGTGTGTGTGTGTGTGTGTGTGTGTGTGTGCGTGTGCATTCGTGCGTTCCAGTTACTGTGTAATACAGTACCTAAGGCCTTAGTTGAGATGACATACTTTACAGTACACTACATGAGTTAAGAGATAAGATGAGAGGAGATGACATGAGTGTACAGACATCACCAAGGCACAATACTGCACAGTACAGTACACGTGTTTGAAATGAGATGAGAGGCATGAACAGTATGTGTAGGTCAATGGTGTTTTTTGGGGGCTCAGACGTCAGTTGATACAACCTCAGCTAATGCCCATAAATTAACTGCTAATTGGTAATTAAGGTACTGCAATGAATAGGCTTCTTAAGATAATCCACTACGAACAACATTTAATCATTTAACCCGTTAAGACATGGCATTATACATTTGCTATTACCAGAATGGCAGTAACCTAGTCGTAGTGCATTACTAAGTTAACTTTTCAATGACTTTTACAGCGTGCCACGGCATGCATTAAGGTACGGCATGCATTAAGGGGCTACCCCATACAATAGTGGAATTAGCTGTGGTTGCACCATCCTGACGTGTGCTACTACTAAAACGTCTGACAATAGAAATGTACAGCACACTGCCAAGGAACATTGAGAATCATTTGAGGTGACACACTGGGGAAGGTTAAGAACCAAGGTGAGGACCCATGGACCCCAGGTTGGATAATGAGATGGACACTGAGGAATGTTAAGGACCATTTTCATTTTAGCGGTGTAGGGAATTGGAGGAGCAAAACAAGCATGTCGTGTCCATTTCAATATCTGACCTCCCATCCTCTGCTTGTGCTTGTGACCTCAGCATGCGAGGCAAAATGTCATTGACATAGAAGTTTTATTCAATATCTTGTTTGGAGGTCAATAAGGCCAAGAAGGACACGTTCTGTCAACCTCATGTCACAAAAAGACAATGACAACAAACAGCCTTACAACGACTTTACAACAACGACTTTATAACAATCTCACGTCACAATCTCACGTTACAACCTTATAGCAACCTTAGGCCTATAACAGACTCCCAGCATTCTCACAACTATCTCACAACATCCACCAAACATTCACTTCACAACAGGCAGCACTTTTTCTCTCACCTATGTGTGTGTGTGTGTGTGTGTGTGTGTGTGTGTGTGTGTGTGTGTGTGTGTGTGTGTGTGTGTGTGTGTGTGTGTGTGTGTGTGTGTGTGTGTGTGTGTGTGTGTGTGTGTGTGTGTGTGTGTGTGTGTGTCTTTCCGCAGGTATGTGTGCGTGTGTGTATTCAATTGTGTGGTTGAGGACTGTGCAAGGGAGTTTGTGCGGACATCTTGTGATATGAACACACACACACACACACACACACACACACACACACAGGGTTAAATATATTAAAATATGTCTGCAGATGGTCATCTAAAAACAAACTCCTCTGTTGCTAAGGCAACCAACAGCTGCACCAATCAGCAGCAGCCAGAGCCGAGCATCCCTCCAGCCGGTCGCTAAGCAACAAGTTAACATTAGATTTGACACCAGCGTAATAACATTAGAACCAGACACTCACAACTCATGTGAAATACACTAAAAAAACAAAACTTAAAAGGCAAATTATTATTATTTAACAAATACAAAACCATTGGAATTGGAATCTCCATGACGCATGTTACAAATAAGCCCCGCCTCCCTTCAATTCAAGCCATAATAACAGCTGATTGGTCGAGGGTGGGATATAGACAGACACACAGACCAATGAGAAGGCGAGCATGAGGGAAGGAGGCCACTGATCTCTCTTCCTGCGCACCTGATTGGTCAAAACTCTTATTTCCACATTTATAACAAATACACAAAACATTCAGCCCTTCATATACACAACACACACACTTGCCATAATGATGGCGTGTGCGTGTGTGTGTGTGCGTGCGTGTGTGTGTGCGTGTGTGTGCATGTGTGTAATATTAGACCGTGAGTGTACGGAGTGTCTAAAGCAGGCAGTGTTTATCATCGCAGTTGTGGTTAGAAGTGCAAAAGTGGTCAAGGAACCACAACATAAAAAAGTAGTGGAGTGTGCGTGTGTGTGTATAAAGATAGAGAAAGCGAGCACATAGAATTTTACTTCCATAGATATCATGCACCTACATGCCGCATTGCATGCTGATACGAGATAATAGATCATTTTGTGTTGCCGCCACCTACAGGACAATGTGCGTATTGCCTTGTCAACAATTGATAGCAGCGTTATGCCCGCTAAACACGGTGGTGATCTGGCTTGAGCCTAGCCTAGCAGAAAATCCCATGCTGCTTTGCACAATCGGCCTGATCCGAAAGACAGCATGGATGCTCGTCCCAAAGCGCTAAGCCTGAGGTAGAGAGCCAACCCGAGAGTGGGAAGGGGTGGAACGATGATGACACGTACTACTCGACAAGTGGAAGCTTGCACTTTGTGTGAATACAACTGACACGATTGGCTATGGGCTACTTACTCAGCCAACAAATGGTCCATTGGAAATCGCAAACCACACCTCCCCCTACGAGAACTTCATTAGGCGGTCTCTAGACCATGTCTCGCTTGTAAT